>NC_046315.1:99489762-99793322 GCF_009819535.1 Lacerta agilis | reverse complement strand
GATGTGCCAAGGGTATTGTAGTAAAAAGAGGGGGGAAATCTCATTGACAGCAGAGAAGAAAATCGCCACTGCAATCAAGATGAAATTATCTGATCCCATAATTCTTAATATGAAAAGTGGAACAATAATAGTTTAATGAAATAGTAATCATACTTGAATGGGAACCTAAAATTTTAATCTTTTTCAGGTTTGGCTTTTATAAACAGGCTGTTAAAAGAATAATGGAACCTTGATTTACTGGCAACCGAGAGTCATCTGATTTTACTATATCAGGAACAGAGATGCAGCACATATGATTCAGAGAGAAGAATATGGGCACTGGGTGCATAATGACTGAAATATAATATAAACTAATAATCCTCTCTTTTAAGTAGTCTGGCTTTGGCAATCAGAAGGGAGAACCAATTGGATTAGATTGCAATCAGGTATAATATTAGAGTAGTGTCAGAACTGTGATGGGATACATGCACACTGCTTCATTTGCCTGTCAAAGACTTTATATAATTTTTTTTAACCCAAGTGTCTGCTCAGCCACTACTGACAAAGGAAGCCTTTTCTATTAATATAGCATGCATTTACATCTGCATTTATTAAATTTAATGCCTTTCATCAGTAAGTGTCAAAGTGCTTTACAAAATTGGAAGGGGGGGACACCTCACCATCATAAAATGTAGAGGAAGAGGTGTTCCCTTTCTGCCTGTTGTATGCATATAGGACACTGTGGTTAGAACTGGGATAACTTTGGGCAAAGGTCTATGTATCCCCAGCCCTGACATATTTTAAAAATGAAAAGTAGAAACTAGAGGCCACGATCAGCAATGAAGGAAAAGTGGGCAGGGCCCTCATAACTTGTACCACATAGAGAGAAAAGCAGCTTGGAGATGGTAAATTCTGAGAGAAAAGGCAGCAGGTAGAGAGAAGGTTAAGATCCCGCACCATCCCTTCTTTGCTCTCGAGGGCAGAATTCTGTGCCTGATTTTTATTTTAGAATGAAAGGGGGGGGTATAAACTCTGTTGGCCCTATGTTGTTTCTTGAGGGGAAATGTGAGGGAGAAAACAGGAGCACAGTGCAAATTCCAAGCCCCAAGAGTTTGAAATTTGTGGGCCATGGTTGAGACTTGTGCCTATCTATGTCAGAACCCTCCTTTTCTATGTTCAGGAACAAGCCTTTTCTAGAACATGAAAGCCTGGTGGGATTTAGTGAGATGCAGAAGTTCATGCTGAGAGACCAGTTTGCACAAAGTGTTGTTACAGAGCAGTAGCATCATTTTGGGGGGCAGCACTGCTAACCTGACCTCCCTTTAGCCCCATTGCTGTGATGTACTTAGGGGGAAAGGCAGCAGAGAAGAATGGCACAGTGCAAATGCACAAGCAGAACCAATCCCATGTTCCTGCCGGTGTGTTTGCACTATGCTGACCTTGCCATGACTTGCCTCCCCCCCCCCCAAATATGCCACAGTGAGAGTGGTGATGGGAAGTCAAGGAAGCAGTGACACTATTTTGATTTATAAAGTTCTCAGACCTTGCTCATCTGAGGTTTAAGGGAAGCCAGCAAGAGCAGGACACCAGATTACACAGACGGGTGAACAACTTGCCTTAGAGTATCACCAAAGTGTCTCATGTGTACAACCCAGGCCTATTTGTGCAAGGAAATGACTGCAGTTGGCGTGGCCAGTCTCCCTTCAGTTCCCACTTTGGGCTAGATCTGGGTGTTGACTTTGGGGCCAAAAAGCTGTCCTTGCTGCTGTGCGTCAGATTACAAGAACTACTGGGAACTCAAAGTAATTCAGGGGTAGAAGGCAAAACACACGGGGAAATTGGTTTTGCTATGCTCACCAGTGTTCCTCGTGGAAACTGAATTTAAGTTATGTGTTTGAATATTCAAGGAAGGGAAGATAATTCATCCTTGGTGAATGCTTCATAGGCATGACCATTGAATTACATTTTGCTTATAGTTAATGAAGCTTCAGCTTCCATCATTCTATGATTCTATGGAAGCTAGCCTCAAAGGAATTGGGTGGGAGCGGCAACATCTATGAAAAGGGCAGGAAATGCTGCCTTAATAATCCTGGCTCCCTATAGACACCATCCATACAATTTGATTGTGATTTTATTTTGAGAATAAAATGTTTATTTTTGTAAGCCACTTTATAAGCATTCTAAATCAAATAAGTAAAGTTAGCAAGAGTATATTTACATCCCATCTTGTTCTCATGTTGCAATTCTATGTAGCTCTTTTAGACAAACCTCTCACATGGTGTGTTCGTTTTCAGACAAACGTGTATGTGGCAGTTTCTGGGACTTCAGCTGATATCCTGTTAATTCAAATGATCGTGTAGCAGGGGGCCTCTTTCAGTTCTGTTCAGTGACAAAAAAGAAAAAGGAAGGAACACAGAACATTTTAGAAATAGTCAAAGATTAATTCCTATTTCATATATATGAAGAAACATACCACCAAAAAAATATGAATTTATTTGTATGGATTCCCTGTAACTCTCACCAAAGGGTTCAAATATACACCATACCTGGAATAAATCATCTGTTTCATTTTGCTCAATATTTCAGAAGCTATATGTGTGCTTTTTCTAGATTCTCCCCTTTGCATCTTAATACTGTCTCAATAAATCTGGATTCTAGACACAGAGAATGAGGACCCTCCTTTGACAGCTGCACTGAATGATACTGTTTGCAATCACTGGACCACTTATTTTGGAGTGTTCCCATTGAAGTGAATTGGACTATTCCATTACTCTTTTGAAATAAGTGGTTTGAACAGTTCAACTTTGGTCATGTAGATAACATTAACAATGGGTGTCATGGTCGATATCAACAAGTCATTGTACATGAAGCACATCGATTGTAGTAATGAAAATCACTTTATTTTTAAACATGCTTTGGCTACATAAATCAGCATTTTCCCAGTAGAAATAAGCATGCCCTGGCTCACAACAGAGACAAACAAAGCATATTTTCACCTTCTGGCATACGTATATTTGGAAAGTGGGTGCACATTTTTTGCAGCACATTGCTTAGCATGGCATGCAATTATCCAGTTATCTTAACTATGTATCATGTACTCTATTTAAAAGCCAAAAGCTTTATCTACCGGTAACAGTATAATGGATCCTTGTCACATATCTTTATCAGTGATGGCCTTAACTTCACACCATGCTGTTTTCTGAGCATCATTAAGGCCCCAATACAGAATGTCCTGATTTTCTCTTTCATTCACTCAAGCATGAGCTGCATCTTCTGGTTTGCACTTCTGCTCTGGCTCATCATCATTACTGCACCTGGGATTCTGGGGTGAATGGTGGTGGGTTTGGCACTGGGGGAAGGCAGAGTAGCCAGTCCCATGACCCCCCCCCCCCCCGTAGTGTCTTCCAGGGTGACAGACTTGGACATATATTCCTCAGGATAGGCTGGCTCTCCTTGCTGAAGTTGGTGGTGTGCGTCTTCTTCAGTTCTGGTTCTAAGCACAGGCTCTTCGTGATGACATGAGGGCTTGAAAATCTTAAATAACTATGAGCTTAGATGTCTTTGAAGAAGGAGGAGACATTTTCAAGGAGGAAAGGTCTACCAATGGCAATTAGCACTGGCATGTCAATAGAACCTCCATGTTGGTTTGTAGCGTAGGAGGAGCAGGGTACAAACACCAGCAAGGGCTGTGTCTCCAGGCTCTGCCTGCAACCTCCTGTAGACTTCCTGGAGGCATCGTGCTGATCACTATTGAAAGCGGGACACTGGACTACGTGGACTTCTGATCTGGTCCATCAGAGATCATATGTACCAATGGGGATGCTTAAATGACATGCAGTCCTTTGCAGTGGTTAGTTAGTTGGCTGCAGCTGTAATAAATCTCAGGAAAGCAGCTGCATAAACCAAATTCTGGTTCCGAATTCCATATTTGCTTGCTGGCTTCCTTTTTCTTTTCTCTAGTTAACAGTGCCTAATGCAAGCTGCAACTCCCCCGCCTCCTTCCTTAGTGCCAACGTTTGTTGCTATATCTGTGATATTCTGTAAAGCTGAAATAGGAGGAAAATATGCTCAATATATTTAATTACCACAGAAGTGAGCCGTTTTAATAGGGATGTAACGGTTGTTAATGAAGACCCTAACAGCAAAGACTTTTATATTCTTGTCTAAATCAGGACACATTTTGCATTAGTAATGGTGAAGAATTAACAAGGGGAAAATGTGAGTCTATTTGCACAATCTCTGCAAGCCCTGTTATAAAATGGCATCAAGGATTTCTTTCTTTTTTAACTGAGTTCAGGAAGGTAATTTAAAAATGCCGAAACTTCAGGCAGGCACAAGTAATTACAGAAACTCATGAGGGTGTTTCAGTCTTCCTAATTACTGTCATTACAGCTGTTTTATCTTGATTTCATACCCAGCTAATGACCTTCGTATATTCTAAACATCCACATACACTTTTTTCTCTCCTGTTCTTTATACATTTTATACAATACATACAAGCAGTCTCAACATCAGAGACTCTACAGATGTCTGCCTATCTAAAGTCCGCATTCCTGTTCTAAAATCAGAACACAACCATGAAAGGCGTTGTATTATTTCCTACTTCAAACCATACTTAGATAAAGTTATTTTGCCTCCAAGCTAAAATGATACTTAATTTTTAAAAAAGCTTTCACTTTTGCAAAAGTAAGTGGCCCACTTCAGTCAACAACCTCACTTCTCTCTCTGTCCGGTCAGGCCACAAAATTACGCTTCCCATCCTGTCCACTGAGCGCCTTCTCCACCCCTCCGTCCCCCTGCTCATCTCTGCACACGAACCCAGAGCACCTAAGTCCAAATCACATGGCTGATTCCCATATTTGGGGAAGGGGGTTGCAAACGTCATTTGGGCTTTGGCTTGGCTCATGCATCTTGGTCCTTGCTGACCCAGGGTTGGGGAGAGAGCTCCAGCTAAGCTGAAGACGAGGGAGTTCAGCCAGCATGACCTGGCTGTGGCGGGATCTGCTGGATCAGCAGGAGATCAGGGCCCTTGTACGATGGTCTAGTTGCTGTTTGAGCCAACATCGTTAAGAGAGAATTGGGAGCTGACAGTCCGCACCTTTGATCATATGTCTCTGCTATAAGAGAGAGAGAGAGAGAGAGAACAGTTTCCCCCTTCCACACTAATGTGTTGTATCCAAACTAAGAAGTGCTCCCTGGCTGCAGTCACACCCATTTACGTACCTGTGTGTTCTTCCAGCCAGTGAAGGATCACAGCCCTCGGCTTCTAGATCCCAGCCACAGTGCCATGAGCAGCAGCAGGAAGGACAGGGGTCTCTACATGCTGATGGTGCACTATATGAGTGTAAGGTGTGTGTGTTTGCCTTGGGCGTGTACAAGCAAGAAGGTTCAGCTCAGCCCCTGATCAGGTGCTTCAGAAAGCAGACCAATTTGGTTCATTTTGCTTTGGAGTCTGCCCACTTCATCTCAGGATTTGTGGGGAGCGGGATAAAAAGGGATTTGCTTCTCCTTGGTGTGAGTTTGTAGGCAATTTGTTTGCATCATTTGTTCTGTATGTATTTTAATGTGAACTGACCTTATTCATCGATCTGGATTTATATGCTGATTATATCAATTTGATTATGCAGTTTTTTGAAACTTGTGATGTGGTTTCAGTTGAAAAAATGCTCACAAAATGCATATTTCATGAAAAAGAATGTTAGGGCATGTTAGGGGGAAATGCACTGAATAGCATACAAATACGTGTATTTTAGGGGAGCAATGTATATACAGTCATACCGTATGTTGCGAATGCTGTGGGTTACGTGTTTTTGGGTTGCACTCCACGCCAAACTCAGAAGTGCCGGAATGGGTTACTTCGGGGTTTAGGCACTCGCGCATGCGCAGAAGCGTCAAATCACGACCCACACGTGCGCAGATGTGGCACTGGGGGTTGCGGACGCACCTCCCACAGGGATCGCGTTCACAACCCGAGCATCCACTGTAAATGAATACAAAATTTACTTGCTTGCTTGCTTACTTACTTATTTTCAATTTGATAAAAAGAACAGGATGGAATGAACCTGCACAAAACTGACATCGATGGAACAAAAATAACTTTCCCTCGTTATGATGAATGATAAAAGGTTTTAGGGTATTCTTTGTTTTCCTCTTCAGATGATTGACTTCCCTGCTCAGCGCCTGGGGGCCCCAGTCCTGCCACTCACCACCTGGCCTAGGGCGGGGCCTATATGGGCTCTATAAAGGACTGCTGCTGCTGCTGGGCAGAGAGGGCTCCGTTTTGCTTTTTGTTTAAATAGCTGTTATTTTTTACCTATGTGATATTAATGCTGTATTCTTAGTTTTAGATTTTGATTTATGTGGGTTTTTTTCTATTCCGTTGTGCATTTTTTTGACGTAATTTATTTATTTATGACTTTTGTAATTATGTAAATCTTGTCATGTTGAAAGCTGCCTTGAGCATTGTTTTTAACTGTGGAAAGGTGTGTTATAGAAATTACAGGTCACATACAATTTTTTTTAAAAAAAATATCACAGAAAGAGACTTTATATGCTTTAAATTGTGACAAATCGGGTTCTACCATGAGTAAGAGCACGTGTTGCGATCGGGACCTGGCAAGACACATTCCCTTCCTGTGGGGGTGGGGCCGGTAGCCGGCCTTGGTAGCTAAATGGTCAGTTAGGAGTTGCTGGGCAAAAGTTAATGTTGCAACTTGTGATGGACAGCTTAGCGTCCTATTTAAGCCTCAGCACGTAGGGCGTTCCTTCTCTTGGCTTCGGCTGCTGATCAGATCACCAGGCTGTGAACACGGTTGTATTAACCTTATTTATTCCTTACTTATCCCTTGTAGAACCTTTGGCCTTGTACCTTTTATTCTTAATTACCTCGGCTAACTTTAACTCCCACCACCCTCATTTTAAGAATTCCCTTACCCTTCCCTCTACCCCCCTTTCCTCCCTCCTCCTTCCCCTCTTGGGGTCCCTGATCCCCCTTTTGCAGGCCCATGCCGCTTCCTCACGAGGAGGCCCCCTGATTGCCTTTCCACACACACACCTCCCACCATTCGGGTGGCCTGTTGGGGTCCTTTTGTACAGTTGTTGGATAAACTACAATTATTTCTGGCATAGGGCATCTTTATTGCCAGCTGGTCTGTGTCTACGCAGCCAAGAGGGTGGCAAATCACTCTGTAGCCCCAGGGCTTTGGTGTGTATTTCACAAAGGTTGGATAATAATAATAACAGATAATAATAATAACAGCAGGGGTTGCTTTTTCTTGTTTGATTCCCAACCCCTCCCCTGGCGGGGGCTTCGCCACACCAGGCGCCTGTTTGGGCTCTTCCCTCTGCTCCTTGGGAAGATTCTCCCTGTGCCCATGAGCTCTGCCCATGCATAATCCTCCTGGCTTGCCTTTCCCAATAGTGAGAGCCCCCATTAGGGGCTTTCCTTGCACAAAAGGTCCCCCCCCCTTTCTCCCACTTTATAATAGTGGGGTTAGTCAGGGCTGTTCCTAGATTGGCTGGAATCACTTTCATTAGTATTCCTGCAGGCTGCCTTTAATTTGGGGGTGTGCAGTGCCGTTGGCCGTTTTTTTTTAATCTAGCCATGGGCAGGAGCACTATTGGGAGGTTCTTTTAATACTGCAGCTGTTGCTATTGAGCGTGCTTTCCTAGCTGTTGATGCGAGCACTGTTTGGGCTGCTTTGTCATTTTGTGTGGGCCTCATCATGACACAGATCCTTAAGAGCAGAAGCATTGAGGCCTACTCGGCCTGCTCAAACCATTGAAGCCTAAGCCTTCTACTGTTAACAGAAAATGGCTGAGTCTCTGTGACATGTGACTCTCTCTATACAATTGTATCAGTCCCCTTGCAGGCTTAGCAGCAGTGACTGCCTGTATGGCTGTGTTGTTATTGCTGATGCATCCCTGAGGCAGACAGGGTGGAGCCGGTTGCTCCTGGGGCCTCTTATACTGGGGCACTCTGTGTATGCTCTTTAGCTTTGCTGTCTCATGAGCAAGTTTATTTTCTTCAAGTATACTTTGCCCTGTTAGGACAGTCACCATTTTAGATGTCTATCTTTTAGCATTCCTTATGGGGATTACTCTATTGCTGGGTAGGTAGAATAAAATAGAAATAATTTATTATACCACATGTTTATAGTGAGATTGAATGAGCCCCGCTCCCCTCAATTTCACAGTCCTTTTCACATTTCGAGCTGTCGTATTACCACCAACCCCTAACGTCAGCTGCGATGTTGCTGTATTTCATTCAGCAGCCGCACAACCCATGGGTAATAAACTCTTCCTTAACCTGTTGCTGGAATGGCTCCAAAGTAGGCTTCTATGCAGCTTGCTTCCTATCCCAGCAAAGAGGGCTATTGAGGGGCCATCCCAGTCACTTTTTCACCCACTCTTAGTTGTGCTATGGGCCATATTAAATCCCTCATAGCAAGCTTGGCCAGTGAGCCAGAAGCGTCGGGCCCGCTTCACATCCAGTATGGATGGCCTCCTTCTATGCTCCACCCATCAATTCAGTGCTCAAGCAGGGCCATTGCCGCTGATGGGGTTTCGTCTCCTGCCACCTCGGCATCCAGCGAGGAGGGAGAGGAGCTCCCGGCATCAGGGTTTTTAATTTCTGATTCCCAATTTCACGGAGTCCAGTTCCTTCCTCCCCGCAGGCCCCTGGTGCAGGTGGTGGGAGCATCAGCTCAGCAGGCAGCTAGGAGGAGGGGGCAGCAAAAGGCCCCCTCCCGGGCTGGGAGGTCTTCTCAGTCCTTACCTGGGCCTTCTTCTGGGGTTGGTATCTCACCCGTTTCCTTTCCTTAGTCTCTCCCAGGTACTTTGCTGCAGGATCCTGCGCCTGAGTCCTCTGCTGAGGTCAGCCTGCCAGTGCCATTACAAGCATCTTCAGGCGGGAAGCGCTGCCACAAAAGACGTTTCAATAAGCTGGCCAAAAGGAGCCAGGGAGTCTCTTCTTCTCCTTCAACGGCCTCTTCCAGGTACCTCGGCCCAAGGGGCGATTCGCCATGACGGGAGCACCTCTTGGTGGGGCAGCAGTATAGGTGCTGGCATGCTCGCAAAGCTATGCAGAAGGAGCCTATCTTATTGACCGCAGATAGCCCGTGCAGCATTTGAGACCTTTAGTACCTTCTTTGATTGGTCTTGGAGATTGAGTCTGGTTAACCTTGTGCACACGGGTAACCTGTTATTATGATTATTATTCTCGCGGGATCATGGGACAACACGGCTTAGTTATTGGGCACCTTTATTCCTTCATTGAGGAGCCGTGTGTCCTGTTGACAGGTCATCTAATTACTTTTGCAGACAAAGCAGTTGCACAGGCATTTCCCTGTCCCGCTTCCAAGTAAGCTGCAGACGGATCTTAGGCGGAGGTTACAACCTCCAAGCGACTGCATTAGTGTTCACCATGGCAGGATTTGTGAACCTGCACATTGTCTTACGTGCATTCTGATGCTACTGGAATTGCTTAGGGTTTTAATGCAGGGGCGGCAGCTATTCAATGCCATGGCCCCGAGTCCGGTGTAGCAAGGCAATCGTGCGACCTAACCTGCTTGAGTTTTCCCCTTTGCAGTAACTGTGCCCATCTGGATTGAGGAGTCCAGCGACAGTTGGAATTGTACTTGGCATGGCGACCAGGCAGTGGGGACCTGGCAAATGGCCCTCACATTCCAGTAGAGTTTTGCCCTCTTTTTTACACATTGTCAGCTGCACTGCTTAAGGTTTAAATGGTGTTTGCTGCTCATGTTCTTACGGGTTCATCTGAGGTTTCGATGTTGCCCTCTCCCATATTTCAGATGGGGACCTCCAGGTCCCAGGCTCCGGTCGCCTAGTTGGAGCCGGAATTTTCTGGAACCCTTGTGGCAATTTAGCGACAATTATTTATTATGAGGAGTAGCTTCCATTCCCTCTGCCACTTTAGGCTTTGAGCAGCTCCGGAGTGACTTCTTAACCTTTCGCTGGCAGTCTCGCCTATTTGGAGGGACTTGCCCCCATCCTCTGAGCAGGCATTGCAGTCCTTGGCTCGCCTGCTCTGGTTCGGACGGGCCCTAATATCATCCAGACTCAGTCCACTGCAATTTCTATTACAGCTCTCTTGGAATTGGGGCCCTATATCCGGCCGTAGGCAACGGGGAAGCCAGGCCCTGGCCCGTTGAAGGACACGGTTTAAAATTTGGGCTTTGAGAACGCTAGGATAGGGCACACTTTAGTGCATGTAAACGCCCTTCCTTGCCCAGTGTCAGTTTGCCAGGGTCATGAGCAAGGCCATAGTGGCCTACGGCTCTTCGGCTGGTAATTACCCCCCTCACACTTCCCAATTGGCCCGCCAGGACGGTGGCGCTCTGGGGTTTGCCGGCAGATGGAATGTTGGGACTGGGAAGGTGGAAGCCCGCTGCTCATAAGGGGTTTGTGAGACTTCGGTCTTGATTCCTGAATTGATACTGCCTGTTTTCTGCTTTCAGGTCCCGAGCCCATCTGCATTTGGATTGTCGGGCACAGCATCGTGCACTGGGCCGGCGCCAGGGCATGGGAATTGGGGCTTGGTGCTACTCTTGGACTTTTCCCAAATTTGAGAGTTACTTGGTTGGGCAAACGGGGCATGCTGTGGGATGAGCTTGTCCCTCTGGTTGAAAACCGGTTTTTTTGGGTGGGTCCCCCGGAGATCTTGTTGATTCAATTGGGGGAGAATGACTTGCCCCGAACTGGTTGTCGCGCTTTGCGCTTCTGGATTCGTAGAGATTTGAAAATTTTGGGGGGCCAGCCTGCCCAACACAATGCTTATCTGGTCACATTTGCTGCAGCGAGCTTCCTGGCGGGGAGCTCGATCCATGGCAGCGGTCAATAATGCAAGGAGACGAATCAATGGCATTGCGGTGAATACAGTGCGAGCTCTGGGGGGTACTGATATTCCGCACCCCGGCATCACCTTCCAGGCCTCCTCCCTGTTTCGAGGGGATGGTGTTCACTTGTCCCCTGAGGGGAATGACTTATGGCTGGGGGCGATAGCTCGTGGTATTAGGGTTTGGCTTGAAGGGTGAGTGGTTTTGGCGGGAGCCAGTTGGCTCTGGTGGCGGTTAGGCATTGGTTCCTGTGTGGATTGCTGGATTGGGCGCTGCCCATCCAGAATCATGTGATGCTGGGAATTCCGCTAAAGGAATCCGGCGACTCTTATGCTTTGTCCGATGCCCCCGGTAGGGGTTAGGGCCATAAGCCGAGTCCCCGGGACCATTGAGGAAGAGGGACGCGTTGCTTCCCCCCGCTCCTTAACTCTCCTCAGCGGCATTCTCCCAATCGCTGGTTTTAGGCCAGCCTCTGTCCCGGTGTGACAGTAGTCTGAACCAATGCCTACGCAACCACTCACCGAATTTGTATTTAAATAAAGTTGTGGCCCTAAATTATTTGCCAAAAACCCAAACCAAAAATCTGTCTCCTGTGTCAAGTCAATGGGGGGTGGATTGAGGTCCTCGATACGCAAATCGGGTTCTACCATGAGTAAGAGCACGTGTTGCGATCGGGACCTGGCAAGACACATTCCCTTCCTGTGGGGGTGGGGCCGGTAGCCGGCCTTGGTAGCTAAATGGTCAGTTAGGAGTTGCTGGGCAAAAGTTAATGTTGCAACTTGTGATGGACAGCTTAGCGTCCTATTTAAGCCTCAGCACGTAGGGCGTTCCTTCTCTTGGCTTCGGCTGCTGATCACCCGTCCCGCCCCCCCTTTTTTCTTAGGCCTCTGCGTTGACTTTGCTCTGCCTGTCATGGGGTCGTCTGCTTTGTAGCAGGGGCCCAGTAGGAATTTGTCCATCTGGCCGATTGGCTGTGCCTTTTGGTTTTGCCTACTGCAGTAGCAACTTGTCACAACTTGTAAGGTTGGCGGTTAGGCATTGGTTCCTGTGTGGATTGCTGGATTTGGCGCTGCCCATCCAGAATCATGTGATGCTGGGAATTCCGCTAAAGGAATCCGGCGACTCTTATGCTTTGTCCGATGCCCCCGGTAGGGGTTAGGGCCATAAGCCGAGTCCCCAGGACCATTGAGGAAGAGGGACGCGTTGCTTCCCCCCGCTCCTTAACTCTCCTCAGCGGCATTCTCCCAATCGCTGGTTTTAGGCCAGCCTCTGTCCCGGTGTGACAGTAGTCTGAACCAATGCCTACGCAACCACTCACCGAATTTGTATTTAAATAAAGTTGTGGCCCTAAATTATTTGCCAAAAACCCAAACCAAAAATCTGTCTCCTGTGTCAAGTCAATGGGGGGTGGATTGAGGTCCTTGATACGCAAATGCCATTCTCACTTCATGGCTTACTGAAAAGCAAGATGTCCAAACAGATTCCATAAGACAAGAGACAAAGAATGCATTGCTAGTCCTTTACATGCTTTTTCACATCAGAATTCACAGATATAATTATGTTCTGATCTATGAATTAAGTGTCTGTTTTTAAGGATGCATTGATATAGCACTTTATCCCATTCTCCTGGTGTTTCCTTACTCGATACTCTCACAGTATTGGGTGAAAGCCACTTCTGGAACTCTGGTGGAAGTTTAGAACTCATTTCCATGTCAATTGTTTCCAGAAAAATATGTTTGCCACCCTGTTAACTCATAAAATTGTGGGTGTTTTGTGCTGCCATTTCCCCATGGGTTTCATGGCTCATGCCACTCTCATTCCAGCTTTCTTTCCTGCTCTTCTCATGGGAGATGGAAATGGAAGCAGGACAAAGCAGGAGGCCTTCATCAGGCAGCAGAGGGCCGTGGAGGAGATGGAAGTTCTGTCATGGATGCTTCAGCTGAGGACCCTTCCAACACTACCCTTCCATGGTTCTACGAAAGACACGGTTAGAGACATGTTTGGACATGAGAGCGAAGAAGTGTGTTTTTGGGGGGTACACCATTGAGGGCTTTGAGAGCAAGGAACGGGACTTTCTGGTAAAGTGGAATGTGGCTGAGGAATTCAATGGAGCTTAGGAATCACTTTCTATGGCGTCTGGTTTGCTGCAACTGACTTGGACCAATCTCCTTTCTCCTTATTTGAAAATAGTTAAATATGCTGAGAAATGATCTGACAAAAGGACTGCAGGGCTTATTAAGCTGGCCACCGATGTCTCGTTTCAAAGCTAATTCTTATGTCTAAACTAAAATCTAGCTTCAGATAAATTCTCAGTTCTAAAGCTGTGTGTCTGGATGCTATTTTCCCATTGACTGTACTGAAAAACAGAAGAGGAGGGGGGAGGGTGTTGGTTTTCATTTTAACCCCATTCCACTCACGTTTCTTACAAGCAAAATTCCAACTGAGAGGAAAATGAAAACAGCTACTGCTCCTCCCTACAGAACCGGCCTCTGCGCTATCAAGCTATGCAACACATTAGACAAATGCATCGCACAAAGCCTAATATCAATGCTTTTAAGGCATCTTGGGACTATTTTTTCATTTTCATAATTTTCACACATTTCAAAGAGATGGTTCTAGGGAAAAATGGGGAAAAGCTAAGAACAAAGAGTCACAGTCACTTATGGATAGCAATCAGTCTTCAGATGTGTAAATTATTAACTGTATTTAAGGACTTGATTATAATCAGACACTAATCAAATGCTCGTATCTAAAGGCAAGCTTGTGGACATGGAGAAATTAGATCAAATTTATATTTTTATTCTTTCCAAGGGCTCCTTTAAAAAAGTCAAGTAAAATAAATCCCAAAAATCCAAATACCGTGTGTGTGTGTGTGTGTTTGTTATTTGGAATATGCACACTTTTCATTTTTATTGTATTTATTTTATTTTAAAAATTGCCTAAACCTTTTTTTTGTGTTTCCTTGAAAGTGTACTGCAGCTTTTTCAAAATAGCACCCCCCCCCCCCAGTTCATCCCCCTATTAGCAAGGAGCGAATTGGGGAGGGCAGTTTGCCAATTTTGCAGGTTGGGGGTGAAAACAACTGAAATAGTTGGGGGGAGATAAAAACAGAATAAAAATAATGAACAAAGTTAGATAAAGGTTTCATATTTGGTTTACCTTATTTATGTAGCAGGGTGACTGGTGGCAGTGGGATCCTTTTTGGGGTAACAGTTGCGGAAGTGCCTGCAGGTGTGACTTGACTTTGGGCTATTTGAAATGGTTCTGATAGACCCAGGTTTCCCACTAAAGCGCTAAGTACCTAAATATGGTTTTATGCCCAAGGCATTCAGCATAGGGTTAAAATGAGAAGCTTGGCCCTTTTCTGAATGCCAGCTCCCCCCTTCTTCTCAAATACTTTTGTATGACCACAGCTAGTCACATCCTACAGTCAGTGCCGTCCTAAATAGTTAAGGAAAGAGGGCAACCAAATAAAATGCATGAGGCCAGTTTCCTAAATAGCACATTATATCCAGTACTTTTTTCCTGGGGGTACTCAGAGCTACACAGTATCGGCACCTTTTTTTTAAAAAAAAGCAAAAAAGCACTGTGTGTATCTAAACACCCTTTTAAATTGAGCCCCTCCCCAATATATAGTTTACAGTCAAATTACTGTTATATATTGTCTATAGGCAAATAGCGCCTTTCAGCACACTTTACATCTGCAAAAGCAATCATTATCCAAAGGAAACTCATTACTGCCAAACAGTCCCATTGTAAGATCCCTGAGGAGGCAAAATATTCACAAACAATGCCTACTAATAGCTGCCTATTTTTCTCCTCTACTGAATACACCCCCACCCCCAATTCACTTTCTACCTGAAGTTCATAGTTAGATTACCGTAATTATTGGTAGGAGTCACCATGTTTCAAATTAAAACTCTGACATATGCTGCTGTTTTGAACTCTCCAGTTCCCACAGACCAACAGGGCTGGTTTCTACAGTTTCATGCAATGCTCAAGCGTCATTTTTTATCATTTAGCTACGGTTAAGGTAGTTGCTTCTTAGATGTATGGTTATGGGAGGCATTATGTAAAATATAATGAATTACAAATCAAAAGAAGCTGGACAAACCCATCCAGTATTCTCTTAGATTAAATATAAACGAAGAACAAATAACAAATTTTGTTTCCAGGATTACTAACGGATGCATTTAGGTTATTAAGGTAATAGTAATTTAAATAAATTACTTTGTACTTACTTAGTTTGCTTGCAATTCATATGTTAATGTCTGCAAAGTTTATAAATGTTGTCCATGTTACCTTAAAAAATTCTGGTATTTTTCTATCCAGTGTCAATCTTCCCATTACTGTTAGCTTCTTCCCAAAGAGGGATCCTGCTTCATCCATGGCTGTAGCCTTGGATTCTGGCAGAAATCAAGCATGTTTCTCTCTCTCAGGCTTCCAGCTTCTAGCTGACTCTCGTACAACTCAGCTCTAGACTTTTGTTTTTTCTCACTACCTACCAGCAAGCTGAGTGAGTGGGAGCCCCCATTTGTTCTTTGGGTTACTGTGGTTGTGCCCCAAAGGGCCATAATGAATGGGATCATGGGAACCCCTATAAATCCTTGAATATGCTTCTAATAGAGAAGTTATGGTAACCTGCTGCTGTAAGAAACTGGTGCTTTTGCAAGATGCCGTCTCCCACTGGAACAGAAAGACAGCTAATATGTAAATTACAAAGATACAGCTCATAAGCTAGAACAGGCATCCCCAAAGTGCGGCCCTCCAGATGTTTGGCCTACAGCTCCCATGATCCCTAGCAAACAGGACCAGTGGTCAGGGATAATGGGAACTGTAGTCCAAAACATCTGGAGGGCCGAAGTTTGGGGATGCCTGAGCTCAGTGGCGGAGGAAGCCTCTTTGCCGCCTGGGGTGGCGGAGCGGAGGCACCCCCCTGGAGGCGGGGCGTCACAACGCACGTCGGATGCACTGGGCATGCCCAGAATTTCCGGGCATGTATAGTGCATCCGGGCCGGCACTGCTGCTCCCATGGCGAGCGAGCGGCCGCTTGTGGGGCTGCCCCGGTCATCCGTAAAGCACGGACGTGGTGCTAGGGAGTGGCGGGAGGGGCTGGGGAGTGTCACCCCCCTCCCCTGGAACCTGGGGCACCCCGCCCCCTATGCCCCGCCCTCCCTACGCCACTGCCTGAGCTATAACATAAGTTGATACATGGTGCAAATGGCTACACATAACACAGGTTCCCAACATGCATACTAACCCAATGTAACAGATCACGGTGAGAATCAAAGTTTAGTTAGCAATGCTTATTGCGCATGTGTTTTAAACATGAAATGAGGTAATGATGTATATGATGTATATGATGGGTGGAAATTGAAATGCTTGTTTGAAACTTAAAATACCACTGCTCTGACCCTTGGGCGGGGTTGCAGTTTTGCAAAAAGATTCAACTGTAACCTATTGCTTTGCAATAAACAACAATGGACTCCTAACTCCTCTTGTCTCTGCGTTTTATTGGCGTAACTCAGAAGATAAGCCATTTTTGGCTTACAACATTACCCTATTTCAAACAGTGAAAATCTAGACAGAAAAGTTGTTCAGCCTTTTTTTTTGGCAAAGTTGCAAAATCGCAAAAAATAGCCATTTTAATAGGAAAACGAAAAAAAGACACTGCCGACGTGGGCTGCCATATGCCTGGATTTTCCCAGACATTTTCCCGATTTCCACCCGGACACGGCTGCCAACTGCAGTTTTCCATTGCCTTAACAACCCTTGTTTATTGGGCCATTATCACACAGGAATTTGAATCCTTGCTTAGATTTTAACACTTGCTGGACCCAGGAATTAGAAGGATCTCAGAGTGCAGCCTACCACCCCCAATGGTTTCCTTCAGTTTTCAGACCCTCCAGGTGCCCCTATTTTCCAGGGGCGTCCCTGTTTTAGAGAAGCCATCCCGGTTTCTGATCCCCAAAAGTCCCACTTTTCCTTATAATGCCCCTATAGTGGTACCTCCGGTTGCGGACAGGATCCATTCCAGAGCTCCAGTCGGATCCCGAGGTTTCCACCACTGGAGGAACCGCTTCTGCGCATGCATGCATGCTGGCAGAGCGCCTCTGCGCATGCACGTGGGGTGAAACCTGGAAAAATACTTCACGGTTTGCCGCATTTGCATCCTGAAGGATACGCAACCAGAGGTGTGCGAATCCAGAGGTACCACTGTATTTTCATTGGAGAAATGTTGGAGGGTATGGAATAAGAAGGATTTCTCACCACTCCCACTGGCTTGGACAACCCTTTGACAATAATACATGTGGAAACAAAGCAACAAAACAGGAAGGAACTCTCAGGAAACAAAGGAACTTTTCCGAAGATCTCTTACAAAAAGTTTGTATATACCAAGGTGATTTAAAGTTCAGTGGTTCCTTGTGTATCTCAAGAAAACTGATTCAGTTGCACTCATGACAGAAAAGATGGTCCCTCCTGGTCTCCAATTAGGAGGATAAAACTGATCTGCCAGAATTACTGCCAAAATTCAGCACAAAGGTAATCAGATTTATGCTGAGGAGCATATGTTTACTCTGAAACCATGCCAAGGAGGTTTGGCAAGGGTGTGGAGAGCACCTCAACTTGATCACAGAACAGTTATGTCAGATGTGGCAAAGACAAACACTGGGCATAGAATAGCTTAGTCGGTAGGGCATGAGACTTTTAATCTCTCAGGGTCATGGGTTTGAGCCCCACATTGGGCAAAAATATTCCTGCATTGCAGGGGGTTGGACTAGATGACCATTGTGGTCCCTTCCAACTCTACAGATTCTATGATTCTATGAAAACAGTCTCTGTATTAGCAACCATGAATCTAGGGTTTCAGAGGGACAAGAATTGCTCCACGTTTTGTCTGGAACCAGCGGAGCCCAATCTGGGACCAAAAAGCAAAAAAATCTACATTTCTTGCGGTCTTGTAGAAGAACCTGAAAACACCAAAGGAGGAAGCAAAACCAGCTTCCAGGGAATATAATGCAACTAGGAAAGAACCACTGACAAGGTGCAAAACTCAACCAAATACCAATAACTGTGACTGAGGAACTTGCTGGAAAGGTTGCAGGATCTGAGCTTGGTCCCCGCAGTCCCAATTCACTCATACAAAGAGCACCACTACATTTGCTCAGGCCTTTCTTATGGGGGGCACAGGAGACAATTGGCTCAGGCCTTGTGCATGGGGCCTTAACAGGGACAATGCTGCATAGCTGCCAAATCGTGTTCTACCATGAGTAAGAGCACGTGTTGCGATCGGGACCTGGCAAGACTCATCCTTTCCTGTGGGGGTGGGGCCGGTAGCCGGCCTTAGCAGCTATAGGGCAGTGAGGAGTTACTGGGCAAAAGTAAATGTTGCAACTTGTGATGGACAGCTTAGCGTCCCATATATTCCTCTGCACGCAGGGTGATCTACCTCTTGGCTTCGGCTTCTGATCACCCATCCCACCCCCCCCTCTTTTTCTTTAGGCCTCTGTGCTTGACCTTGCAACTGCCTGTCATGGGGTCGTCTGCTTTTGGGGCAGAGGCCCAGTAGGAACTTGTCCATCTGGCTGATTGGCTGTTGCCATTTGGTTTTGCCTACTGCAGTAGCAACTTGTCACAACTTGTAAGGTTGGCGGTTAGGCATTGGTTCCTGTGTGGATTGCTGGTTTGGGAAATACCCATATCCAGAATCATGATGATACTGGGAATTCCGTTAAAGGAATCCGGCGACTCTTATGCTTTGTCCGAAGCCCCTGGTAAGGGTTAGGGCCATAAGCCGAGTCCCCGGGACCATGGGGAGAGGGAAGCGTTGTTTCCCCCCGCTCCTTAACTCTCCTCAGCAGCATTCTCCCAATCGCTGGTTCTAGGCCAGCCTCTGTCCCGGTAGGACAGTAGTCTGAACCAATGCCTACGCAACCACTCACCGAATTTGTATTTAAATAAAGTTGTGGCCTAAATTATTGCCAAAAACCCAAACCAAAATTATGTCTCCTGTGTCAAGTCATTGGGGGGTGGCTTGAGGTCCTCGATACGCAACTCTCGCCACCTAAAAAGAATCTAATGGAAAAATCACAAAACAAACAATGGGGTCCCCATTTCAGGGGGAGGGAGGGGAAGAGGCAAACGCAAGTTAAGATTGAAAAGGGATATGTACAAAAAAATTGGAAAAAGAGGGAAATCACCAGAGAGGAATTCAAACAAATAGCCAGTACGTGTAGAGACAAAGTCAGAAAAGCTAAAGCACAGAATGAACTCAGGCTTGCTAGAGAGGTTAAAAGCAATACAAAGGGCTTTTATGGGTATGTCCATAGCAAAAGGAAGTCTTCTCCAAAAAAGAAAACAATGCCCAACCTGAAGAATATGGAGCAGATGATTCAGCAGGGGAAACACAGCCCAGAATAAGTAAGGAGGTAGTACAAGAATTCTTGGCTAGTTTAGATGTGTTCAAGTCTCCAGGGCCAGATGAACTACATCTAAGAATATTAAAAGAACTGGCAGAGGTGATTTCAGAACCACTGGCAGTAATCTTTGAGAATTCCTGGTGAACAGGCGAAGTCCCAGCAGACAGGAGGAGGGCAAATGTTGTCCCTATTTTCAAAAAGGGGGAAAGAGAGGACCCAAACAATTACCGCCCAGTCAGCCTGACATCAATACCAGGAAAGATTCTAGAGCAGATCATTAAGCAAATGGTTTGTGAGCACCTAGAAAGGAATGCTGTGATCACAAAAAGTCAGCATGTGTTTCTGAAAAATAAGTCATGTCAGACTAATCTGCTCTCATTTTTTTACAGAATTACAAGCCTGGTTGATGAAGGGACGCTGTGGATGTAGCCTATCTTGATTTCAGCAAGGCCTTTGACAAGGTGCCCCATGATATTCTTGTAAAGAAGCTGGTAAAATGCGGGCTAGACAATGCTACCATTCAGTGGATTTGTAACTGGCTGACTGACCGAACCCAAAGGGTGCTCATCAATGGCTCCTCTTCATCCTGGAGAGAAGTGACTAGTGGGGTGCCACAGGGTTCTGTCTTGGGCCCAGTCTTATTCAACATCTTTATCAATGACTTGGATGATGGGCTTGAGGGCATCCTGATCAAGTTTGCAGATGACACCAAATTGAGAGGACAGGATCACACTTCAAAATGACCTTAACAGGTTAGAGAACTGGGCCAAAGCAAACAAGATGAATTTTAACAGGGAGAAATGTAAAGTATTACACTTGGGCAAAAATAAAAATAAAAATAAAAGGCACAAATACAGGATGGGTGACACCTGGCTTGAGAGCAGTACATGTGAAAAGGATCTAGGAGTCTTGGTAGACCACAAACTTGACATGAGTCAACAGTGTGATGCAGCAGCTAAAAAAGCCAATGCAATTCTGGGCTGCATCAATAGGAGTATAGCATCTAGATCAAGGGAAGTAATAGTACCACTGTATTCCGCTCTGGTCAGACCTCACCTGGAATACTGTGTCCATTTCTGGGCACCACAGTTCAAGAAGGATACTGACAAGCTGGAACGTGTCCAGAGGAGGACAACCAAAATGGTCAAAGGCCTGGAAATGATGCCTTATGAGGAACGGCTTAGGGAGCTGGGTATGTTTAGCCTGGAGAAGAGAAGGTTAAGGGGTGATATGATAGTCATGTTCAAATATATCAAAGGATGTCATCTAGAGGAGGGTGAAAGGTTGTTTTCTGCTGCTCCAGAGAAGCGGACACGGGGCAATGGATTCAAACTACAAGAACGAAGATTCCACCTAAACATTAGGAAGAAGAGCTGTTGACAGTGGAATTTTCTGCCAAGGAGTGTGGTGAAGTCTCCTTCTTTGGAGGTCTTTAAGCGGAGGCTTGACAGCCATCTGTCAGGAATGCTTTGATGGTGTTTCCTGCTTGGCAGGAGGTTGGACTGGATGGCCCTTGTGGTCTCTTCCAACTCTATGATTCTATGAATCATATTTGAAGGATTCTTTCTCCATTCTTAATGTAAATTGGCTTTTTAAAAGAAACAAAATGCACATAGGAAAAATATCAGGATCAAATGGACTCTGGAGCTTATCAAAAGGACAAAGCAGGTGAATATATTTGATGTTTCTGATTAAAGATCTGCAGATGTCAGTGTACTGGCCAGTTTATCAACAGAAAGTGGAGGTGGATGGGCATTGCATGGACAATCATGGATTTACTTGGTCTGGGACTTGGCTTGCTTTGTGGCTCAGTTACCCACTATATGTAGATTTTTAGCCTAGTCCAAGTGGACACCGGTTTCCCTGTCTGTATCATGTACTGTACTTGCTTGTGCTTTGTGTTTCCAGCTCTATGGAGCTTGTTTGGAATTGTGTGGCCCTCCTGTGACTTTGTATTTGCGATCCCCACCCAGGCTCTGAGGAGCAAGATGCTGAGTTGAATGCTGTTTCTCCAAGTCTACATTCCCAGTGGAAGGCAGGCTCTTATGTATGCAAAGGCACCCAGGACTCTCTTGTCTGCACTTACAGAAAACTTTCTTCATGAGCTGGTTAAAGAGAAGGCACTGGACACTTTGTACCAGGAATGGGGAGAAATAGAGTCTCAATTTCATAGAGTTGGGGGTAGAAACATTAACAAAGCCAATCTAACTAGGAAAAAAAACAGTGTAAATTAAAATGGCACACCTCCCTGGTCAGGGAAGAAGCGGTGAGTGATTATCTACTCTTGGATTGAGGGTGGAAGACCTGCAGGAAGACCTGCAGCCAAGGGGGTTGCCTAAGAGGCGGCACCTCCAGCCTCCAAGGAGCAGGGGGGAGTGGCCCCAGCAGGCCAGGCATCCCTTGGCGGCTGGATCTGCTGCCGTGGGGCTGCTGCTGCCTGAGAGGGTCAGCTCCCCTTGCCTCATGGGTGGACCAGCCCTCAGGGGAGTGGGTGTTTCAGATAGCCAGCATGGGAGCCTCCCAGAGGCAGCACACAAGGAGTTGGTAAAGGGGAAACATCTAACATGTATTTTGTGTTTGACATAAAGTGAGAAAAAGAAAAAGAAAGAACCTTTAGAGGAATTGTAATATATTATTGTGAAGCCTTTTACCCTAACTTGTCATTATTATAATTTCTAAATCCACTAATTACTTGTACTTCAGGTTTTTGTGGTAAAGCCCTTGTTTCACTTAGTTTTAAGTGGGAAAGCTTTAATTATGATGCTTTAATTATGACAATTTTGCCTCCATTGTTTAATCAAACAAAAACACGGCAGAAAAAAATGAAGGGAAAAGTGTTTACATCGCCCATTTCTAGTTTCAATGTTTGCTTTTTCTAAACACAGAAAAAGAAATATGTTAACATGTATCGATCTGCCATGCTTGTAGATTAATTAATGCTAAAAGATGGAACTGTGAACTGATCTGGCTGAAGCAGTGAATATCAAAGTTTCTCAGTGGCCTGGTGGGGGAATGAAACTTTAATATCAGTGAGGAACTAGAGTGTAATGTTAAGTTAATAGATTTCTAGTTTCAAAGGGAAAGACAAAATGGGATTAAATCCAATGAACTAATGTGAAGTTGAAGGGTCTAATGTAGCCTTGCAAAGAGTCACTTGCCTGGCAAGGACTTCCTCCAGCTGCCAATCGCATGCCCTGTCGCTGAGGAAGGGGGCATAGCTCAGGAACAGAAAACATACATTATGTGCATACTGTCTGACTTCCAGCCCCTGCCAACACCAGGGGCTAATAATAATAAGAGTAATAATAATAATCTATTCCTAGGGTTTTAAACTGATTGTGAACCACCTTAAAGCAGGATGGTTCAATGGCAACCTATAAATGTCTATACTGACACAAGTGGAAGCTGAAGGGAGGCAAGACTTGGAAAACCACCTTCATCTTGATGAGCAGAGGGTGTCTGGCTGCTGGGCTGAAGAGTTGTCTGAGACATTCTCTGAGAATTTGCTTCCTGGCTCCCCCAAACTATTAGATAATATCAGGCTTCTCTGGAGACTCTTTGGTGAAATGCCTCCCAGCTTCTCTGCCCATTTCAAGTTAAACTGTGGATCTGTCAGGAACATGGCCCCCCAGAGCACAGGGGAAGAGTCAGCTCAGAAATTGAGCTAAGTGAACGAGGGACCCTCTCTGCAGAGGAGAGCTGGCTGAAAGTCGAGAAAGGGCAGTTCAACCCCCCTTCTCAGGGAATACACTGTTAGCTCTCAAGAAGAGGAAGAGTTGAAAGGCAGCCAGAGTCCTGCTAGGCAATCAGCAGATAAGCAGAGGTCTGAGACTGTGTTAGGTGAAGTGGGGAGGGCGAAGGCCAGCCTCTCAGTCCCCGATCTAGGAGACTGGATAAGATCAGAGGGCAACAGAAGGGCAAGAGGGGAAAGGCGGGAGTTTGGCGTTCTTCCTGCTGTGGGAGGGGCGAAAATTCAGACCGACCAACTATTGTTAATGCGAGCAGGCAAGAAGCTGTCCTCTGGAGGCATTTTTGTTGTACATAAAACTGCCGGCGAGTCATTACTGCTTATCGGGGCTTGCTTGCTTGCCAGAGATCATTACAATATCTAGCTTTCATTATTGTTTATTTTTAAAAAGAAATATCATTGAAGGAAGCATTGGGTGTGCATCCCTCTAGTCCTCCTAGTCTTCCTCTCTTAGCCCATTGCTTCCTACACCCAACTACCCACAGAATTTAATTCAGTATTAGCACTAAAATTTCTCTGAAGTGCAGTTTCTGAGTAATTCGTTTAGAAAGTTTTCCTTCCTTTTTTTTCCAAATAATATTTATTGTATTTTCCTTCCTGAACTGTTGGAGAATTATGCAAGTGCCCTACTAGCGAAAATGTTCCATCTGTTCCAAATTTGATAATCCATAAATGGTTGTTTTCATTCATTTATTTCATAGTCACACTATTATCATTTTGTAGTTTTCCCATCGGAAACTAGTTGTCCCCCCTCTAAATTTCTCAAATATTTTGCCTGAGCAAGAGTCTCAACAATTCTGCTTTATGCTGTGTTTGCTGTTGCTTTTGTGCACACAGACATGCAGAAACACATTTAACTGCATATGATTCTTAAACACTAAGCACTGGGGTCACATTCATTGAAAAGCACTTGGGCTATATTACATCTCACCAATCTTTTGCTGTTGTTTTCTTTCTTATTCTTCTTTTTTCCCCCACAATAAAAATCAAGGCAAGCAAACATGTGTACACTAAATCCACCAAACCCTTGTTTGGAGCCTTCAAATAAGCCTCAGTGAACCTGTCAGGATCTATTATGCTCCAAAGTAGCCGTTAGGTTCTATTATGTCAATTATCATGTACATCCATGACAGACTGCTCTCTTTATTTTTATTTCTTAATATTAGCATTAAAAATAAATCCAGGGTGAGGCTGGGTGGCTGAAAGAGTTGCTATTGCTTCATGAAGTATTTCACTCGGAAGTTATTGGGTCAAATCTAGTCAGGGTCAGTGGTGACTAAGAACCTCTGGTGATTTGTGATGATGTCCTACATTTAGGACCTCCCTAGTCTTTCATATTTTCTCTATATTCTTTCTTGCTTTACATTTGTGTGTTTCAGGCTAATATAATGATACTGAGGAAGTGTGCTCCTGAAACAGAATGGTCTTCCAAATCTAAGGTAGGGAAGTGAAAGTGAATGGGGGCAATCCTGGAACTCTGCAATAAAAGAAACCTTAAATAACACTGTCAAAAATAGTTTTGTGAATTAAATAAAGTATACACAATGGTCCCATCACCTCCTGGCAAATAGAAGGGGGAAAATGGAGGCAGTGATTTTACTTTTTGGGTTCCATGATCACTGCAGATGGTGACAGCAGTCATGAAATTAAAAGATGCCTGCTTCTTGGGAGGAAAGCAATGACAAACCTAGACAGCATCTTAAAAAGCAGAGACATCACCTTACCGTCTCCACCCCCATCATTCAGCCCAGACACTGAGATCCAGCGCCGAGGGCCTTCTGTTGGTTCCCTCACTGCGAGAAGCAGAGCTACAGGGAACCAGGCAGAGGGCCTTCTCAGTAGTGGTGCCTGCCCTGTGGAACGCCCTCCCATCAGAGGTCAAGGGAATAAACAACTACCTGGCATTCAGAAAATACCTGAAGACAGCCCTGTTTAGGGAAGTTTTAAATCTGTGATATTTTAATGTATTTTAATATTGGATGGAAGCCGCCCAGAGTGGCTGGGGAGACCCAGCCAGATGGGCAGGGTACAAATAAATTATTATTATTATTATTATTACTACTACTACTACTACTACTACTACTACTACTACTACCGACAAAGGTTCATATAGTTAAAGCTATGGTTTTCCCAGTAGTGATGTATGGAAGTGAGAGCTGGACCATAAAGAAGGCTGGTTGCCGAAGAATTGATGCTTTTGAAGAAGACACTTGAAGATCAAACCTTTCCATTCTTAAGGAAATCAGCCCTGAGTACTCACTGGAAGGACAGATCCTGAAGCTGAGGCTTCAATACTTTGGCCCCCTCATGAGAAGAGAAGAGGGACGACACAAGGAGAAGGGGACGACAGAGGACAAGATGGTTGTACAGTGTTCTCGAAGCTACCAACATGAGTCTGACCAAACTGCGGGAAACAGTGGAAGACAGGAGTGCCTGGTGTGCTCTGGTCTATGGGGTCACAAAGATTCAGACATGACTAAACGACTGAACAACAACAACAACAACAACAACAACAACAACAACAACAACAACAACAACATATAATTATGAAAGTGTGTGCACATTGCTATGCCCTAACAAACAATTATGCATGCTTCAGTCTCATTGCCTTAACTGAACATTTACTTTACAGCTTGTCTAACCGTTTTTGTACCAGATTCTTGTCCACATGCTGTACTTATTTGCAAATAAACCTACCCACAAAAAGCCTTGTGTGCATGGACCTGATCCACACAGTTTGGCCTTTCCAATAGGGCAGTCTGCACATCTTGAGCCTAGCCACCAGGCCAGGCCCAAGTGAAGTAGCTGGGCACTGGTGGGGGTGGGGCAGGGAGTTAGTTCACTTTGGCTTGCATTTTAATGCCAGCCGACCTCTTCGTACTGTCAAAAACAATACATGGGTTGAAACACAGCTCTCCTACACTACAGAGATTTTTCAGATGCAATTCTCCAACCAAAAAATGTGATATGTTATATGCATAAGAATGCCTATATTTGGAGTCACTGACAGGGGCAAAACACCTTCATGTTCCACTTCTGTTGCTTATTGTGATTCAACAGAAAACTTAAATTAGTTTTCTTCTTAAAGGCAAATATAACATTTAAATGTTGCATTAGTAATAATAATGACAATAATAATTTCATTTATGAACAACAGAAGCATAAGGAGAGCCCTGCTGGATCAGACCAGTGCAATGCCCCAAATCAGCACCTCCTCCTCTCCCCTTCCATTCTGCATACGAGTTGTGGGGGCCCTTGCGGCATCCCCAAGGCTCTTGGCCCAGTGCAACCAAACTAGTCATGCTCCCCTAAATATACCTCTGCCTGCAAGCAGGATCTGAGCACAGGAGCCCCTCCCCTCCCATGATTCCAGCAACTGATATTCGGAAGCACTGCGGCCTCCAACCGTGGAGGCAGAGTGTAGCTATCATGGCTAGCAACCCTTGAGAGTGCTTTCTTCCATGAACGAGGCTAATCCTTTTTTAAAGCCAACCAAGTTCATTGCTATCCCTGCCACCCAGGGGAGAAAGTGCCATAGTCTAACTATGTGGTTCATGAAGAAAGAAGAGGTGAAGAAGAAGAGTTTGGATTTGATATCCCGCTTTATCACTACCCGAAGGAGTCTCAAAGCGGCTCACATTCTCCTTTCCCTTCCTCCCCCACAACAAACACTCTGTGAGGTGAGTGGGGCTGAGAGACTTCAGAGAAGTGTGACTAGCCCAAGGTCACCCAGCAGCTGCATGTGGAGGAGCGGAGACGCGAACCCGGTTCCCCAGATTACGAGTCTACCACTCTTAACCACTACACCACACTGGCTCTCACTTTCTTTAGTCTGTTCTGAGTCCTCAAACATTCAACTTCAATGGATGACCCTGAGTTCTATGAAAGAGGGAGAAAATACATTATTTATCGATTTTCTCCAAGTCATTCCTAATTTTATACACTTCTGTCATGTCACCTCTTTATTTCTATTGAATTGCTTCCCACGAGGCATCCTGAAGGAATTTACAACAACATACAGTAATAAAATCAAACCCAATATAGTTACCAACTAGGATAAAGCTTATTAAATGATTAAATAAGTTACTAAGTTGCATAAAACAAACATTGGATCAAAAATGCTTGTTAATACATGTTTAATTTTCCTATTGATTACTGAGGTTCTACTCAAAATGTTAGCTTCATTGCAGAGTGCAATAGAGAAATTTTTACATAATGCTGAGAAATCTTTATTCCACAGTACCTTTCACTGTATCTAGGTGTTAAAAGATGAGGAATCAATTCAAATAAAACGCCTGCTTTGAATTCATAGAGCAGGATCCTCAGCCAGAGAGAAAGAGGGGGAGAGAGTTTAAACAGGACTGAATCAAGCACTCAAAGCAGTCAAGATTTGCTTCTTCGTACTTGATGATGCATCAGAGCACAGCATCAGAAGAGAGCCATGAAATTATAATACAAATTCTGTAATGAGACTTCATGAATTTGTAAAAAAAGCTTAAATTCTAATTATTATTTTGCGCGTGGAACCAATACCCTTTTCGGCCATTCTCTTTCATACCCCTTATTACAGAAATGCGAACAGAGTAATCCAGTGGTCTTTTTCCTTTCACTGAAATAAAGTAGTATGCTGAACCACCGTGACCCTTTCAATATTCAGTATGTGCAATTTGAAAGGATTGAATCCAGTTATGGACTTAGCAAAGAGCATTTAATGAATCCCGGAAATAGAGTAATTTGCATGGAAATGATGTAAGGTTTTTTTAAAATAATAATAATAATAATATTTAAAAAAAATAAAGCACAAAGCGTTCAACAAAAGGAAAATAGAGCAGCATTTTCTTCTGGTTTGATTACTTGCAATAGAAATTTGTTTCTTTATCAGATAGTATCCCACCTTAGGACCAAACAGGTGATGGGGTAGCTCATTACAATTTATGACAAAATATATAATGGGTAATTAGAATTAAAACCAATATAAACCACAATGCACTCTAAAAATAATAAATAGTAGTTCCATCTCTACCTGCTTTCTGTGATACAGATAGTAGTGGATATTTGTTTTTGTTTTTTCATAACAATTTATTAATTTCCCAAAAATAACATGAAAGAATAAAAAATAACAACAACAATATAAAAAACAAATGAAATAAATAAAAAGGAAACATCATAAATAATTTTAAAACAAACAAACACGATTTTGCTTGACTTCCCTCCACTCCCCCTCTCAGTTTGATTGTTTAGCACTTGTTCATCCACATCCATAAAACCTTATACAGTCATACCTCAGGTTACGATAGCTGCGGGTTGCATTTTTCGGGTTCTGAACGTGGCAAACCCAGAAGTGTTTACTTCTGTGTTTAGCTGTCTGGTCTTGTGGGGATGTTTAGGGAGGCAGGAGAGGATATATTATTTAATGATATCCTTCCTAACTTGCGCTAGCAAGTTCCCTATTCTAGCAGAGTTCCAGACATCCCCCTTTTTAAAATTAGGCAGCAATCAGCTTGTCGCCGACTCATCTGAGTCTTACTATTAAAGATTCCTTCCTGGTAAAATCCCTTCTAATCCCTCTTAAAAAGAATAAACACAAGAACAAACACAAGAACCTGATAAACGTTAATATAAAAGTAGTTTACTCAGATTCATTCATTCATCCCTGAAGGCAGGCTTAGGTTACATAACTCTCTCTCTCTCTCTCTCTCTCTCTCTCTCTCTCTCTCTCTATATATATATATATATATATATATATATATATATACTGTACACAAACACACATACACACGTTAACTGTCCCATAAGGGAATTAGTCCCAAATTACTGTGACTGAGCAGTCACTTCTCCTTAACACACAGGAACACAAGAAGAAGAAGAAGAAGAAGAAGAAGAAGAAGAAGAGAACAGCATGGAGGAACGTCTGCTCCTCTGCCCAGAACAGTCTTCTCCTGAGTGGTACAAAACATCCCCTAACATGTCCACTCTAGGAATGTTGTACTTGACTGCTATAAGCTTCACATCCCAGAGTCTTGGCCTGGCATCTACTCTTGGGTACAGGAACAATGTCTTTCATCCAATAAGTCCACCCAAACCTGTATATCTCAATATCATATATTCAGGTTTTTTTTTTTAACAACAATCATTTCCCACACCCCTTTCCAATCTTTATATGTCTTTTCCCAAGCCTTTTTAATGATTTTACATCGCCACCACATATAGTAACCTTTTATTGCCCTCCCTTCCTGTTTCTTCTCTATCGCAGTCAAAGCCTCCCAGATCATTTCACACAAAGCATCATTTTTATCTGTCAAAGGCTCCCAGAACATTTCACATGAGGTACTGTTTTTAATTTGAACCACTCTCACTTTCCCATGTATTTTTCTCAAACCTCATCCCACAACCATTCCTGCCTTAGAAGTTCATGCATTTGCCTTTTTTAATTGTCCCACAGCCTCTGAAATTAAATTGTTAACATCTTCCTTAAACTGATCAAACAGTTCTCCTTTAAGATCTAAAAGCAAATCATATAAAACATATCTTTTATTCTCTTGCATTATGGCCTGGCTGGTTTGTTTTAACATTGTGATTTTTACTTGTGCCATTTCTAATTTTAACTGAGTGGGTTAATTGTCTCCCTGTTTCCTGGCTTCCTCTGTATATTTTAATTTCAAAACAGAAAGTCTTTCCCCACCACACAGGGCATTATTTTTAACCTTATTGGTACTTCACCAAGGACACCATCAAGCTCAGCAGAGAAACCCAGTACTTTCCCCTCCCCCTCTTCCAAGTTACTCACAACTGCAAATTTTTAACAATTGTATATTCAAATCTTTACATCTATTAACATCAAAATAACTTTTTTAATATCCAGTATAATAAATCTATATTGAACCTTTTATTTTGAGTCTGATTTAGCCCAGCATTTGCAATAGATAGTCCTCTAATTTTAATCTTGATTTTTATCCAGCTAATGCCTTTTAATAAAGTATGTACATAGTTGTAATTTCATAGTACAGTAGTGGATATTTGAAGGCGATTCCCTCAGTAAAAAAAAAATTGCACAGTACTCCCTGCCACTCTGGACCTAAAGCTAAAAATGCACCTTTTGACAGGTTAGAGTTAACCAGAAGTGGAGGAGCCTTGCATACAGAAGAAAGTCCTTTAGTTCATGGCATGATCTCCAGTGCATGGATCTCAGGATTGGGGAAGACCTTTGTTTAGGACCCCGGAGAAGCCCTGTCATCCAGGCCAAATGAACCAATGGGTCCGACTGAGTGGCAGGAAGGGCCCCCATCCCTCCCTCCCTCCCTTTATCTGTCCTTTTTATAAAGGCTGCAATCCAAATTCCTCCCATTATATGACGCTTCCATTATAGGCAGCTGGAATTCTGCAACCCCTCCTTCCCAAACAAAGGGGAAGGTCCATTTGCATCAGCACTGAGTGGCTTTCCTCTGACAGAATCAATATATCTGAGAGGTGTGCAAAATTTAGCTTCAGCCTTGCTCCCCACACCTTCCATTTTAAATGATAAAATGTGAAGATAAAGGCAGAGATCCTTGAAGTTAAACTGGTTTTACATCCATACACTGCTAGAAAGAACTACATGTTCTGTGTGTCAATAGGCCCTTTTGAGATGATAGATACTAAAATGTACTTTGCAACGTTATTTGCCAGGAAGTTATTTTTATGAGCTTGGTGCATAAAATCTGCTAGTGCTAGATAAAATTGACAGAATAATTAGGTTTCTTTTTAAACCACACCAGTGAATGAAATGTAGTAATTCCAAGATAATATTTCCTGAGGAGGTGCCAGTGGTGGGGGAAGCAGGGAGAAGGAGAGGGATGATTCAGAGCTGCCAACACGAGGCACTATAAGGCATGGTGAGTGGGCAGGAAAAGAGGTGCGGGTTTGCATGAGGCAGCCCTCGGCGGGCACTGAACACGTGGCCGGGGGGAAGGGGCACGTGGACAGTCGTCCATTGCCTTCCAGCTCATGGTGCTGTCAATTGCATTGCAGGAAAAATGATGCTATTAACAACAATAATACTAATATTAATTCATTTCACTTATTCATTTCCTTAAACCAAAATTCTCAAGGCAACATATAATAAAAGATTATATATCTCTGTGTGTAGATAGATATAGATGACGATAGATAGATGATAGATAGATAGATAGATAGATAGACAGATAGACAGATAGACAGATAGACAGAGATAGAGATATGACAGCTGAGACAATGTAAGTGATCATACAATGCTTTTCAATAAGAGAAGAAACACCCCCCCCCCCCGAGACAGAGAGCCCTGGAGGGCTGCACTGCCTTTTTTCTTTTCTTCCAAAGTTCAAACTGCTTTCAAACTGAGAGTCAGTGTGGTGTAGTGGTTAAGAGCAGTAGACTGGTAATCTGGTGAACCGGGTTCGTGTCTCCGCTCCTCCACCTGGAGCTGCTGGGTGACCTTGGGCTAGTCACACTTCTCTGAAGTCTCTCAGCCCCACTCACCTCACAGAGTGTTTGTTGTAGGGGGGGAAGGGAAAGGAGAATGTTAGCTGCTTTGAGACTCCTTCGGGTAGTGATAAAGTGGGATATTGAATCCAAACTCCTCCTCCTCCTCCTCCTCCTCCTCCTCCTCCTCCTCTTCTTCTTCTTCTTCTTCTTCTTCTTCTTCTTCTTCTCCTCCCCTCTGGATGGTATGAACTTTTCAAGAAGAAGGTTACTACAGTGGTACCTCTGGTTACGTACTTAATTCGTTCTGGAGGTCCGTTCTTAACTGTTAACCTGAAACACCACTTTAGCTAATGGGGCCTCCCGCTGCCGCTGCGCCGCCAGAGCACAATTTCTGTTCTTATCCTGAGGTGAAGTTATTAACCTGAAGCATTATTTCTGGGTTAGCAGAGTCTGTAACCTGAAGCGTATGTAACCCGAGGTACCACTGTACAGAGTTATGAATTAGTTCCCAGCTATCCATAGGTTTTTCAGCAGTTGGGCAAGAAAGCAAATGTCTTAGACAACTGGAGAAATTTGCACTGCAGTGCAATATACTCAACTGCAAGTCACTCTGTATAAGCCATTCTGAGATTTCTGAGGGAAAGTAGGATATAAGCATAAAATAGAAAAAAAAAGCCAGTCAAGAAGATATACCTGTAACAAGGATGATAGCAAAGCTTGGAGCCCCTGGAGTATAATGTTGAGATATGCCACCATCCCTAGGAGTAGAGTCGGCTGGCAGCTCAGTTGAAATCGTATGGAAGACAGGTCCAATAACAACAGAGGATGTTGCCATTGTCTGTTACAAAATCAGCTACAATGCATAGAAAGAAGTGGTTTGATATTTAAAGAACTTCCCCAGCCCACTAACACATGTGGCCGGCTGTTCCCATGAGTCCATGTACCATGGTGTCTGCTAAAAGCACCTGGCAATGAATTCGATCCCTGGGTTCGCCAGCAAAACAGACATATAATCTGAAGGCCAATCAAAACCTGGATCCTAAATATTGGGAAGAGGGGTAGAAAGCCTTATTGTGAGGTAAAGGCCATCACCTGCAGATTCAAAAAGGTCAGGGCTATAACCGCATGGATAATAGTATATGATTTATTGTATTTGATGAAGGTAATAAAGCATTGGTAGATTTCTGGCCAACCCACTTCCTTTGATAGCAGATGTTTGAGCTTTTGAGCAGAAGCTGTACATTGGATTTTTCAAAAACTGCACAGTATCTGTTGGCTACCAAAATGACTTCAGAACTTGCATGGTTATATTCTATACTCAAGCTCTTTTGAATAATTTTTCCTTTATTTGCCAAGGACGGGGGGGGGGGGGGGGGGGAATTACCAGATACCTCACTCCAAAGCCGTGCATGAGGTAGTTGCCTCACTTTACTTCCAAGTCATGCAGAAGTCAGAGACGGTTGCAGTTCTCTCAGACCTGGCTCAGTTCAGAATACAGACCCTGTTCAAAAATAGTTGCTGGCCAGCAAACCTGGCCATTTTAAAAGCTTCCCTGTAACTGCATTGCCACTTTAAATTCAATATACACATGAGTTGGCAGCTAGGCAACTGGGCTCAGCACCTTCTTGTGCTCTCTTGAAGGTGATGCTCCCTGAGGTTTTTATAAAGCCCCTTGAATGGGCCAGGGTCATTTGCAGAGCCAGGTGATCTGGAGTGGTTGGTGTGGAGGTGGAAGGCAGTTTATGATATTCTACCTTTCTCTACTCCTCCCTGAGAACCCTGAGAGAGCCAAAAGGTTTTGCTGAGCTTTAATACTAATAATAAAGTTTGAGCTGGGGTAATGATGGCAATCTTTCTACCACCTAATGGAAAAGCTCCATTTATGGCCTGTGTTAAGAGTGGCCAATGAAGCGTGGAAAATGTGTAATTTGTGCAGAAAATGGGAGTTATGCCATTTTGGTTGGCATAAACAATGCAGCGACTGCTCAGAAATAGCCATGTGCACTCATGAATGGCTCCCATTATGTGTGCTCTGTTCCTTCCCCTTGCTTTTTCTTTGCTGGGGCATCATCAGGAAAGGAAGCATTCCCTCTTCCCCTCAGAGCTACACTTTTCAAGCCCAGGCAGATTAACGGTTAGTGACAGTTTATCCCCCATCCTCTGATTACGAAGCATTCATGTAACAATGGTCACTTGCCATATCTCTGGCCAATTAAATGCTCTTCTATAAAGTGTATATTTATATAAATTGAATTTTTCCAGATTTGTGACGGTGGCATTTCATTGTCACTGCTGAGCCTGCAGCCTGATCCCACCTTCTGCAATTAAACCCACTCCCTTTAGATTAGATAAGGGGGACATGTTTTTACAGTGGAAGCAGCCGCACGATTGGCAACACTTGCAAAGGAGAGATCTGCATGAACAAGACTTTCTGTTCCATCCCTCCATCACCTATCTGTGGGGACTGAGGAGGGGACAGGAAGGGAGGGGGCAGTAACTCACATAAAGAGCTACTGACAAGGTTGCAAGGGCAGAGCGCATGACGGGATGTGTCCTGATTTTTCAGAGTGCCCTCGGTAACATTCTGCACTGAAAGCTGCTGCTTGAACAACATACCAGCAGCAAAAGGATTCGGGGCAGTGGAGACAGAACAGGTTGGAAAACGGTTAGGAGCATTGGCAGCCATGTCAGATTCAAAAAAGTATTATTAGATGCTCGCCAGGAATGACGCTTAAAAGTTTTGCTGTATGGAATTTTCTCCCCTGTTATTATTTATAACACACTAAAATATTATTTATAAAACACAAAATATAGCCTGTTTACATTTCCTGATGACAAGAATGAAGCCTGCTGAATGAAGGCTGCACAGCTAGAAACACTTTAAAAGGATGCGGATTTGATTTGTAAATGGGCTGTCACACAGGGACCAACATGAAATATAATATCGACAAATGCAAAGCAATAAAAATTAGCATTTAAAAACCTATTGAACTGCAGCACAAAGCCAGTTGTGCTACATTTTGTAAAGCCAAACCATTTAAGGCAAAAAAAACAAAGCAAAGCAAACAAGCAAGCAAATAACAATGACCTTGTGGTGGTGATGAAACTGTTGCTAAATGGAACAAACAAAGGAGTGCTGCTTTCCCCAAAACATATGATGCCCCCCAAGGACAGGCCTGCAAAACTTGTGACCTCCAAAGCTAACAGTGGCCTGGCAGCCACAGTAGTTTTCTTAAGCCAGGCTCTGAAAAGAGCTTCAGGGGTCTCTAAAAGCCCACCTTGAAGGAGAGGAGACCTTTACATGCTCCGGGATTCTTCAATGAGCTCGAAGACAACTGCTGGCTTCCTGTCTGAGGAATGTTTTGCACAGCCAGGACAGAGGAGATCTCGTTCAGCAAAGTCCTTGTCAGCCACAGATCATGAGTGCCAACTGGCCCCCTAGATGCAGCCGACAGAGATCAAGCGCGCTGGGTCTTCAGCGGCCAAGGTCCTTAAAGACCTTTTCATGCTATTCAGTGTAAAGGAGTGGCACGCCTGCCTTTCATAGAAATAGGCCTAGCGGGAAATGACAGTAGGGAGGACACCATGGCAGGGGGTGGCTTCCCCCATTTTGGATTTAGCCCCACGCCTATTTATTCTGACACAGTTCAGTTTAATGTCTGCCAATAGCTTTACTTCCTTAGGTTCCAGAGAAGAGAACCATTACATAGAAATGGCAGGCGGGGGGGGGGCAATTTTTCTGAGTTCTCGGATTGTCTCGGAAAAGAACTACCTGAAGTTCCTCAGTGTTGGAGTGTAGGACAGAAACTCCAGTAATTTCTGAGTTCACCGGAGGGGAGTTTCCTGGAGCTCTCAGGTCCTTTGAATGGCAGCCCCATCTGAGGCTTCAGAACCACCACTGCCTCTCCTTGTGGTCTTCCTTATAGAATGGCAGAGTTGGAAGAGACCCCAGAGGTCCTCTAGTCCAATCCCTGCAAGGCAGGAATCTCAACTACAGCATCCACGGCAAATGCTTGGACTGCAAAAACAAACATGGAATAATGCACAGCTGTGCTTGTGGGGGGGTCACAAGTTGTGCAGATGTGCCCTAGGTAGAGGTGGGAGAGAAATTCAGTTCTATTTGAATTTAAAGGCAAATCTACCACATTTCACATTCCAAAACAATATGCGAACTGGAATACAGCCACCTTTTGAGTTTCACACATCTCCAAATTTTGTAGTACAGTTCTATAGCCAAGTCACATCTACAAAAATATTTATACTGGGGTAAAGTGTGCTTTAAAATGCACAGATCTGTGAAATAACACACACAAAATGAATTATATGGTGTGAAAATGTTTTGCAAAAAAGATGTATATCAGAGGAAATTGCATACAAGCATGAGTCTAGTGGGAGAAATTCACACTAAAAAGCCGAATAATTCTCATGAGGACTTTGCAAACGAAATTGTAAACTGATGTGGGAATGTGTAGGATTTGGGTTTGGAAAAAGCAAAAACTAAGAGAAACTGAAGTGGGCAGATTCACCCATCCCTAGTCCTAGCAAAGCAATTTCTGTTTTATGTTTTTCAAAGCCTATGCTATCCATACAACTGGAAGTTGCAGACCAGACCACCAATATTACCCGGCTCATAATCTTCCTCTTCCCTCCGTGTAGGTGTCTCCCAAACCAGGCTTGCTTTGCTTTACAGAATGATCCGCCCACCTGCGCAGGCACTAAACCCCCTAAATCCTGAATGTGAGGAATTTCCAGAGGAAAAAGCAAATTCCCTTGCATTTTGTTGTCTCATGGGGGGGGGGGAGCGCACGCAGCAGCAGAGGGAATGTGTGTAAACACTGCAAATGTGTGCTCCAAGCAATAATGCTTAATTGAATCAATTACTGCTAGTGGAAGACAAATAATTTTTCTTGCAGCTGGATCCTATGTATGCTTACTCCAATTCAATAAGGTTTTCACCAAAGCACAGGATTGCAGCCATAACTTAGGTCCCATCTACACAATACAGTTAAAGCACTCTTACACAATTTTAACTGCCATGGGTTCCCACCAAAGAATCATGGGAAGTGTGGTTTGTTAAGGGCACTGGGAGTTGTTAGGATAACCCCCCCCACACACACACCTCCATCACAATTCTCAGAGACCCCTGGGTTTGGTTGTTAACACTGCAAGGAGATCTGATAACTCTCAGCACCCTTAAACTGCAGTTTCCGGGATTCTTTGAAGCCATGATTATTACGATTAAAGTAGTACAAGAATGCTTTAAACATATGCCTTAGGCTTCATGCAGAACATATATCACCATTATTATTATTATTATTATTATTATTATTATTATTATTATTATTATTATCACAGGCGCGGAGGAAGCCTCCTCGCTACCCGGGCCAGCGAATGGAGGCACCGCCTTGGGGCGGGGAATCATGACGTTGTGTTGTGACGTGATGACGGACTGCGCATGCACAAAATGTCACGCGTGCGCACTCCATCGTTGGGCCGTTGCTGCTTCCACGGCAACCTTTTGAGCTGCAGAGCTAAAAGGCAGCTCATGGGGCTGCCGCGTGCGATCGTGCAGGCGCACTCCGTCTGGGTCGGCGCTGCTGCTTCCACAGCAAGCTTGCGAGCCACAGAGCGAAAAGCAGCAGGGGTGGGGCAGCCCCACGAGCCGCAGCCCCATAGCGGCGCCGGCGGGCGGGCCCCGGGGTGGAGCAGGTTTGCGAGCAGACTGCGGGGTGAGGCTGCCTCGCTCCGTGGCTTGCTCGGGGCCCGCCAGCGGGGCAGGGCCGGCCCAAGTGTCACCCCCCTCCCCTGGAACCTGGGGCGGCCCACACCCATCACCCCCCTTGTGACGCCGCTGTATTATTATTATTATTATTATTATTATTATTATTATTATTAGCTCAGTTAGTAGAGCATAAGACAATCTCAGGGTCATGGGTTCAAGACTCATGTTAAGCAAAAGGTTCTTCTATTGCAAATGGTTGGACTAGAGGACCCTTGTGGTCCCTAACAAATCTATTATTCTATGACTAGTGGTTTAAGCCCATTAAAATAATGGGCGCTAGAACATATGTGGTAAACATGCATGCTTACTCAGGAGTAAACAATGGGACTTAACTGCAGGTAAGCATACATGGGATTTTGGGAAGCCTGCATAGGAGCAGACTGCAGCACTATGAAATTTTGTATTTAAATACCAGCTGAGCAATATGCCTCCCTTGAGGGCGCAGCGACCCACCCAACCACCTTTGAGTGCATATGCCTTTCAGTTCGAGAACTACAGCCCCCACAACCCCTTGCGCCAGTTTCCCCCCCCCCCAGGCTTTTCAGGGTGGGGAGAACGGAAAGAGGCTGCTGTCTCTATGCTGCTTCCTTAAGAGTTTTAGCAGTCTGCCTTTTAGAGGAAGAGAAAGAGGGGAGGGGGCTGTGGATTGCTGCCGAGGCTGAGTTCCATACTCGCTCGGCGATTGGCCAAGGAGGCACGTGAGGGAAGCAGCTCGGAGTGGTGAGCGTGTCCTCTGCCACCCCCCCCCCAAGACAGCGTTTTTTTTGTTCCATTTGTTTTTATTTTTTTAAAAAAACTTGGGCTGCCTAACGACTGGGCGCGCGCCCTGCAGCCTCTCCTCTCCGTTGCTAACAAACTCCGCGGCCCTAGCAACAGAAGGCCGCTCTCTCCACCGGCCCCGGCTTTTCAGTTTTTTTTTTCCAGGCTTTTCAGGGTAGGAAGAAGGGAAAGAGGCTGCTGTCTCTATGCTGCTTCCTTAAGAGTTTTAGCAGTCTGCCTGTTAGACGAAGAGAAAGAGGGGAGTGCTGTGGATTGCTGCCGAGGCTGAGTTCCATACTCGCTCGGCTATTGGCCAAGGAGGCCCGTGAGGGAAGCAGCTCGGAGTGGTGAGCGTGTCCTTTGCCACACACCCCCCCAAGACAGCGTTTTGTTGCTCCGTTTGTTTTTATTTTTTTATAAAAAACCCGGGCTGCCTAACGACTGGGCGCGCGCCCTGCAGCCTCTCCTCGCCGTTGCTAACCAACTCCGCGGCCCTAGCAACAGAAGGCCGCTCCCCCCACTGGCCCCGGCTTTTCAGCTTTTTCCCCCAGGCTTTTCAGCCTGCCTTTCGGAGGAGGCGGCGGGGGAGGGGGGCTGGGGATTGCGGTGGCCTCGGCCTCGGCCTCCTAACATTCCTCTCACCTTTGTAGTGAGTTGTTCTGTGAGAGGCTAAAGTAAATGAAGTTGTACTTCAGGCTCCAGGAGCGTGGCAGTGGCGTCTCCTGCTCTTCCACGTCGGTGCTCCACGGACAGGCTGCTCTGTGCTGTTCCTGGGCCGCTAGCCTTCGAGGCTCGGCTTTCAGCGGAGACAGCAGCAGCGTGGCCTCCCTCTTCAGACTCCCCTCGTCCTCTGCAGCCCCAACGTTCCGATTCAACCGCCCCGCTTAAACTGCCGACGCTGCTCGTGACCCGATCTCTCTCCATCCAATCCCTGTGTCCCTGGGGCACATGCTCAGTTGCACAAACCCAGAGACACACGGACTGGACGCAGAGACACTTGCATTTTATATATATAGATATTCAATAAGATCAAGAGAATCCATATTGTTATTTATTTATTTATTTAGGAAATGTACAAGCAAATCAAATATTAATAGTAGTAGTAGTAGTAACAATAATAATAAGTTTGTATAACACCCTTCGTTTGTAGATTTCAGAGAACAAAACCCCTCTAAAATAAAGTAAAACTATTATCAATAAAATCAGGAAATTTCAAAAACATGCATATAGACCTACGTTTTATGTCTGGATAGGTTTTCTGAAATAAAGGAAAGTTTCTGCTGGCATCTGAAACAGGGTTTGCGGTTCCAAAGCAGAGGTCACACCAAAAGATTGATTCCTAGCAAACGCCGAACGCTTGTAAAAGTGCAAGTTCTGCTGGGGACAATTCATTGAGTATCTGAAATGTTATTGTATAGGCTACATATAAGTTCACTAGCAAGATTAACTTAAACCAAACAGTTAAAAGATAACTAGGGAGTAATTATTAATTGGAGTAATGAAGGAGATGCAGTGTTGTAAATTTAAAAATATAAGAAACCGCAAAAGGAGTTGGGGTGTGTGTGTCAAAATACATATATTTGTTGGAAAATATTGGATTGTGTTTTTGTCAAAATATTTCTGAAAAAATTGAAAAATAAAATTTATTTTTAAAAGTGCAAGTTCTGCAGCTTGGAGAGGTTGTAAGCAGGTCTTAAACTGTTGCATATAAAAAGGGCGGGAAGTGATGGAGTTACGGATGCAAGCAAGGAGCCATGAATGCAAATATTGCAGCATACCCTACATACAGGCTTAATGATTAGTCTAAGACTCTAAGCCAAAGGTCACATTTCTTGGATTGCTTTGTTCACAATTTCCCCAGAGGAGGATCTGGAGGCTCAAAACACAGCTGTAAATCTGAAGCTTTGCTCATCTGGCCTTGCAAGCTGCCCAGTGTTTGCTGGAACGATGGCCCAACCAGAGAGCAGGTTGGTTGGGAAGCAGACCCTTCCTAGGAGAAGGATTGGGAGCAAGGAAGCGAGAGACAAACCTATTAACTCTCCAAGCAGCTTTCTCCCTTATGAAACTTGGAGGGGGGCTGGGGGCAGAATGCTGAATATTTAGAGATTTATGTGCATGCATGTTGTTGTTGTTAAATTGAATTATATGTAATTTAGCTCTTCATTGTCTTTGCTGCTAAAGCTTCTTGCAGGAGGCAAAAGTGGGGGCAGGTGGAGGAGAGAAGAGAAGAGCGGATTATCTGTTCAGCATCTTGATAGGCTTTCATTTATTTACAAAGTTGCTTTACAGCCACAACAGTTTAATTAAATTAATATTCTGACTTATTTACAGTAAGCATTATGAATATGTGATTACTTTCTCTCTCTTTTTCAATGCTGAATTTCTAATCAGCTCACATGTTTGTAATTAAAGTGTGCCACTAAAATACCAATTTTTGACGAGAGAAAATACAGGAAAACATACTTTGTTTTTTTCTACCTCTTTAATCTTTCATAATTTCCCCTTTGTGTGAATATATTACACTGTGCAGGATCTTTGGGAAGTGGGAAAATTCTGTTCTAGATTGGAAACCTATTTGCTATATGACATTCTAGATGAAATTCAACTTTTTAAATTTGCGTCATATCTTTACACGCCCCAGAATTCATCTGCCGCTCAGTTGCAAATCTCAGAGGGAGAAGAGACTTCTCTGAAAACTTGATGGGTCCAGATTTTGCCTAGGCTCATCAGAGGTCACCATAAGCACCTGCCAGTCCTGTTGTGAAGCACAGGGAGGAAGCTGGTTCAGGTGGCAAATTCTGATGGGGGGCTAAAAAGTTGTGCCCTGCAGCCCCTAAACTAGATTGCTGCCCTAGCATGGCTGGTGCACCAAGGAGGGGACTGAGGCAACCTGCCTCGGGAAGCCTGCTCCTTCCACCCCACAAGGGTGAAGGGGAAGCTTCGGTGGCAAGTCTTCCGTCAGGCACCAAAGTGTCTTGGCTCTGACATGCACTGTTGCAGAGATGAAGAAAGACCCACCACTAATGTCAGCTGAGAGCAGTGCTTTTTTCTACTCATTTTCCTACTCATATTGAAATACATACCCCTGAGTATGCACCCCCCTGTGTCCCGTCCCCCCCAGAAAAAAGTACTGGCTGAGAGCATTTCCTACTTGATACTCTTCCTCTCCATATCTCAGTGCCCTTCTGCTCCTCATATATGTGCAGCCAAATAAAATAGTCTGAAGATGCCAAGTAATTTTTCATTACAGATATTACAAACATAATTCTAATATGTGTATATACAGTATGTATTTGGTGGGGAGCTATGCCATCACCCACCCTCCTGTGCTTTGTGGGCGGAAAGGTTTGGAGGGAAATGCTTGTTGCTAGCAAATGTAAAATAAAAATAAATCTACTTTAGCTTTTGGAAGCTGTTGTCTTGCCATTTCATACACACCTAAAAGCTGCTTTGCTGTGAAATGGCAAAATTCCACAATAAATCAAATTCACAAATACGAACAAAGCAGAAAGAGGTGCTTTTGTAACAGAAAAAGCACAGAATTGATTTTGTGATATCGAAACAAACTGTATACACTTCTCCATTTGGGGAAAGGAATAAACCCAAACTACAATATTACTGGGCCTGCTTATGCATTAGACTTTTTGCGCATGTTCCCTAGGTGAAGTTCTATGAAGCAGAGGGAGGGATGTAAAGTAAAGTGGTACTTCAGTAGTCAAATGGCTTGGCTCCCAAACAAGTCAGCTGCCGAATGCCGCAAACCCGGGAGTGCTCCAGTTTGCAAACATTTTTCGGAGCTGAATGTCCGCCGTGGCTTCCGATTGAATGCAGGAAGCTCTTGAAGCCAATCAGAAGCCGCCCCTTGATTTTCAAACCGTTTTGGGAGTCGAACAGACTCCCAGAACGGATTAAGTTCGAGAACCTAGGTACCACTGTATTTGCCTCTAAATTTCATCTTAAATTGCATTTAACTTCTGGAATTATTTAGATAGACTTTTCCTGGAAAAATGACATACAAATAATCACAAAAGTGATTATTTCAATAGTTTTCCATCATATCAATCTATCTATTGTGTTTTGTGCTCAGTCCTCTCCCCAGATGGAGGTTTCAGCCTCCCTGGCCACTGGAGGCATCTTCAAGATCAGACTTCTCCTGGGGTCCCTATAACCTACTAGGACCTGGGTGGGACTCCTCAGATTTCCTGATCTCCTCCCACTCTTCCTTGTCACCTGCCCGCCCTCTGCATAACATCTCCATGGGGCTTGGGACAGGATCCATCTCTGGAGGCCAATGGACAGCTTCTCCTGGCCTTGAGGCAGAGCTGTCAACCTTCCTTATTTTGCATTGGGAAATGGCCATACCTGTCAACTATCCCCCCTTTTTTTGCAATGGGAAACGGCGCTGGAATAAGGGAATTTCCCGCAAAAAAATGGAAAGTTGACAGCTTGAGGGGTGGAGGAAGGCTCAGACCAGGGCTTTTTTCCAGCAGGAACTTGCCAGAACTCAATAACTCAGTTCCGGCGCCTCTCAGGTGAGTGCCATTGCCATGCTAAGAGAAAGAGGGAGGCGTTCACGGTGAGATCCAGCATCTCTTTTGCTAGAAAAATAGCATTGGGTCTGACCAGAGGCTTTATGGCTAGAATAGCCAAACGTACATGACCTCACTTTGCAAAAATATGTGAGAATATTGTGTGTGGTGTCAGCTTTCTGTAGATTAAAGATGTGGGTTGAGAATTAGTGTACTGCGAAGTGTAGGTGGGTTCCCATGAGGCAAGACACAGCGGTAACAGCAGGAACCTTTATTGAACTAACAGAACTGGACAACAGAGGCAAAGCAACTGTTTATATGCATTTCTGAAGGTCTGGGCCACTCCCACTCCAAGTGTGATTGGCTGTCTAAACTTCCAAACTGCCAATCATGACTCAGAGTTTAAGGGCCAATGGCATAGGCCCAACTCCTGAAATGTTCTGTGATTGGATATCATGTATCGAATCAGAACACAGGAGCTCAAAATCCTTAGTCCAGACTCAAGCTCAAATACAGACCACTGAATACATAACCAACTGGGTATGCGGAACCTATGGGTAGAATCCACGGGCCGTGTCAGATTAAGGGCACTAAATTCCAACCATTTACATGATTAGATGCCATATCTAACAGATACAGGTAGGTAGCCGTGTTGGTCTGCCATACTCAAAACAAAATAAAAAATAAAAAAGTCCTTCCAGTAGCACCTTAGAGACCAACTAACTTTGTTCTTGGTATGAGCTTTCGTGTGCATGCACACTTCTTCAGATACGAAAGCTCATACCAAGAACAAACTTAGTTGGTCTCTAAGGTGCTACTGGAAGGATTTTTATTATTTTTTATTTTGTTATATCTAACCGACACTTTGATGCCCTAGTATAGAACTTTTCAGCTTTTCAGTGAGTAAAGTAAGTCAATATTACTCCTATTATTAATAACAGCATTCACAGAAACAGAATTTGAAATCATATTAAGGCATTGACAGAAATTAGAAAAGAATTCAGAGTTTTGTCAAATGCAGCTTCTCAGTTACTATATTGTACTGAGTTACAGCTTTCACAAGTCAAACCACCGAACGGCCTCAGAAATAGCTTTCACTGAAGACTGGAGAGGCAGCCGTCAAAACATGTTGTGTCTTCCTTGTAACAGAGAATTCCTTGCAATAGAATATTATGTATTCTAATTTAGTTCACTTGAGAACTGTTCCACATAGAGGTCTTTGACTTATGATAGGAATATCTGCTCTTGAATTTCTTTAATTCTGGTTCGAATAATGACACGCCAAGGTTCTCATTATTGCAACTTTTAAAACTATTTCTGTAGCACTGGATGACACCTTTTAACCAGGATATTGGCTTTCTTTCAGCTTTCATTGATGGGGATTTTACCATATGCTGGAAACATTCCAGTTAGCGGCCACACACTTACCGCCTGTCATGATCCATGATGGGTCTCAGAGTATAAATTAATTTTCTGACATAAGAGGCCAGCCACTTTGATATGATCAGCTGCTGACACTGATTGGCAGATGGGAAACAGATGCTTTGGCAGACTCAAAATGTAACATTTACTGAATAAAGTGAGTGATAAAAAAATCCTTTAAATATTGAATGAAGGAAAAAGAACTTGCTACAAACTTGCTGCACCAAAACCCACTAACTATATGCAGTGCTTTTTTCTGGCAGTACCAGCACTGTTTTTTCCAGGAAAAAATCACTGATGACCCACAAAAGCAATGTCCCTTTGCTGCTGGAGAGCAGCAACTCCTCCTCTGCTTTCCTCCGCAGAAGCAGCCTTTAGCTTAGAGGGCCAGATTTTGTGAAATGAACATGCATGAGGGCCAACTAAAGTTGGTGAGCTTTTTTTTAGGATTGAAGTTGTTGAGCTTTTGGGGGAATTTTACCCCAGGAAATAAACTGCCACAGGGACCAGAATAAACCAACCGGCAGGCCGGATTAGGCCCCCAAAACGGACTTTGGACATACCCTGCAGAGCTCCACCTCCCAGCGTGCTCCATGGGCTCCCTCGCCGCCTTTTCTGGAAGGGAGCAGATTATCGTTTCCAGCCCCAGGAAGTGACGGTTGATTGGTGGGAGGCTTTGGCAGGTGTGAGAGACGGCTCCCCCCTCCACTGCAGCTTCCTCTCCCCCAACTCATTCCACTGCCCCCCAAGCAAGGCCTGGTTTATTTGAGGAGTCCCCTCTGTCATTGAGTTGAGGGTGAGCCCTGCAACTCAGCCCCCTTTGTGCAGAGGGGTAGATGAGGCACGGTCCCAGTTCCTCCCTCCCTTCAAAGACTAAATCTATTTCTCCTCTCTGTCTTCAAAATTGTGTGTAATCATATAGTATCCCCTCTTTTCCTTCTCGGGGGCAAATTCCCTTGAAACTTTCTCTCCTGGGGGGGGGGCATTCCACTTCCCCCATTTTTCTTTATTTCTTTTTTGGGGTGGTGTGGTCTGGGGTTTTCCTTCCTGGAAAGTACTCTCCCTTTGCGTCAAGCCTTGCAAAGAAGGACTTGCCGCCAGCATATGGGAGACAGGTGCCCTGTGTTGTGATATTATAACATGCCGAGCTGCGAACGCTGTAGCAGCAAGGTCACAAGACTTAAGGGTCATGTTTCACCCTGTGGGAGAACCACCGGTCCCACTAATCTTCTCACACATGTGATGTCATTGTAATTTACTGTTGTACTCCCTACTATCAGTCCTGCGTCAGGAGATGCAGACGCTTTTACAGACAGCTCTGAATATCTGAGCTGGCTACGCAGAGACATTCTGCTCTTTATCTACAATAAAGTAGGTTTTTAGCCTTACTGGCTTGTGCGTGTTGTTTTTCAAGCTGGGAAACAATCGCATATTATCCTGGTGCCCCTGGACTCCAGAAGCCAGAGGGCACGGAAGCTTCGTCCGCCTTGGGGGTCAATCTCTCAGCTTGTCCCCGCGGGAAGTTTTTCATAACACCCTGGTGGCTTTCTTGGGAGGGGGTACTGCTTGAACCCAGCGCTGCTCTCAGCATAGGAGGCAGGAAGGGATGCGGGCCGCACAGACACAAGAAACCTCAGCCTAAGGCAGGGATGGGAAACTTTCGTCCTTTCTTTGGGGGAGGTGAGTTCCCTTGCTTGGAATCTTCCAGGGTCCACATCTGAGTGGCAGGCTGGCCAGAGAGTTAAGTGGGCAGAGCAATGGATGTGACTCTTTGTATAATAAGCAACATTCATCTTTGTACCAGAGGCTAGATGACAAAGTCAGGTGTTTCCAGACTCAAACTTATACATCTTCAACCAGGCAAGCAGGAAGTATTATTAAAGTTCAATGGTGCATTCTGTTCAGGCAGAGGCATCTGAGCATGTGAAAAGGGGCTAGCAAGGGGTCTGGCCTGGGGAGTGCTTAGGGCCAGACAGAACAGCGTAGAGGGCCACATGGAGGTCCCCCATTTCTGGTTTAAGGCTGCAATAAGTCCATGGTGTGGTTGAGATTGGATTCGAGATTTTTCAACTCATCCAGGTCTCATGCAGCCAATATAACAGCTGCAAATATATTCTACTGGACTAATTTCATTGCCAAGCAAACAGCAATCCATGAAACTGAATGTTTAAGATTGCCTGTCACCATCACTTCTAAAATTCAGGATTGGGGGGGGGGGCAGAGAGAGAAATATCCAACATTTGCTCATACATTATTATGCAAAAATAGAGTAGGGACAGAGGCTTTAGAATATTGTAGAATGGATATTGTGCCACAACATCATAGGACTACTTGATGGCATTTCTCAGAAAAAAAATGTTTTCATCTGTTTCCTTGGGATTTGTGGGGAACCAATAAATATTAAATAAGTTATTTTCTGATTTTGTTCTCCTTCTCTGCTTCACTTGCCTCACTAGGTCTAGATAGTGCCTCCTTGTCTATTTTTGTGTGTCTTTTAATAACTATTTTTTTCTTTCCAAAAAGCTTCCTTTGTAATGCAAATGGATTCCAGTACAAAAACCACCTCTTTCTATATTCTCAAAGTCATCTTGTCATTTCATATACTGTCGTTTATGGACAGATTCACCCATGTGAATACATCCTGTCCTGTTTTTGTAGCCAGAGTTTCTGAGAGAAACACACACAGAGAGAGATCATAAGAAAGAAAACTACTGCTCCATTTTGATAATAGAGGGTCTCCATGGATTCTTGTGCAAGAATGTTCCCCCCCCCAAAAAAAAATCTCTCTCACACACAAATACACAAATGTGGTTGTCCTCTGTGGTTGTATCTTTTAAATGTAGAATTTTGCTTTCTTTTCTTTGAGAGAAAAAAACATTTTATCATAAGCTTCACTCACATGTCTCAAAAATTTCTTAGAATGAGAACATAGAAGTTCTTAGAATGAGCATTGCTGGTGTCTACTTTAAGTAAGCGTACAAATATAAGAACAGCCTTACTAATTTGGACCAAAGTCTCATTTACTTCAGAATCCTGCCTGCAGTAGTCAGTTGCCTCTGGAAAGTTCACCAGCAGGATAAGAAGCAAGTACGCACCTGCTGTTATTTGAACAAGGAATAGAATGCTCCTTCTGAACACAGACGTTCCATTTAACTATTGTGGCTATGCATGCAATTGTGTGTGGGCATGGGCTATGATTTTGTGTCTAATCCACTAGAGGCTATCACCAGATCCTGTGAGAGGGAGTTTTCAGTGATGTGTTGTGTGAATAAGCCCACCTGCAGCACCATTGGCTGACACCACTGGTTACAACCCACTGGATCTAGAACTGCACCATCTGGTAGCAAGGGAGCTGCAGCAATCCTAAAAAACTATTATTAAGTAGTGGGTGGATATAGCAGACGACACAGAGATTCTCCAAGCAGCTCTTTCTTCTTAAGCTGAAACTGAACTGAACTGAACACAAACAGCTCAGTCGGCCTGCTTTTATAGGCAGCCGGCTGACAACATTGTAACAACAACAGCCCAGGGTTTCCCGCCGAAAATAACTGATGCGGACCAGAGTGAAAACTATATAGACAACACCCCTGTTGGCCAGGGTGAGAACTTCAATACATAACAACTATGGTTGGCATTCACAACAGATTTCAACACATACTCTCTATCTATCTGTCTATCTATCTATCTATCTATCTATCTATCTATCTATCTAGTTGCACATCTTTTTTTCTTCTAGCAAATTTGTGCCACCATTATATTTATTTAGATTAAGATTTTCTCATACTTCCCCCATCCCCTCAAAGCAGCTAACAAACAGAATTAAAACAAGAATCCACATCATCATCATTTTAAAAACACACACACATATAACAAACAACATGGGGGGAAAGAAAGTTGGTCAATATAAAACACTTAGCACTTAACTAGCAACAGGATCAAAAGTTCACTGCAAGAGGAAAGTCTTCCATCATTCCAGGAACAAGAAGTTAAGCCGCAGAAAAGGCTCTCTCATGATACCTCATTCATCTCCACATGTTGCTGGCATCTGTCTGTCTCGAGAGACAATGGAGTGTGTCTCCAGGGGTGAAGTCAAACCACAGCACTGAATTGACCTCCCAGGGCCACAAGCCTGGACAGTGTGTCTGGAGGTCCTGGGCTGCCCAGATGACACAACCCCCACCCCCTGGCCTCGCTGATGTGGTCCAAAGGAAAGCACAGCAAATATTGCCCCCACAGATTCTCCAAAGCTGGCTTTAATTTTGGAATTATCTTAATCACTATATTCTTGATTGATTGATTGATTGATTACATTTGCATGTCACCTTTCATCTGAGGATCACAGGGTGGTTCATAACATATAGGCAGAAATCAGCCCCTGTCATAGCTTCCAAGCATCAGCCGTGCACAGGGCTCTGCAGCTGCCAGCAGCAAAAAAGAGAAAGAAGAAGCCTAACAGGGTGCAGTCAACTTAATTTTAGCACGTTTGGATGCCTTGGAGGCAGGTAGCAGCTCAGCTTCGCAGGAAGGGCCAGCTGTGGGTGGCAATAGGGAAGTTTGTGTCGCAGTTCAGAGCTGGTGAGGTCAAGTCATCTGCCATGAAGACATTGTGGTTGGATAGGTCAGGGGGAGTCCATTTGACAGATGTCACCAATGACCTCTTCCTACTGACCTGCAGAGGGGGTGCAAAAGCACCTCTTGGGGTGGGCAAAGGGGACTGAACAGAGATTCATCCCCTTTCAGTGGCAGTTTAGGTGTGTGTGTGGGGGGGGAATAGTTTGCTTTAGCCTGGTGACGTACTTTAGGCACCTTTCAGGTGATGGGTCTGCCCCAAGGCTCACTTCTCGGACTCTGCGGTTCAGAGGGTGAGATAGGGGCCTCCTTTGAGGCCAAATTCCCTCATCCACCTGGGGTTCTGCAGTCCTGGGGGTGGGGGTGGGGGTGGGGGTAAGTCCTCCCTTCTCACCTTCAAGATGTGGCCCGGGAATCAGGGTGGGTGAGGGAGCCATGCCCTAATTCCTTAGTCAAGGGCGGGTCGCTCTGTGGCTATAGTTATATATTTCAGTTACAGGTAGGTAGCCGTGTTGGTCTGCCATAGTCAAAACAAAATAAAATTAAAAAAATTCCTTCCAGTGGCACCTTAGAGACCAACTAAGTTTGTTCTTGGCATGAGCTTTCGTGTGCACATGTATCTGAAGAAGCTCATACCAAGAACAAACTTAGTTGGTCTCTAAGGTGCTACTGGAAGGAGTTTTTTTATTTTATTTTGTTTTGACTATAGTTATATAGTTAAGTTAGTTCCTGCACCTTAGAGGTTCAATAGGACGGCTTACCAAGGTACTCTTACGTCAGAGGGGAATAAGCGATTTGGAAAAGGGAAGAAATATTTAAGTTGTTATGTTAAAGTGTTGATTATAATATTATTAAGGTAGGAATTAGAAGTAATAATAGCAAGAGTTTTACAATGTTAAGAGAAAATAGGTTATAAGGAGTTAAGATTTGAAATATGATTTTATGTGATAATAATAAGTTGAAAGTTATAGGTTGTTTAAGATGTGTATTGGAAGATTAAGAATTATGATGAATGATTGTTAAACTAGTTACAAAGTTACTAAAGTAGATTTGAAATAGAACGCAGAAGAGAGAGCGGGGGAAGTCCCCTAACTAAGATTTGAAATAAGTGACTAAACAATAGATTGTGTTGGTGTGGTGAGGTATGTATAAGTTTTATTTTATTTTTTTATTGTCATTAGTATTGTTGATTGTACTAGGTTTGTTTTATTGTTTTTATTTGTTGTTGTTTTTTATGTTGTTTTTTTATGTGGAAACACCAATAAATTTTTTTTTGGGGGGGGGGGAAGTGGCCCAGTTCAACCACAGCTTGTGTGTCTGTCTCTTTATCTGCAAGAAGCGAGGTTAGAGGGAACCAGGCAGAGGGCCTTCTTGGTAGTGGTGCCCGCCCTGTGGAATGCCCTCCCATCAGATGTCAAGGAAATAAACAACCAGCTGACTTTTAGAAGACATCTGAAGGTGGCCTTGTTTATGGAAGTTTTTAATGTTTGGTGTTTTATTGTGCTTTTAATTCTGTTGGGAGCTCCCCAGAGTGGGGGGGGGGGAACCCAGACGGATAGGTGGAGTAGAAATAAATTATTATTATTATTATTATTACTGTAAAGGGTTGAAGATTTTTTCCTTTGTTTTTTTATTAAAGAACAGCAGCAAAGGTGGTATTTGTGTGTTTTTTTTAGCTGCATTTAAATACATTTCTACTACCAATGACTCTTGCCTCTGAAGCCCACCTCCCTAATGAAGTAACCTTTCCTGATATCTGTTGGGATGCTGCACCCCAGAAAAGTCATCTGACAGGTATATATTTATAGGTGGTTTTGTTCTTTAAAAAAACAAAAATGAGAATTTTATGTATTTTTAAAGATTTCTGTAAGTGTTGTACAGTACATAAGTGTGATATGTGTATATTGATATTGTGGGTTTTATTTTAATGGAATTACATCGATATTTAATAAGAGAGATAAAACAACACAAATGAATGCATTTATTGGTGGCAAATGTCTTGGAAAGCCTGCATGAAACTGAATACGCAGGGGACATAAGAATTCATGGCGCTCAAGTGAATGGCATTGCCGTTGCCCCAGTTATTCTCTGCTGCTTTGTTTTACCAAGTGTGTGAGAGAAAATTTGGGGAAATGTGTAACAGAGGGAAGAAGCAGGACAGGGGGAGGAGGAGGAGGCAATGGTAGTTTTGCCAGTAATTTTTACTTTGGTGCCTTCTGCTGCTGAACAGAAGCCGTGTGTACAGATCTGCTCACTTTCTCTACCTCTAGAACAGCAAGATTTGCAATGAAAATGTATACTAAAATGGTGCATTGCACTACTCCGTTAGACTGTCTGATTTTTATAGATTTCAAGATAAGAGCTGGATTTTCCTTGATTTGTCCTCATCAAAATACACAAGCAACTGGGGTTTTTTCTGAGCGCTGTAGATAATTAATCTCATTTTCCCTGTGCTTCAGTTTGTGTTCTGTTAGTTTTCTTATTCAAACTTTCGACTCACAAATCTAATTTGAAGCCTCTTTAACTGACCTATGTGGTAATGTGTTTCATTTGCATGTGAAGTTTAGCAGTGAGCAATAAGGCCAGCATACTAATTTGCTCCTTGGTGGATGCAGCTTTTGATGTACAAACATCGCCTGTGCTCAACACTTCTGCACTACAGAAAGTGTCCAGACACACACACTCCCCAAAACAACTCCAGAAGAGATGGATGTCTTAAAGCGGGTTCTCCTGCATGGAGAGCACGTGTTGCGGTGGGGGCCTGCAAACTACCCCCTAGTTGCTGGGTGGGTTAGTTTGGATGGCCACTGTTATGATTGGACCTGGGGTGTTGTTGGGGAGATTTATATGTCATTCTGTGATGGACAGCCCAGCTTGTTATAAAAGGTTAGCTTGCAGAGTGTTTGGCCTCTTTGCGAGCTTCGGATCACCCTCCCTCCCTCCCTTATTTTAGGCCTCTGCGTTGACCTTGCTATGCCTGTCATGGGGTCGTCTGCTTTTGGGGCAGGGGCCTGGTGGGAATTTTTCCATTTGGCTGCTTGGCTGGTGCCATCTGGTTTTCACCTACTGCATAGCAAATAGTCACAACTTGTAAGGTTGGCAGCTAGGCATTGGTTCTTACTTTGCTGGTTGGTGGAGGGGACTGCTGTCATATTCGTTTGCCCTTCCACGTTCTCCATGGTGTGGGGATTTCCGTTAAAGGAACCCAGGGGCTCGATATGCTTTTGTCCATATCCCCTGGTCGGGGGCCAGGGCCACGCAAGAGCCCCTGGGAGCCTGTGGGGAGAGGGGAGAGGTGATTCCCACTCACTTTCTCTACCCGGAAGGTTTTCCCCTTACTGACAAATATCAGTTCTGTCCTTAGGGACCGATAGTCTGAATCAATGCCTAAGCAACCAGTCACGTCTCTTGTAAGTCAATAAAGTTGTGGCCAAAATCATGCCAAAAACCAAAATTTATGTCTGTGGTGTGAATTTATTTGAGGGGTGGTTTGGAGACCTCGACACGCAAAAGGCATAGATAGGAGAGTGGCGTGTGAGGGAGGCCCTGGTCTAGATGGTGCCACAGAGGGAAACCTGAGTATGGACTGCACCCTTGCAGCAGGCAGGGCAAAAGTGACAGGGTTATACCTCTGGTCTCTCACAAACAGGAGGGCACCACCTTTCTTTGGAACAACAATTAAGGATGCCATGGGATGGTCAGGAAGCAAGGGTGCCCAGTAAGGCTGCCCAATGGTCTGTGAAAGGATAGAAAGGGCTTCACCAAAACCCCACAAAAAGGAAGGTTCATGCAACTGGCAAAGCTCATCCATGAGAATTTGTCTCCTTTTTGATGATTTTAAATGTCATTTATTTTCTCATTAACTGATAGAGAATTGTGAACCGCCCTGAGACCTGCAGGTATAGGGCAGTATACAAATTAATTAAGTAATCATAATAAGGGGGGGGGGGAGAAAGTTTTGGAACAGCACCAGTACAGGATTAAACTGAATGTTTAGTGCCAGGTATGAAGGGGGCTTTGCTCCCCGGATAGATTGGGGAGGGAATGGTGGGCTTCTTAAGGCTGTAATGGAGCCTTGACAAGGGAGGACCCCCTTATTAGAGCGCATGCGAGAGATATGACCGCTGAGAGGACGGTTTCTTATTCCTGCAACACAACAAGCAAACATCTGAATCAGACCAGTTCTGCAAAGCTGCCTGTTTAGTTTTGCAGTGTGAACACAGTATATATCCAGGGAAAAGAGCAGGGAAAGAAAGGAAAGGCGGGAGGGAATACAGGATGTCGGAATCCTGGCAGCACCTGCAGTTATTAAAATATTATTTTGAACGAAATGTCATTACTATTTTATTTAAAATTAATGCAATTCATCCGACCATAAAGAAGGTCCTTTGGAATAAATGGCGGCTTTCCAAGCTCAGCTACTGGGCTGCTGATTACAATGGAATCTGACATTTCTGACAGTTTTATAATTCTCATATTCTGTTCGTAGCTATGCTCTGAAGTGTGTCTGCTTTGCTGAATTCTTCCTCCTGGGGCATGGAGCTAAAGTTTGGTGAACTGAAAGGACAATAAAGCAGTTTGATAGGAAAAAACAGAAAATTACTGTGCTATGCAAAGTTGCTTGTTTGATGACTCCAGGAAAATTAGCATCCACAGTTTAAAAAATAAATGTCACTTTAAAAAAAAACTTTAAATGAGCAGTTAGCTATAAAAGACACCCATTGGTTCAAAAGGTGAGGTCACCATCTCACAACAATGCATGGAAATGATCATGGAAGCCATTTTTGAGGGGGTTTGGTTTTTTTCATCTGAATGTTGTTGTTGTTGTTCAGTCATTCAGTCGTGTCCGACTCTTCGTGACCCCATGGACCAGAGCACGCCAGGCATGCCTATCCTTCACTGCCTCCCGCAGTTTGGCCAAACTCATGTTAGTAGCTTCGAGAACACTGTCCAACCATCTCATCCTCTGTCATCCCCTTCTCCTTGTGCCCTCCATCTTTCCCAACATCAGGGTCTTTTCCAGGGAGTCTTCTCTTCTCATGAGGTGGCCAAAGTACTGGAGCCTCAACTTCAGGATCTGTCCTTCTAGTGAGCACTCAGGGCCGATTTCCTTCAGAATGGATAGGTTTGATCTTCTTGCAGTCCATGGGACTCTCAAGAGTCTCCTTCAACACCATAATTCAAAAGCATCAATTCTTCGGCGATCAGCCTTCTTTATGGTCCAGCTCTCACTTCCGTACATTACTTTCATCTGAATAGGAAAGCAAATAATGAACTGTGCCCATCACAACTGTTGCTTTAAGCTGGTGTGTTTATGGGATATGCAGTAATTCACTTCTTTGCTACAATCCACATTACCTTAGAAATGTGGCAGAGGAGGAGACATTTGTTAGCAGTGGGGAGGATTTCCCTAGCTCTCACTTGCAAATGCTTGTTCTGGCAGAAAACATAGCTCCGCCTCCATACCTAGAAGGCATGTCTAGGAGACACTGAATCAGACCCAGCTGTTGTTTGCCATCTGCAAGGACTTGTGCATCCCACTCAAGCTAATGCATCCATACATGGGGTGTGTGTAGGGGGCAGGGGTGCTGCCCTTACCCCCCAACATCTCCATCCCATGTGCTCTATCCTGAGTTTTTCATATGGTGCAAGGATTTCTCAACAGGCCTTATAAGTGCCGGCATGCTGAAAATGCAAAGTTCCCAATCATGAAGAGGCTTATGTGTATTGAGCTGAATGCAGTTGGAAGTCTCCTTCGTGCTCAATGTGCAATGTTCTCCAGTGGGGAAAAGGTTATCGGGGGAAGCCTTGCATGAAAGACCCCCTGATATCTTTAGGTTTTCAGCATTTCAACACGTTATTGCCTATAAATCCAGTGGAATCTCCCGAGTCCAATCTATGCAAGTTACACTTGGACTCAATGCTATTGCCAGGCTAGTTCAAGGCACAAGGAACAAAAAGGGGCTGCTTGCCTTTCAACTGATTGTCACAAGCAGATACGTTAAAAAAAAGGAAATGATATTGCAACACATGTGCTACAAAAATAAATTCAATTAAGTATAAACATTGATTCTTTCAAATCTATGTTTGCGGGCCCACACGCTAACCCTGTCCTTGCCCCCACCCCCACCCCCACAAAGGAAGAGACAATGAGGTATGGGTTCAAATTGGCCACAACTTTATTGAATTCAGATTTCAGATGTAGGCAACCTGGCCTTGGCCTTGGCAGGTATCCCTCTCAACCCCACAGGGGGCTGAGGATGTGCAGGGAGACAGGTGCAGTGTGGGGACTGCAAAGCGTGAACTTACACAGCCCACGCACAGCACTGGATTGGGAGTTTGACTTACTTGCCGCTGCTCTAAGGCCAGGGACTCCTGCAAACACCCTTTAATGGGCCCAGCAAAAACGCCGCCGCATGGGGGTGCATGAGATGCCACCCCCTTTCACTCAAAGATAGACTAAAAGATAGCTAACAAGGCACAAAACTGCCACCCGAGGCCCCAGGGCCTCACCAGAATTTGTGGTGGGCCATGCAAGGTGCAAAACCAGAATTTGTGGTGAGCCATGCAAGGCCACTGCTCTGAGCATCACGGGCATAAGAGCCTGCCAGCGCAGGCCACGCCGGCCCATCCAATAAATGTGGATGTCAAGATTACGATGCAGCATAGGCAGCAGCCCAGTGAACAATGCTGTGCCCCACAACCCAAACACTTGTGCTGGGCTTACTGGTACTTGCAAGAAAACTTAAATGGGAACAGTGGGGGCCAGCATGCTAGGACGAATGTAGCCCTTAAACGCCACAGAGCGCCAGCAACCAAGCTCTTTGATGTGCGCATAGTCCCAACCTTGGTCTGCTGCCGAAGTGGCTGCCCCAATACGGAGCTCGGGGCCGCCAACTCCGCCCACCTGTTGGGAAGGGGTGAGCGGGTATTGCCTGCTGTGCAAGGTTTAAAGCTCCTCCATGGCTGCCTGATCATCCTCCTGCTAAAGTTCGTGAGTTTGGGCAGCTTATAATTAAGGATGCATGAGCTCCATCACGTAGGTGGCACAGCTGAGATCTTCTGACAAGTCAGAATGCCCCAAGATCTGCTTCCAGATTTCTGCAGTGATCCCCCACTTGCTCCTGCTGTAATCTGGGTGGGCATCACTGAAGCACAGGGAATATCTCCTGGCATTGGGCATACCTGTTCCTTCCCAACGCTCTAAATAAGAGAGCTATGCCAGCCACTGAAGAGAGGGCCAGCATTAGAAGCTCCAGGTAGTTCAGCATCAGGCAAGGCGCACCAAGTGGTTGGCAGCAAGGATCTGCATGACCATGAATATGCAGATAATCTCACAAAGGCAACCATCATCTTCGTAACTACGGAGGAGTATTTCCTCCGTACTTTCAGCCACGAATGTTTACCGCTGCCTTTCTCCCAGTGCAGCTCCATTGTCCACTGAACCTTAACTGCCTTGTGAACTTTTATTTGAGCTGCTGTATAATTCTTTTTTAAATGATCTTCTCCATCAATGTGCACACGTCTCTTCCCATGCTTTGCAGCCTCAAACAATTCTAATTCCAGCAATCTTTTTACCAGATATGTAACATCAAGCTCTAGTCCTTGATAAAAAAAAACTCACTCCTTTTTCAGGGGTCCTTGGTTCTTCCCCCTTCTGCTGGCCGGCTTTTGGTATATATTGCTTCTGGCAGTGCAATCCTAATTCTTAGTGAGGGTTGGAATTGTCAACTGAGGCAACGGGGGTCACAACGTCAGGGAGTGAACACGGCTTGGCCAGCATCCTTGTCATCTGAAAGCATTTTGCATCAATGATCAGTGTTAAGCGGGGGAGGGGGGAGTGGCTTTTGCTTTTAAAAAGTGTGACAAATCCAAAATCAGCCTAGAGGAGAACACAAACAACATTTACAGTAAATCTGCCATCTATTTCCCCCAAAACAGAATTAAAAGGGCACTTCAGGGGAGAACTTTACGTCTGGAGTGTGTGTGTTTCTCTTGTACCTGCTAGACCTCAACACCTGCCTACTTGCAAAAGATGTTAAAAACTGGCAAAGCGGGGAATTGTTTTGAGGATCGCAAAATGTTCATGAAACATCCACCAAGTTAGTTCAGTTCAGAGAAAGCTCTCTATTCTGCCATTTTAAATTTCCTCTCACAATTAATGAACTAAAGCTTTAGTTGATTGATGTATCATTTAAATGGATTCATGCTCGCAGCTCTGGTTTTTATGGTTGGAATAGTTGTGATATTTTATTGTTTGTTATATGATGATTTTACGATGTTTTATCCTTGTTATGTTATATGGTAGTTTATGGTACTTACAGTGTTTGTAAAGCTTCCTTGAATTTGTAGACAAAGAGGGTAATACGGAGAGCAAGCATCATGGGATACAACATTTATACAGTGGTACCTCTGGTAACGGATTTGTTTCATTTTGGGGTGCTGTGCACACCCCCAAAAATCCGTAACTAGAGGTGCCGATTCTGCGCACACACGCAGTGTCTAGAGCGCTTCTGCACATGCGCGAGCGGCGAAACCGGGAAGCATACATTTCCGGGTTTGCCGTGGCCATAACCCGAAGATTCTGTAACCTGGAGGTTACACAACATGAGATACCACTGTATTGCATTCAAATCTAAATGGGCCACATGAATGTCCCACAAAAAGCAACTTTTGTACAGTATTTCTTCTTACATGGTATGCAAATTCAAATTTAGGGTGTTGCTCTGCTTTGAAAATTTTAGCTTCCTTCCCCAACTCAACAAACCACTACTTGTTTGTTCTCTTGGAAGTAGGGAAGTAACCTAGTCAGTTTTCTACATGATCAGCACTTCTTTCTTCCATTAAACTACAGTGGGGGGAAAGTCTTCCAGGTACTTCAAGTAATTGCAGTCTGAAATTGAACAATCTGCCCAGTTCCACATTCACCTGTCGATAAAACTCTTCTGAATTTAGAACAACAGCCATTGATTTCACTGTCCTTTGACTTGACCACATCAACCAAAATGACGCTTTGGGGATGTAGGAAAAGTAGTAGCCAGAGGTTAACTTTATTCATCTAGCACCATCACTAAGGGAAAAAGAACATGAAAAAAGCCAAAACAAAGAATTGATCAAATGGAGGAAGGACACATGAAATGAAATCTACCAAGCAGTTCAGAGAAAAATTGTCTTCCTAGGAAAAAAGAGATAATGAGAAATTTTAGCTCAATAGTCTGTGGATACAAATGCATAGTTTGATCCTACAGTATGAGATGAAGGTCTGAGTTCCTTGAAAATGGGGAGATTTGAATGTGCCTCATAATTTAAAGGTAGTGAATACTTAATGGGCCATGTTGCAAAACAGAACAGTTTAACTGTGGCTACATCTAACAGAACTATTAAACGTATACAAAGCAAAAGTACCATGTTGGCCCACAAGACAAATTCCAAAATCCACATTAGGGCTGCACCTCAGGTTTCCAGAAAACCAGGCCTGACCAGAAGTCTCCAGCTTTGCCTGCCCTTCCCCTGGTGCCAAGGGGAGGGTCCCAATCTCCAGGGGGAGGGGTGAGAATGCCTGTAAAATATATATATATTACTATTAAGAAGACTGTGCAAGCAGCTTGAAAGCTTCAGCCTGGCAACTCTATCACCTCTTCAGGATCACTTGGTCATCTGTTGTCAGGTGTGGAGAGTCCTCCCTTTGGTAACTTCACAGATAAGAATTAACGAGCAGTTAATTCTCCTATCTCTCTCTCTTTCTCTGCTTCTGAACATGCTGTGGAGAATGGGGGTGACTCTTCCCCCTCCAGCTCTCCGTCAGAGAGAAGCTGGCCTGCCATAGAATGCATTCCCTGACATCTGTGTCATCCTGCAAAGTACTAAGAACTGTGCCAACATCACGTGCAGATGTGTACTAGAATGTGCAGCAAAGTGATAATGTAAAGCCAACCAGAGCAGTTCGGACAGAAACCAAACCATATGAAAGGTGCTAACTACAACATACAGAGAAAAGTTTTCTACAAATCTCTTTGGATGACAAAATAAGGGATTTTATAGACTAATTGTGTAAAGGCATATGCTGAGGCCAAAGAATCTCCTGCTTTGAGTAGTTTGCATCAAACAAATATTGCACACTGAATTACTCATAGCACTGCTGAAAGACATGGGTTGCGCTATGTCCAATACATTTTGTTTTCAAAGCATGATTAAATGAATCTATGAACATTGTCTGATTTATGTCTGATTTTAAGTGGCAAGCTGCCATTGTGTGCATGTAACCAAGCACTTGGCAAATCCAAAGCATGCTGTCAAACGCTGATGCCACACCTAGATGTGTCATCAGAAATCTGAAGAAACAAGAGAGGAGCACATTTTCCCTTACCACTTGGCATCAGAAAACAGAGAGTCTGTACAGAGTGACAATCAAACTGGCCCAGCAGAACTCTTTCCCTTGCAGGGCAGTGGCTGGCTGGCTTGCCAGTATCATCCTGCTACATGGAGCAGAGATGTGTGGTTAAATGCATGGCAAATGGACACCCAGGCAAGTGGCTTACTCATTATATGCCAAGCATTCCCACCTTCCTTTTCTTTGCACCTCCATAGTCTTCTTTACTTTCAGATTGGTGGATTCCAGTGGAGGGAACAATCACTTTTTAATAATTTCATAATATCCATGTTTACCTTCCCCCGTGTATCCTTGATGCAGGGTATATAAATCTAAAGAAATAAATATCAACAGTACCTAACCACACACACACACAGCTAGAAGTTAATGTGCAAGGCACTGTAAAAAGCAGGCATCTTTTTTTAAAAAACTCTTTTATAATTCATTTTGTAATAGCTTGTAAATATGTCAAATAAGTATATGTTGTTACAGGTAACACCAAATAATAGTTAATAAAAAGGTTAGTGTGCCAATTCCCCCAACCTGACACACACACAAAGCACTTTGTCACTGTTTGCAGCTGAATCTCTTTATTAGAACTACAACTGATGAGCCCTATAGATGGCCAAACCCCAATAGGAAATCAGCAACGAGAACTAAAGCACTAATTCGGAACATATGGAGCACTATAAATCACTGCAAAACCAACAGAGTAAGCTATGTGGATAAAAGAAATGGTAAGTTGGCATTTCAAAGAGCCGACATATGCTGTATTTTTTGCACCATAAGACGCACTTTTCCCCTCCTAAAAAGTAAGGGAAAATCTCTGTGCGTCTTATGGTGTGAAGGCTCCCTGTCAAGCAAGCCGCCCCTTCCCTGCTCCGTGAAGCATCTCCTCCGCCTCCCCCCGCCTCCGCCACGTTCAGCAAGAAGCAGGGGGCGGCGGAGGGATGCTGCTGGTTCTTCCCCGCCAACCCTGTTTGCAAAAACAAGCCTGCTTTCGCAAACGGGGTTGGCACGGAGCATGCTGGCGCTGGGGGGGAGGAGGAAGATCAGCCCCGTGGCAATGCTGTAGTGGTGCTACCGGGCTCCCCCTGCCTCCCCCGCCCCCTTCACCAGACTGGTCCCTCCGCCGCCGCTGCCTCCTCCGCTCCCCCTCCAGTGCCCCCCCCCAGCCTTTTAGAGAAGGAAAACCAGGGGGGGGATTCTGGTTTTCCTCCTCTAAAAACGAGGTGTGCCCTATGGTTCGGAGTGCCCTATGGAGCAAAAAATATCCAATGTACATATTCAGGGACCCAAAGCCAAGGATTCCGTCAGATCAAACATGACATTCAGTCTCAACACTGAATCTGTGGACCACAGATTCACACTGTAATGTACACAGTGAAGGATGAACTCTGACATGATTGAGGCAGCTTATTCTCTGTACTGTACATCTTGCCAGAGGAGAAGCTTGCCAAAGGGTGCTAAAGGAGCATGCAGGTGTAATATCAGAGCCTCTGCCTATAATCTGAGAATTACTGGAGAACAGGTAAGAGCACCCTGCAGACTGGAGGCAGGCAAATGTCCCCATCTTCAAATGGGGCAAAAAATAAGAACCAGGTAATTACCGATTGTTGAGCTTGACATTGATACCAGGAAAGGTCCTAGAACAGATCATTCAACAGTCAGTCTGTGAGCATTTAGAAAGATTACTAAGACCCAGCATGGGTTTCTCAAAAACAATCATGCCAGACAAGTCTCATTTCTTTTTCTTTTTATGGAGTTACAAGCTTGGTAGATCATGGGAATGCTGTGGACATAATGTATCTTGATTTCAATAAGGCTTTGGATTAAGTCCCCCATTATATTCTTGTGGAGAAGCTGGTAAAATATGGGCTGGACAAGGTATGTGTTAGGTGGATTTGTAGCTGGTTGGCAGACTGAACCCAAAGAGTACTCATATCAGGAGTGCCAACTCGGCCCTGTGACCGTGGGTGCCACGCAGTGTGCATGGCCCTGGCACTGAAATTTGTGGGTGCATGGCCCCTTTGTGGGGAATTTTATGGGTGCTCAGGCACCCAGGACACCCCAGGGTGTTGGCACCTATGTACTCATTAATGGTTTTTCGTCATCCTGGGGGAAAGTGGCAAGAGGGGTGCCACAGATGTAGGTTAGGCCATGTGACACACACAACTCTGTCCTCTAACAGAGGGGGTGGGGTGACCTGTGACTCACTGCAGCCCTGGGGGGGGGGTAAAGGGTTTGGATGGCTCTTTAGGACATTTAAGCTTTCCCCCATCTATTTGAGAGTTGATTGCATGTATGCAAGCCCTATATGGCTAGATGGGTATCCTAAGAGTGTCTGAAAATTGAAGCAGACTTACAATATCTTCCTCAGATGAAACATCTAAGGAATTCTGAGGGAAGCCAAATTTTCCTTAGGTCTGGTGACATTTCTCAAAGGAGTTTCATACTTACTCAGCTTTGAATGTATACATGCATTTCTCAGTTCACACAAAATATTATATACATGGCGTAATAACTGTGTGCAACCCTAAGGATCAATCCCATGAGTGAAAAATACCTACTGGCATGGCCAGCCTAGGACATTTTGACACCACAAAAAGTTATTCCCCCTTCGCACTGTGGAGGGAGGTGTAAGCAAAGATATGAATCAGGAACAAGGCAGGGAATAAAGATCTACATCAGGATCTGCAGCCCCTGTAGATTCTGCCGCCTGAGGCAGTCACCTCCCCTTGCTTCCTGGGTGGGCTGGACCTGCCTACCTATCCTGGGAATTCTGCACAAACCCGAGAACCAGCCTCCTTTCCTGCCTTCATACGACAAACTATATAGGTTTTGAAGCAAGTATTAATAATATTTGTGTCAATAAATCATTTTCATGAATAAATGGCTTGGAACAAGCTCCACAAATAAATTGTTCACTCCTCAAATACAATCAGAGCTATTTAGCATTTGTAAAGCACAAAGTCATAGAAACCTATTTTCAGGATGCTCTGAATACAGAAACTTGTCTTATTTTTTATTTAGAATGAAAGCACATTTCCAAAACAGCTACATAGCAATTCATTTATAAGCCTATTGCAGCAAGTGCCATATAATGTTAAATTTGTTCCATGCACCCACTGTATTTTTAAACGCTGAAAAGAACCAGAAGAAGACATATGTCTTGCTTCAGTGTTTTGACATAAAGATAGTAGCAAGTTAATTAATTATAACCGCATATTTGTTTTGGAGAAAAAGTTGTAGTGCTAAATTAAAAACCTAAGACCTTTATCATGTCAATCATAATGAGAGTTGTGCACAGAAATAATTTAAAACGTTGGGTTTGCTGATTATTAAAACATGTTTCTGGTATGGTGGATTAAAATGTTTACACTAATCCTGTAATTCTCCAAATACTTAGTCTAGAGTCTATAATAAGGGCACTTCTGTACTGTTGCCATTTACAGGAGGAATTCAGTAACAAACAGCAAATTTGGGTTGTGCAATTAAAACTGATTTGGAGCTCTTGTGAAACAAACCTGCTTCCCCAGCCCCCCAAAATCAGACTATTTACAATAAGGAAAGTGACAGGAAAATGCACTGTTTGGGAAAATAATGCTTAAGCTACTCTGGGAACTGAGATGGGGATAGGGGCCTCCTGAAAGCTCCTCTCAGTACCCATAACAAAGCACACTTCCCAGGATTTTTTGGGCAGGGAGAAGCCATGACTTTTTAGTGTGATACTGCTTTAAATGCATAGTGCTTGACAAGTAGAGGCCCATCTAGTCCAGCCCCCTGCAATGCAGGAACCTCAGCTAAAGCATCCATGACTGGTGGCCATCCAACCTCTGCTTAAAAACCTCCAAGGAAGGAGAATCCACCGCCTCTCGTTCTGTCTGTCTGTTCCACTGCCAAACAGCTCTCACTGTCGGAAAGTTCTTCCTGATGTTTATTCAGAATCTCCTTTCATGCAGCTTGAAGCCTGTTCCATATCAAACAAAAGCAGTTTGTGATGCCCAGATGGAAGCAGCAGAGTCACTGGGATGAGGAAATGGAGCAGGTTCTGGCAGCGTCAAGGGGCTGCAGGTTGCCCTTTCCCCCCTTCGCTGCAGTTGGTCCACTTGGGTTTCAGATGTTGCCGTGAGCTGCGACTGTATGCTCTGCCAGGGAAGGATGAACTTATCCATTAAAGATTAATAAAACATGTACCAGTTCAAAGAGGAATATCATGGAAAAGGCTACATTAGAACCCTGTTACTTTACATAGTGATTTTTCATAGGTAGGGAGTTTATCCTGTGATTATATGATCCTCTTCCTACCTTCTCAGGTGGTACCACAAAAGGGTTTTGGGGAGGCGGGGGGGATGTAGAAGAATACTGAGCAAATGAGTCAGAGACTGACTGTTCTTCCAGGAGTCCTATAAAACTGTTCAAAATTATTCAGGATTTTTTTGTTTGTTTTGCTTTGCTTGCTTGAGGAAGAATCTACAAATTCCCTTTGGGTTTCAGTTCTTTTATTATTATTTTTTCCATTTAGGTGGCAATTCCAGCCCTGACACATTTGCCTTAAGCATCATCAAAGAATGTTACCCCTGTAAGATGTAGATGTTTTGTGAAGGCCACAGTTCCATTTCAGAAGACATGGCGCATATATCTCTATCTATATCTATATCTAATCTATATCTATCTATCTATCTATCTATCTATCTATCTATCTATCTATCTAGATTAGATATAGCTAATGCAAGTCCTTTAAAAAGGTAACGGTACCCCTGACCGTTAGGTCTAGTCATGGACGACTCTGGGGTTGCAGCGCTCATCTCGCTCTATAGGCTGAGGGAGCCGGCATTTGTCTGCAGACAGACTCCGGGTCATGTGGCCAGCATGACTAAGCCGCTTCTGGCGAACCAGAGCAGCGCACAGAAACGTCGTTTACCTTTCCACCAGAGCAGTACCTATTTATCTACTTGCACTTGAGAGAGCTGTCCGACAGTGGAATTTGCTGCCAAGGAGTGTGGTGGAGTCTCCTTCTTTGGAGGTCTTTAAGCGGAGGCTTGACAGCCATCTGTCAGGAATGCTTTGATGGTGTTTCCTGCTTGGCAGGGGGTTGGACTGGATGGCCCTTGTGGTCTCTTCCAACTCTATGATTCTATGCTTTTGAACTGCTAGGTGGGCAGGAGCTGGGACCGAACAACAGGCGCTCACCCCGTTGCGGGGATTCAAACTGCTGACATTCCAATCGGCAAGCCACCCACGTCCCATCCATATATATATATATATATATATATATAGCCAATGCAAGTCCTTTACTTACTCATTAATAAGATATTATGTCCCATGTCCACTGGTCCCATCACCTCCTGGCAAATAGAAGGGGAAGAAATGGAGGCAGTGAGAGATTTTACTTTCTTGGGCTCCATGATCACTGCAGATGGTGACAGCAGTCAGAAAATTAAAAGACGCCTGCTTCTTGGGAGGAAAGCAGTGACAACCCTAGACAGCATCTTAAAAAGCAGAGACATCACCTTGCCGACAAAGGTCCGTATAGTTGAAGATATGGTTTTCCCAGTAGTAATGTATGGAAGTGAGAGCTGGACCATAAAGAAGACTGATCGCCGAAGAACTGATGCTTTTGAGTTATGGTGCTGGAGGAGACTCTTGAGAGTCCCATGGACTGCAAAAAGATCAAACTTATCCATCCTTAAAGAAATCAGCCCTGAGTGCTCACTGGAAGGACAGATCCTGAAGTTGAGGCTCCAGTAGTACTTTGGCCACCTCATGAGAAGAGAAGACTCCCTGGAAAAGACCCTGATGTTGGGAAAGATGGAGGGCACAAGGAGAAGGGAACGACAGAGGATGAGATGGTTGGACAGTGTTATCGAAGTGACTAGCATGAGTTTGGCCAAACTGCGGGAGGCAGTGAAGGATAGGCGTGCCTGGAGTGCTCTGGTCCATGGGGTCACGAAGAGTCGGACACGACTGAACGATTGAACAACAACAACAACATCTCCACACATAAGAAGACTTGCTTATTTTAAAAGGACAATAATTTCTTTATTTTGCTAACAAAATATTTTGAACGTGATTATATTTTTCATTTTGAAAAAGAAGCATCAGCTACTCTAGTCTCCAGGCTGCTCTGTTCAGCAACATGATCTGTGGACCTGGGCAAACCTTCCACACCTGCAGGATAAAGGTCTTCCATTAATTGTTTCACAGATATAGTTTCCACAAGACATCCATCCAGGAACCAGCTGCAAAGTAAAGGAAGCCAACTAAATTATATACCTTCATCTTAGGCACTTTAGAAGTTTCAGTTCTTAAGAAGAAGAAAAGAAGAGTTTGGATTTGATATCCCGCTTTATCACTACCCGAAGGAGTCTCAAAGCGGCTAACATTCTCCTTTCCCTTCCTCCCCCACAACAAACACTCTGTGAGGTGAGTGGGGCTGAGAGACTTCAGAGAAGTGTGACTAGCCCAAGGTCACCCAGCAGCTGCATGTGGAGGAGCGGAGACGCGAACCCGGTTCACCAGATTACGAGACTACCGCTCTTAACCACTACACCACACTGGCTTAATTTTTTTTAATGTTTAAAATATTTAATGAAAGGAAATTACCGTATACCAATTGCACTTGGACGTTGTAAGCTACACTATATGGTATTTCCAGAAGGGGAATACCCCATAGAAATCCCCAAGGGAAAATCCCTTTTGGGGGTAATCTTGCCACCCACAGGAGCATCCCTTATAAGGCCCTGTGAAGCAGCTGGTCAAGGCAGACACACTCCTCTTCCTCCGCCAGTGTATTCTAGGAACCATTCGCACAAAAATTCTGGTTAATTTTCATGAGGACGTTGTTGTTGTTGTTGTTGTTGTTATTGCAGCAGACTGATGCGTAGCACTTGAGACTGGCAAAATGAGAAACTGAAAGAATCAGAAATTGAAAGATTTGCCCACCCCCAAATGGTAACTAAATTCATAGACGACTTGAACTGCTAACATACAGCTCAAAGTATATGGAAAGACCTGTCATTACCAACATAGTTTGCAGACAGCTTGCTCAGGTTGTTTAAAAGTTATGGTTTTTCAAAAAGGGCTCAGCCTTTGAAAAGTGAAAGATCTGGTTGACTGATTAGAGCATGGTTTGTAGTTATTTACAATGTGCTGCTTGACAGAGAAGGGCTGAAGATTTCACTTTCTGAAATGAACTTCCTAATGAGTCCAGACCTGCTGTGTTGTGCAGGTATCAGATAACACTTAGCAAAGATTAGATAGATGCCAGGGGGATTTTGCTGGGAAAAGGAGACCAGATGGTATCTAAGCATTGCTTTTCTCTCATCTACAACATAAGCTTTCTACTAAGACGTGTGTGTTTTGGACCTCTGGAAACTCTGGCAGCCAAAGGATATATGATTTATAGTAGAAGCAAGCTGTTAACAGAAGTCAGAGATCAGGCAAATATTCAAGTGATATCATAGCTCTCAAAATTTGCTGTAGATAATCACACCTCATAAAGGAGAAAACGTCTCAGCTCTGTCTGAGTGTAGCTAGATTAAATGAGCATATACAACAAACAAGGTTTTCTTCTTCTTTTCTTTCCACTAAGATACTCAAGATGGTACTTGAAAATCCATAAAAAGTAAATCAGTACCCATTCAAAGTACATATAAAAACAAACACAATCAGCAGTGGAGAACTCATCTTAGCACCACAAGTTTTGACAAAATCCAAAGGCCCCCACTTGCCTTTTGAAACTATGGATTACCATGGATTGGGCCCTCTCTGCTGCTCTCACTGCTTCCTAAGCCCAGTAATTAGGGCTGAACACCTCAAGCTCCACAGATAGCCTAGAGGCAGTTACACAGCTGTGATGGCATTCCAAGTATCTTCAAGGGTCATGGTCTCCTCTAACCCTATCAGCTGAAAGAAAAGATGTAATTTCAATATGTGAACAGTCTCTGGTAAACCTTTAGAAAAGTAAGAAAAAGCAGATCAGTGCTTTTGAACCCCAAAATATATTTGATTTAAAAATGGAATGCAGCTGATGCACAAGGTTGCACTTTCCAGAGATGAGAGTAAATCCATGCCAGCATTTCCTCTCTTAGTAAAGCCATCAATTAGCACTAAGGCTGAGCTCTGCACCACTTTGTCCCAGGTTTTTTTTTTGGGGGGGGGGGGGGCTGATTGTCAATGTGCTATATCAGGCATGTCCAACAGGTGGAATGTGATCTACCAGTAGATCACTTGACGTCTGCGGTAGATCATTGGTAGATCATTGGCTCCCCCCAAAGAAGCTGAACAACTGTGGCTCCCCTAAAAAAAGCTCAACATTTTACCTCCTCTCCGAAAAAAACTCAACAACTATGACCTGAAATCCCCCCAAAATGGGCCTTCCTCCTTCCTAAAAAAAGCTCAACAACTCAGCCCTGAACTAACTCTGTGAGTAGATCGCAGTCTCTTGGGAACTGGCCACCCCTGTGCTATATCATAGTCGTTTGGTGAGTGGCACTGAAGCAGAAGACATTGCTAAGTTTTATTTCATGATACAAAGCTACACAACACTATTTCTATGAGCCAGTGGCATGCAGTATAATTAAGATGTAGTGGGAGAACCATGAAATATACCTGAGAGCAGCTAAGTGCCAGAGGTCTTGTTATTTGTTCAGAAAAACAGTGCAGTATTATAATTTCTTCTGCAAAGGGGGAGGACTGGTGGAGAAGAATAACACAAATAACTTTCGACACTGACGCTTTGTATTCCAAAGTATGTTTTTTCTCCTAAAAGAAAATTACCAGCTTCTCTCTTACCTGTGTGCAGAGCATATCACATCTGATGTAGCAAAATCCTGATGATAAACAAATTCAGAAAGCACGGAAAGTTTACTTCAGTCCCAACCTGTAGCATTTCAGGTCCAATTAAACAGACTTCTTCATTCTGATGAAATCAAACACTGTTAAAAGATCTTTAAGGAACTCACACAAATAGAGTGGACACGGGCAATGAAGCAGCCGTGGCAAACCTCTGGCACGTGGACCCAACTAAGCCCCCCAGGGCTCCCTATTTGCAGAAGTCACCTGTCCTATACTTGTGTGGCGCAGGTAAAGACATAGGTGGATTTTTAAAAAATGGATTTGCCGCCATTGCAGATGAGCTGATTGGTGGAAAGCCCTGTGCATAGTGCCACATACATTTTTTTGCAAGCCTTCAGAGATTGCAGGGCTTTGAAGCACCACAAACTGCACATGCTTTAATTTCAAAGCTGGAGGCAAAAATGGGTTACCTGACATTGTGATTACATCAGGTGATTGACAGGTTGACAGCCCCACCCACAAATGCCAACGGGGAGAGGAGGATCTGACCTGCTAGTTGAATCCAGCTCTCTAGTCCTGGCCTGAAGTTCACATTTTAGGTGAATTTGGTGGGTTCTGCTGGTGAAGAACTGCCAGTAGAGCAGCTGGAACAAGAGGAACACACTTACACCAGAAATTAACTGCAGAAATTGTAGAAAAACTAAGCCAATGGTTTTGAATATGCCTCTAATTACATGAATATTACATCATCATCATCATCATCATCATCATCATCATATTTCTCCATGTATTTGCTTTAGAAAAGTCATGATTTTTAACTAGAAAAGCACTTCCCAGGATCCCCTGTTCATTTAAGGCATTTTAGAAACTGTCAATTAGTTTTCTTTTTGAAGGAAATAAACCATTTATTTTGATCAAAGGCTACTCCCTTAGTTAAATGCTCTTTTGGCCAATGCTATTGGAGAGGCTGTGACTTATTTCAAGGGCAAGTCCCTGGAAGGGCTGGGGATTTGTAGAAACCTCTAACAATGCTAAAAGATCTGGAAATGTCAATGTGGTTCGTAGATAACTTGCTTAGGGTACAAAACTACCACGTTTTACAAAGGCCAGGGAAACAAAAGATCTGATTGACTGATTCGGCGCCCTGTTTATTTGCAACTTGAAGCTTGATCGAGAGCTCACTCTTCCAGGAATGAACTTCCTAATGAGCCTTGTAGTGCAAACATCAGATAACACTTGAAAAGATTAGAGCTTATCTATGTATAGCTTGGCTCCTATACATGACATGCACATTCGAGCTGCAACAAGAGATGCTAGGTCCCTGATTCATATCAGGGAAAGAGCGTTTATAATTGGAGCTTAGCCAAAACAACTTGCCTTGTTTCAGGAATGTTGAAGTCTCCTCCACTTTCTTGGGTTTCAGCCATACTCACCTTCTTCCTCTGCTTTCCTTGTCTTCCCCACCATATCATACCCCACTAGTGTCCCATTTTAGGCAGGACATCTCAGATCACAGACTATCTCAGCTTCTTCTTCGATCCCAGAATCGAAGTGCTCTGGCACTTGTCCTCAGGGTCTCGCCAAAGTGCCTTCCTCCCAGCACTCTGAGGTTACCCTGCAGACTATCACCAAAGGACTGGACTGGATGGCACACCCCTCCTGACGTCTCAGTTTTTTTTGGGGGGGGGGATGTTGGAAGGTATGCCATATGATACAATTGGCTGGGTGACCAATGGCATGTTGCTGGAGTTGTCATGATTCTACAACTACAAAATGATGTCACAGCAATCAAGGCTGAGGGAAATGAGGGCGGGCAAGAGAAATCATCACAGCTTTTAATTTGCATACTGCCTTTCCCTAATTCTATATACAAAGTGGTCTACAAGAAATAGAAATAGAAATACTTTATTGTCGCTGTATCACATGTTTATAGTGTGATTAAACGAGCCCCCCCTCCCCCCACAATCTCTCAGTCCTTGTCACACTCTGTGTGCTGTCGTACTACCACCAACCCCAAACATCAGCTGCAATGTGGCTGTCTTTTTTTCTTTCTTTTTAAATCATTTTTATTAGTTTTATATGCATACCTACAAAATAAGAAAAAAAATCACATTAGTTTCCATTCTTTTAACATTTTGGCCTTTTGGGGCCATGACTTCCCTCAAACCCTCCATATGGTTTTCAAACCTCTATCATTTTAATCTATACTTCTTAAATCTATCATTGATTTAAGCCATCATATTCAATTTAATCACTATATAATTCATATTTACAACAATATTTCTTCCTCAATCTACAAAGCTTCTTGCAGTCCTATTAACGTGTTTGATTGAATACTGTCATCTTTCAAATAATTCGTAAATTTATTCTTTGATGAATTTCTGGTCCCGCTGTTCTCGGATTCTTCCCGTCATTTTGTCCAATTCCGCATACTCCATTAGTTTCACTGTCCATTCTTCCTTTGTTGGTGTTTCTTCTTGTTTCCATTTTTGTGCTATTAAGATTCTTGCCACAGTCACTGCATATTGGAAAAGTTTTAAGTCTTGTTAATATCTGTTCCTATAATACCCAATAAAAAGGCTTCTGGTTTTTTAACGAATGTATATTTCAACATTTTCCTCATTTCATTATATATCATATCCCAGAAGTTTTTCACCTTCTTACACTCCCACCACATATGTTAAAAGGTAGCATCTTTTTCTTTACATTTCCAACACTTATTATCAACTTTATACATTTTTGCCAATTTAACTGGAGTAATGTACCATTTATACATCATCTTCAAAATGTTTTCTTTAAGTGCATTACATGCAGTAAATTTCATTCCTTCTTTCCACAGTTTTTCCCAGTCATCCAACATAATGTTTTGACCCAAATCATTTGCCCATTGAATCACCACCGACTTCACCTCTTCATCCTTCAAATGCCATTCCAGCAACATTTTGTACATTTTTGACAATGTTTTAAAATTATTACTCAATATTTCTATTTCAAATTTAGATTTAACATCGCTAAATCCATTCTTCTTCATATCATTTTTAAACATTTCATTTATCTGATAATGCAACCAGTCATTCACATACTCTTTCACCTCTTCATATGGTTTTAATTTCCACCTTACTCCATCATTTTGAAGTAACATTTCATATGTTACCCAATTTTTACTCATATTTGCTTTTTCAAACTCAACACTTCCAATGGTGATAACCACCAAGGAGTTTTCCTTTTCAATAGGTTTTTATACCTATCCCAAAAATCATAAAGAGACTTTCGGAAAATGTGGTTTCCAAAACCTTTGTGCACCTTGATTTTGTCATACCATAAATATGCGTGCCAACCAAATCTATTATCATGTCCTTCAAGATCTAATATATCTGTTTTCTTCAGCAACATCCATTCCTTTAACCAACAGAGACAAGCTGCTTCATAGCACAATTTCAAGTCTGGCAGAGAGAATCCACCTCTTTCTTTACAATCAGTTAATAGTTTAAATCTTATCCTAGGTTTTTTCCCTTGCCAAATAAACCTTGAAATTCTTTTTTGCCATTCTTTAAATATTGCTGTCCCTTTGATTATCAGAATTGTTTGAAACAAAAATAACATTTTTGGTAGCATGCTCGTTTTGATTGCTGATATTCTTCCTAAGAGAGAGAATTTCATTCTTTCCCACATTTCCAAGTCTCTCTTTATCTTATTCCAAACCATTTCATAATTATCTTGAAACAAATTAATATTTTTTGGTGTTAACCATATTCCTAAATATTTAACTTTCTTAACCACCTCAATACTTGTCAGTTGTTGCATTCTCTGGGTTGTTTCATTGTCCATATTTTTAACCAATATTTTGGTCTTTTTCCTATTTAACTTGAATTCTGCGACTTGGCCAAATTCCTCCATCTCCTCCAGTATTGCGTTAGAGCTTTCTATAGGTTCTTCAATTGTCAGTACCAAGTCAGCAATGTTGCTGTCTTTCATTCAGCAGCCTCACGGCCCACGAGAAGAAACTGTTCTTTAACCTGTTGGTGTGGCTTATCATGTTTCCATTATCTCCTGCCGGAGATTAAAAAGGTGCTGGCCAGGGTGTGAGTCATCCCTGAGAATGTTTCTCGCACTTCTGAGGTCTCTCGCGATAACATCTAGCGGACTCAGGGGACAGCCCACGATTTCCTGTGCTGTCTTCACCACCCTCCATAGGGACTCTCTGTCCATGGCTGTCAAGCCAGCATACCACACCATAATGCAGTATGAGAGAACACTTTCTATTGTGGACCGATAGAAGGAAATCATCAGTTGCTGTTCAACTTTGATCTTTCACAAGATCATTAGGAAATGAAGTCTCTGTTGGGCCTCCCTAACCAGCTGGGCTGTATTGACCTTCCAAGTTAGGTCTTCACTAAGATGGACTCCCAGGTATTTAAAGGAAGAGACTCTCTCCACACAGCCCCCCCCCCGATGTACAACGGGGCTAGCTCCCCTCTCTTCCTCCGAAAGTCCAACACCATCTCCTTTGTCTTGCCAATGTTTAGGTGCAGATTGTTCTCAGAGCACCATGTGGATACCTTTTGAACCTCCTCCCTGTACGCAGATTCGTCACTGTCTGTAATTAAACCCATTATGGTGGTGTCATCAGCAAACTTAATAATTGCTTAATTATCCTTACAAGCTAAAGAATCAACAAAATATGCAACAAATGTCACACAACAATCTGATCCAAAACAAATAAGCCATAATAAAATATATGACTTAAAATAGCAGCTTATATAAAATAAAGTAATATTCAGTAATCCATCAGAATACAATAATACAGAATAAAGTTAACTCTCAAAATATCAACAAGAATTTCACTCTCAACAATCACAATAAATCATTACTAAATGATAATCAATAAAAATAACAGCCAAGTTACAATGCATAAAATATTTTAAAAATCCATGTAAATTACATGGTGTAGAAGATGTAGCAGCAAGGAGAATGAAAGGGCATCAAGCAACATCAAAACAACAAGAACGTTTGATGAACTGAACATCTTTTCAGTCATTTGTTCAACTGCAGAAAATGTGTTCATGTGGCAAATAGCTAAGTGGGCAAACATTTAGCACCGATATAGTTCTAATAAACACAGTAGCCTGTAATCACATAGTGTCAGAGAGCCGGCTAGCAATAAATTACACAGAGTATGTGAAGTTAACTCTTTAATAGAAGAAGCAGTGCCTAGGCAGCCAGGCCTAATGAGCACAGCAATTCTTCTCGGTAGGTCTTGCCCCTGTGAGGTGGGTGTGGAAGCTAAAGATCAGGCATAGGCAAACTCGGCCATCCAGATGTTTTGAGATTACAATTCCCATCATCCCTGACCACTGGTCCTGTTAGCTAGGGATGATGGGAGTTGTAGTCCCAAAACATCTGGAGGGCCAAGTTTAGAATCCTAGAGTTGGAAGAGACCACAAGGGCCATCCAGTCCAACCCCCTGCCAAGCAGGAAACACCATCAAAGCATTCCTGACAGATGGCTGTCAAGCCTCTGCTTAAAGACCTCCAAAGAAGGAGACTCCACCACACTCCTTGACAGCAAATTCCACTGTCGAACAAGGAGTTTGCCTATGCCTGCTAAATATCCTTGCCTTCTCACAGCAGCCTAAATCTATACTTCTCCCTGGGGTCCTTCCCAAGCAATCTGAGACCCCTCCAGCATACCTGCCTCTGCTCCTCCCTCTTCATACCTCTGGTCCTGAGAGACCAGTGGGGAGGGGAGCTTGTCGCAGAGCAGGGAGAGACTGCTTGGCTTCTTCAGGAGCCTGCCTCATCTCTGCCTCTTGGCCTTCCTGCTTTCTTCCTTCTGCCTCTGGTTCTGGACTGCTCTCTGCCTCTTCCTGCTCACTAAACCCTGTTACTTCTTCAGCTTCTGACACCTCCTCCTCCCAGTCTGCTCCCTCTGACTACCCACCATCATCCCACCACCACTTCCCGGGCTCTGAGCCTCCTTCCTTTGGGGGTTTCCCAGCTGCTGCCTCCCACCACTCCACTGCATCCAGCTAGCCCACGGCACACAGGGCAGGGGCTCCCAAATTTGAAGGGGGGCACTTGGAAATGGCTGCACTGTGTGTAGGACAGTTTTTATACATAAATTGTGCAATTGGGTCCAGGAACAGTTATGCATGGCTTATGTAAACCAGGCCTGAACAACACTCACCCACTGATTCCTGAAGAGTCCAGGTCTTCTCATTTTGTCACACACAGCTCTGACATGGAAAGCTGGGCAAAACTTTATGTGGCATCAAAACAGAATATCTAAAGCAAAGCAAAACACAGGATGTGGAACAACTGGCAAAATGGTCATCCCAGGGCGCCTGAACTGTCTCTTGCCATTTGGCTGGTGGGGTGGCATTCAACTAAGTTTTACTCTGAGGAGGCCCATTAAAATTGATAAACATGACTAAGTTGACCCATTAATTTTAATGTGGTGGCCACATGACCCGGAAGCTGTACACCGGCTCCCTCAGCCAATAAAGCAAGATGAGCGCCGCAACCCCAGAGTCGTCTGTGACTGGACCTAATGGTCAGGGGTCCCTTTACCTTTACTCTGAGTAAAGCCTTGGTGAATGCAATCCAAAATATCTGCGTGCAGAATTGGCTACAGAGGGAAAGTTCAAGCACAAGGTTCTGTCTTGGGGGAGGACGTTTCGTGGTGTTCTGTGAGTACAGTGATGCCATCTCCGCTCCCACTTGTGCAGGCCGTTTACCCTTTGCTTTTGCAAGACAAGTGCAGCAGAAGGGCTCAGCAACCTTTGCAAGAAATATGGTATTGATTTTTGACATAAATAAAATAAATTGATGAGGAGAACTGGGCCAAATATTGCAGAGAGAGAGAGAACTATTTCATAGTTCAAGGCCAAGAAATGCACTCACAGAAGTGTATCTCAGCTTTGATAAGACTTTTCATTCAGTTTGGTGCACAAAAGAAATGGAAGCAAGACAGATTAAAGGGCAGCCCTCACTCTGCATTAGGTAGTGATTTGACTGTGAGCTCCATCACACACAGAGAGTAATTATGTGTGGTTCTATGTCAAATGGCCAGGGAGGGGTTGAGGAGGTCCCCAAGTGGGCAATCTCCAACCAGCACTGCTGCTGCTAACTGCCACTTTGATGCAAGCACTTTATTAGCAACTTTCATAATACGAGCCGTGCTCTTTAATCAGACCTCTGATGAATGGCTAAGAGTTGGATGGACTAGAAGGCGCACAGAGGCAAAGGCTGAAACTGGAGTGATTCTGATGAACAGATGAATTGGAGTAGGAAACTTAGGAAGCAATAGCTCCACTCTTTGACGGGTGAATTAAGTGCCAGGATAAATATCAAATAGTGAAATTTAGACTACAATTTTATGGGACACAAATGAAAGCATTCTTATCTTTACTAAAGTTATCACCCATTTTTCTGCAAGGCAGCTAACAAAAGCAAAAATGATATGTGACTGCAATAGAAATAGTACAAAATAAAGAAAGAGGGAGCTGTTTCATGCAGTCTGCTTATGGTGCAGAACAGGACACTACAGGTGTGGTCCTGTGCATCAGAGCTCACTGGCTTTGAGTTGCTATAAAGTGCCGTGGGTGCCAGTCACAAAATGGGGGGCACAACACAAAAATAGAGGGAGAGGAGTCATGCTGCCCCTCCCATGACTGCTTCATGCTTCATGGGAAATCACTCCTGACTCTGGTGATCACAGGGATGCTGCTAAGCACTAAAAAGACTTGCAGCACAAGACCAAGACAGAAATCTTCATAATATGTGCATATGCTATTCTTTAACATGTATGATGTGTAGATTCAAATTTAGAATCAATATCAGAGAGGGAAGAAACACTCTAGTTGTCAGGGCTTAACACTGAACAATGGGGTGCTGGCAAGATGGGGTCCTCTGCCCAAACTGAAACAACTGTATCTGGGAAATTAAGATAGTGGGTAGTTGGGGTCTCATTGGAACGGCCCCATCATTGGAGTAAAGGTAAAGGGACCCCTGGCCGTAAGGTCCAGTCGTGTCTGACTCTGGGGTTGCGGCCCTCATCTCGCATTACTGGCCAAGGGAGCAGGCGTACAGCTTCCGGGTCATGTGGCCAGCATGACTAAGTTGCTTCTGGCAAACCAGAGCAGCGCACAGAAATGCCATTTACCTTCCCGCCGGAGCAGTACCTATTTATCTACTTGCACTTGGACATGCTTTTGAACTGCTAGGTTGGCAGGAGCTGGGAACGAGCAACAGAAGCTCACCCTGTCACAGAGATTCGAACTGCCAACGTTCTGATCAGCAAGCCCTAGGCTCTGTGGTTTAGACCACAGCACCACCTGTGTCCCATAGTAGGGCAAAGCAAAAAAGAAAGGTTTATAACAGCAGAGACAGAAGGAGATCTGCAGCAAACACAAAAAAAATCTGGGCCACCTTCTCACCAGGTCCCTGGTGAGAGCCTAATCTCTTAGTCCTAGGAAAAACAACCAATCACACTTTGCTTTTTCTACAGCCCTCTTTATTCTTAAGGAAATCAGCCCTGAGTGCTCACTGGAAGGACAGATCCTGAAGCTGAGGCTCCAATACTTTGGCCACCTTATAAGAAGAGAAGACTGCCTGGAAAAGACCCTGATGTTGGGAAAGATGGAGAGCACAAGGAGAAGGGGATGGCCGAGGACGAGATGGTGGGACAGTGTTCTCGAAGTGACCAACATGAGTCTGACCAAACTGCGGGGGGCAGTGGAAGGCAGGAGTGCCTGGAGTGCTCTGGTCCATGGGGTCACGAAGAGTCAGACATGACTAAACAACAACAGTCTTTATTCCAGGTCCTTATGGTGCATCTCATACAGGTGCTTTGGAAAATGATAAAAATGTGTATTTTCCCTGCTTTCAAGAGAATGATGCGTTGTTGTTGTTGTTGTTGTTCAGTCGTTCAGTCGTGTCCGACTCTTCGTGACCCCATGGACCAGAGCACGCCAGGCACACCTATCCTTCACTGCCTCTCGCAGTTTGGCCAAACTCATGTTAGTAGCTTCGAGAACACTGTCCAACCATCTCATCCTCTGTCGTCCCCTTTTCCTTGTGCCCTCCATCTTTCCCAACATCAGGGTCTTTTCTAGGGATTCTTCTCTTCTCATGAGGTGACCAAAGTACTGGAGCCTCAACTTCAGGATCTGTCCTTCTAGTGAGTACTCAGGGCTGATTTCTTTGAGAATGGATAGGTTTGATCTTCTTGCAGTCCATGGGACTCTCAAGAGTCTCCTCCAGCACCATAATTCAAAAGCATCAATTCTACGGCGATCAGCCTTCTTTATGGTCCAGCTCTCACTTCCATACATTACTACTGGGAAAACCATAGCTTTAACTATACGGACCTTTGTTGGCAAGGTGATGTCTTTGCTTTTTAAGATGCTGTCTAGGTTTGTCATTGCTTTTCTCCCAAGAAGCAGGCGTCTTCTAATTTCGTGACTGCTGTCACCATCTACAGTGATCATGGAACCCAAGAAAGTGAAATCTCTCACTGCCTCCATTTCTTCCCCTTCTATTTGCCAGGAGGTGATGGGACCAGTGGCCATGAGCTTAGTTTTTTTGATGTTGAGCTTCAGACCATATTTTGCACTCTCTTCTTTCACCCTCATTAAAAGGTTCTTTAATTCTTCCTCACTTTCTGCCATCAAGGTAGTATCATCAGCATATCTGAGGTTGTTGATATTTTTTCCGGCAATCTTAATTCCGGTTGGGGATTCATCCAGTCCAGCCTTTCGCATGATGAATTCTGCATATAAGTTAAATAAGCAGGGAGACAATATACAGCCTTGTCGTACTCCTTTCCCAATTTTGAACCAATCAGTTGTTCCATATCCAGTTCTAACTGTAGCTTCTTGTCCCACATAGAGATTTCTCAGGAGACAAATGAGGTGATCCTCAGTATGCGTTACTCAGTAGCGTTACTCAGTAGCAAAAACTGATGCGTTACTCAGTAGCGTTACTCAGTAGCGTTACTCAGTAGCGTTACTCAGTAGCAAAAACTGATGCGTTACTCAGTAGCAAAATTAGTAAGCTCTAGATTAAAATTCTAACTTGGGTGTCACTTTAAAAAATTGACACAAATGACATTAAAAGGTTTGAAACCAAGACATGTGGGGAAGAAGAGGTTAAGTGAACTGGCATGTGAATACTCTTAGGTCAGAGAAAATTGAAAGGAGAGAAGATTGTCCTCGTATCTGTGAATGACTGTTTTAAATCCATTGGGGAGCAATTATTTCCCTAGTTGATAAGGGCAGAACAAGAAGTACTAGGCTTAGTCTGCAAAAGGGAAATGTAATTGCATATAAAAATGATTTTAAGAAAGACCTGAATGATTAGATTGGAACAATCAAATAAGCTGTCAAAAGGCAAGACAGAATTCCTTCCAATAGAGCTAATCAATCATAGGCCTTGATATCTGTTTTTTTATATATATCAATAACCTAGAGATCATTAATTCAGCCCTGCTGCAGCCCTGCTTCTTATGCACAAGGGAAGAGATATCACCAACTTAAATTATTAGTCCTATAGTTCTGCAAATGAAAATGGGGGAGTCAAGTCGCCAACCCCCCCAGCTTACTCGCTGTTGCTTCTTCAGGATAAACAGGTGCCTGGGGTCTTTTTCTCAACAACCCAGTTATTCTATTCCAGTGTAAAAGAAAGGCTTCTGTTTTGTTTGTTTGTTTGTTTTAAAAAAATATGAGAAAAAGGGGAAGTCAGTAAACATAACACTTAAACATAAAGACATTTGTTTCCTTCATGGCTGCCTCAGAATCTTCACCTCCTCCCTCCCTTGGGAAAGTGGGTCCTCTTTCGTCTTTTGGGATACATTCTCCTCCTCCCCTTTAAAGTTTGGTGTCCCACTAGACTGTGCCGGTCACAGCAACTATAGCATACTGTCATGTTGCATAAAACAGACATATTTCCAGTGGCATAGCAAGGTCAGGTGGTACCCGGTGCGGAAAATTTCTTGTCACACCCTCCCCCCCCCCAAAATTCTTAAAAGAAGGAGGAATAAGATACCGGTAGTCACAGTGGAAAGTGATGTTTTCTTGTTTATGTACTTAACATTGTGAGCATAAGCACTTAAAACCTTTTTTCCTGACTTTGTTCTCTGCAAATTTTGAAATCACATCATCAAAGTCCATTCCTTTCACTACTTTGTTTTCAATTGACAAGATGGCTAAACCAGAGAGCTTTGCCAATCCCAACCTGCCCCAGAAGTCCTGCCATGCTATGTGTTCCATCAGCAGAAAACGTTAGTTGAGGTTACTGCCAGCATAAAGTTTACTTTATCCCTGCAGCAGCCTTTGTTCAACCTTAACAAAGGTCCTTCCTGCATCCAGGAAAATTATCCTTGACAAATTATCAAGGAACAATCTTTTTTGGGGAAAAAATTCTTTGAATTTTTTTTGAAATATTTTTTTGAAATATTTTTTGTGAAAATGCCTGGTCTGAAAGTCTTATCTTACTATACTAGGGATTATATAGCTATATATAAAATTTCATGCATATTGGTTAATATCTTGACCGTCCTCCACCAAAACAGCTATTTTGGTGGAGGAGGGTCAAGATATTCACCGAACTGGCTGTTTTCCTATGTCGTGAAGGCTGAAATTTCAGTTCAGTGGAGTACTTACTGTTCCCAACCCTAACCCTGTGGAAAGCCATCTAATTAGACTTTAATTTGATTTTGAGATGTTTTTAGGAGGTAATTTAATTATTGTTTGATTTTATACCAATGTTATGTATCTGATGTTAGCCACCCTGAGCCCAAATTCAGCCGGGGAGGGCGGGATATAAATAAAAGGTTTTTTGTTATTACTTGTTATTAATCCTTTGTAAGAAAATATGAAATAACGTAAAACCATTTTTGAGGGGGGGAGATCAATGGGGGGGTGACAAGAAATTTTCCGCACCGGGTACCACCTGACCTTCCCATGCCGGGGGGGGGGACAAATTTTTTTTTGCCCCCAGGTACCAATCTACCTTGCTACGCCCCTGCCTGGAGAGGCTGGGGATGAAACTGGGGACCTTTTGTATGCAAACCATGGGCTGCACCTCCAAGCCATGGCCCTCTCTCTGCTCCACTCTCAGCCTCCATTATGAGGAAAATTGTTCCTGGATCAGTGAAGCCGCTCCTCTGCTTGTTCATGCTGTATCTGCCCTTGTCTCTGGTTAACTTGGTTCACTTGTTATCCTTGGTTTTGCAAAGGTAGTTATTTCACAGTCATCTGAATCACAGTCAAACAGCAAGTCATCTATTGTCTCCTGCTTGGACAAAGATTGGATATTAGAAGATGGCACAGATGATGGACTCTTTGCTTCCCACCTAGTTGTTGTCTCCTTCACTGACTCATTTCCTGGCAACCTAATACACTGTCCTATAGGCAGTGTATTATTTCTATGAAGAATTCTCAGATCCTGTCTGCCCTTTTTCCACCAATATATATATATACTGGAATTTCAAGTAATTTCACTGCTGCTGTATCTGGCTCTGACTTCCATCTGTTACTTGATCTGCTTTTCCCTTTAAATGCCATCTTTCTTTTTGACAGACTCCAGAAAGCAATTCTTGCTCTGGTATTCTTCTGTCAAACTGTGTCTTCTTCTGTACATTTCCTAGTTGCTTCCCTAGCCAAGTGATCTGCTTTCTCAAGTTGTTTCCACTCTTCCACATACTGCAAGTCTCAGGACCACTGCCAGCTGGAGTCACCCCCAAACAAATGTCTTTGGGCAGCTTTGCATCTTTCTCAAACACCAGATAATACAGAGCAGTTCTCGTAGCATCATTTCTTGTGCAGCCATAAGCATGAACCAGTCAACCTATACTGTACTCAGCTTCCAGTTGCTCTTTCGCTCTGTGGGGAGTGTTTCAATCATATTCATGTGTGTTCTGTTAACATATAATCCACAGTTAATTCTTCTGTGGGTGATAAGGTATAATCTGGGGTTTCTCAGCTCATTCGCTAGCAATGCCCCCAAAGTCTTCCAATTTCTGCATTAGCTCCACAAAAACAGTGCCCAAACCTCCTTGCTCCTCTGGCAATCTTCACTTCCCTTCCTAAAGCAGGGCTGCGGGGATGAGACCAATCCTGCAGCCGCCTACCTGGATGTCAGTAAGTTTGGTCTTAAAAGTTTTTGGTATCACAGGCTGTTTGCAAGATCTTCCGTGTGCAGGGGGAAATTGGTCTCTTTGTGAATGTGCAAGAATGTTTTGAGCTCACTTTTTATAAATCTCGTCACCATCCCTAGTCAGGACTGTGTGAGAACAGCAGGCTCTCATGCAAATGGCACACTCTAAGAAATTTATGGTACGCATTTGTAACTTGCATCCCCCCCATGCAACTGCAATTGGTGATGCCTCAGGGCCTGATAATCTTTACTTCCAGCTGACTTTAATCCTTGAATATGTTTCTGTACACCTGCAACACAATGACAATGTCTTTTCTGTCAGAGGAGATGAGGGAAGAACATAAGCCCATACAAAGTATTCAAATCTTCTTCCTTCAGTCCTGTTCAGTGCACCAGTTGATGCACCTTGTGCTGCTGCTGCTGCTACTACTACTACTACTAATAGTAATAATTTATTACTTCTACCCTGCCCATCTGGCTGGGCCTCCCCAGCCACTCTGGGCAGCCTCCAACAGAATATTAGAAACACAATAAAACACCAAACATTAAAAAACTTCCCTAAACAGGGCTGCCTTCAGATGTTTTATAAAAGTCAAATAGTTTATTTCCTTGACATCGGATGGGAGGGCGTTCCACAGGGCGGGCACCACTACCAAGAAGGCCCTCTTGTCTGGTTCACTTCTCACAGGGAAGGAACTGCCAGAAGCCCTTGGAGGTGGAGACGCTCCTTCAGGTATACTGGGCCAAGGCCACTTAGGACTTCAAAGGTCGGCACCAACACTGGTGTGCTCAGAAACACTGGGAGCCAGTGAAGGTCCTTTAAGACCAGTGTTAAATGGTTCCGACAGCCACTCGTAGCCCCCAGTCCATGGACAGCTGTGAGTCCAAAATTACTTCCAGGCTGCACACCCAGTCCTTCAGGGTCACAGTTACTGCATTCAGAACCAGGCACACCTGCCCACCTCCTGTCCCCCTAAAAGTACTCCTTTTGTCTTCTCCATTACTTGCCATCCATCCTCCAACCACCTCCAGACACTCACACAGGACATTCACCGCCTTCACTGGTTGCAATTTAAAAGAGACCTGACTCTTAATCTATATATATATAAATGTTCCCATTGCGTGCGTGTCCGGCCCCACCTTGCTCCGTAACCGCTGGACCAAATCACATCAAATTTAGGACAAAGCGTAACATGACCATGGGGGAAGGATCTAGCATAATATTTTTTTTTAAAAAAAACAACACCTGTCATGCCTAAAATATAGAATAAAGGCCAAAAAAATGGCGCGCCTATTATACCTCACCAGCAAAAGGAAACAAGACTCCAACAGCACCCAATAGAAAGGCAGATTGCCTGCTGACGTCATCAGACCTGGCCAGAGCAACAATGCCTTTGCCCTCACCTAAAATGGCCGCCGCAGCTTCGCATGTGCCGAGAAAAACAAAAACAACACAGAGCAGGAGGCATGCCTGAGAGGTCGCACTGAGTAAGACCAGCTCTGAGGGGATTGTGTCGCTGGGGTGCGTGATTTTGGGACTGGGTAATTTTGGGACTGGGGTGGGGGAGAATGCTCTTTAAGGCTCCAGTGCCCTAACCTAAAATGGCCGCCGCAGCTTCGCATGTAAAATGCATCTCTGGGTTATTTGTGGGGCGAGGAAAATAAACACAGAGCAGGAGGCATGCCTGAGAGGTCGCACTGAGTAAGACCAGCTCTGAGGGGATTGTGTCGCTGGGGTGCGTGATTTTGGGACTGGGTAATTTTGGGACTGGGGTGGGGGAGAATGCTCTTTAAGGCTCCAGTGCCCTAACCTAAAATGGCCGCCGCAGCTTCGCATGTAAAATGCATCTCTGGGTTATTTGTGGGGCATAGGAATTAGATCATTCCCCCCCCCCAAAAAAAATATAGTCTGGCCCACCACATGGTCTGAGGGAAAGTGGACCGGCCCAAGGCTGAAAAAGGTTGCTGACTCCTGCTGTGAAGGGACAGGGAAGAAGGAAAACAGGAGCTTCCAGAATCCTCTCGGGGTCAGGAGAATTTTAAAAAGCAAAAAAAAAAAAAAAACCCACAGCAACGCGAAAGTGGGGGGGGGGGGGGGGGAGACAGAGAGGTGCCAGGCAAGAGTTCAACGGGAGAAGCTGGGGAGGAAGGCAAAAACAGGAAATACGGAGAGGAGGCAGGCGGAAGTTCAACGGGAGAAGCTGTGGGGAGGAAGGCAAAAACAGGAAATACGGAGAGGAGGCAGGCGGAAGTTCAACGGGATAAGCTGTGGGGAGGAAGGCAAAAACGGGAAAGACCAACAGGAGGCAGGCGGAAGTTCAACAGGAGAAGCTGTGGGGAGGCAAGCGAAAATGGGGAATACGGAGAGGAGGCAGGCGGGAGTTCAACAGGATATGGGGAGCTGTGGGGAGGCATGCGCTTTCTCTTTTACATCTTCCTTTGCCATTTCACAAAATGAGCCACAGCAACGCGTGGCCGGGTCAGCTAGTTAATAATAAAAATAAAAATAGATCCTTTATTTCTGCTAGACGCTTTCAAACCCCCCCCCCAAAAAAATCTTTCTCTCTTTTGACTTTCATGTAGCTCCATAAACTGTTATTCCTTTTTCACACTGCTGTAAGTGGAATCCAAATAAACCTAGGAATTTTGCAGCTGGTTGTGCTCTACATAATGAGAGGAGCAGACACCTCACCCCTGATATATTCTGAATTAATTTTTGTAGCTTGGAGCGATTATTAATAAATATATATATTTCTGTTGCTGCATTGCCTTTTTTCTCTGACACGGAGTCCACATGGCCAAGAATAGAAAGGGAAGTTCCAATTTCTTCCTCCCTCTTTTTGTTACTTTCTGGGCTGGCACTGGAGTAGTTTTGGGCCGTGTTCGCTGCTGCGCATGTTGCCCATCATTGCCGGAAATCTGTCAGGAATCTGAGACTCAGGAAAAATGCCTGTCAGCTTCCTTCACAGCTTCGGTGAAACCAAACCCTTCAAACGTTGGGATCAAGCGACATTTACCGCTGAATTGTTCATTTTCATGACAGACTGAACTGTGTGGTCAGTACATGTTGTTATTTTCCTCTTATTCTGCTATATGGTCAAAGGAGAGATTGCAATCTCTTAGGCAGCTCTTTCTGCTATTAATAGCTAGTTATACCACATTTTATTTCTTTAAACGTGATGTGTGTTTCTAGAAATCAGAGCCCAATTATAGGTTGGTTCTTTTCTTCTGAGGTTAATGAGTTTGTGGGTAAATCTTTGTTTTATGTAAGGAGGCTGCCAAAAATGTTGCACACACTTGACATTACAAACAAATTTTGGAAGTTCCTACTGAGGCTCTAACCACGTGTGTCATTATCAAGATGATCAGCATTCGCTAATCTTGCTGCGTTGCAGGACTGGCCAGGCCAGGAGGCAGAGGGGCAGCAGATCCAGCCTCCAAGGAGGGCATTTCTCACTGCGGCTGCTGCTGGATTTGGCAGCTCCTTGGCTTCCAGCCCACTGTCACCTCCACAGCTGCTGGTCTCCTCTCACCCCTAGGGGGGAAATGGCAGGGGCAGCCCACCGCAATCTCCTGGGTTCTGCACCCGCCTGGTGTAAGTCAGCGCTTTCCTTTTCCACCTTCGATGGCCTTTGATTCCCACTTCAACCATCAGGTAAGGTGGGTTATCTCACATGTCTAAGTTGCTGGTGTGAATAGAAATTTCCAGTGCCTTATCTCTTATAGTGAAGGGTGAGAATTAGGGAAATGTTACATGCATGCATGATGCACTTTTGAAAGCAATGTGGACCATAGTTGCTTCTGGGCTCCTTCCAGGATTAGGGGCCCAGAAGATTAAGCTTCATTTCTTTCATAGTACGTAGATCCTCCTCTGCTCTTGCCATCCCAAGTTGTTAGGCTTGCAGGTGCAATGTGTGAGCAACTGTGAGGAAAGGCGAAACAGTTCTGACAGACAGGTGGTTGGTGGCACGTGAATTTACTTATGGGAAATCATTCCAGTCTGGCACATTCTATGGGTGCAGGAATCTTATCTTCACCTCAGCAGATTCTTCCCCCATAGAGTTCTGCTATTAGCACTCAGGAAAGAAATACGATGCTCCCAACATCTATACGGGAAGAGGTTTTCATCTGTGCTACTGGCTGATGTCAGATCACCCAACTTGGAGTGTTATATAAACTGGATTCAAAGCAGGTACTACAGGTATAAGCATAAAGTATAAGCATTGGGTAAAAACTTTTACCAAATTACCTGTGGGCTGAAATACATTTTACCATGGTGGGTGTAACATATCATTGCACCAATATGCTGAGACCAACCAACGTGGCTCTTATTTTGCCCCCACCAGCAATGGCAAATCTCTTCAGTCTGCGCTGCTGTTATGAGCGCTCACGAATTGAAGCTGAATCCAGGCAGGGCAGAAGTGTTGTTGGTTGGTGGACCAATAACACAAGGGGACATTATTCTTGAAGGAGCAGGGACACAGCTTGTGTTTGCTCGTAGACCCTGGTCTGCTTTAAGTGGTTTCAGTCCAAAATGCAGATTTTACATGGGATTTTTATACATTATTTCTGCATGGTCCTGGGTATGTCATTCTACCTTCCTCTAATTTTCTTTTTCATATCGAGATTGAGGAGTGACATCAATTAACCCTTTGCAGAACACACTCATATATAACTGCAGAAACAATCTTTGGAGTCTTGTGCTTGAAATCTGTTCTTATTCCACAGCCATGGCACTCTGGGACAATTCTTGTGCTGCCGATGTAACAAAAGTGTCATTTTTTGCATATGCAACACACTCCTTCTCCTCCAGCAGAGCTTGTGCTTTGAGAGAGGTATCCTTCTTATTCTGCCAAGGGGCATTCAATTGACCTCAAGTAATTTCCTAGATTTGTCTGGTTTCAGCAAGTTCAGCTGGTATCTTATTTTCAACATATTTTCATGATATTTGTTCGTTACAAGGAGCTGTGCTGATGCATCTTAAGTTATGCCAGATGACAAGCCCTCTGGCCTACGCACCTTTGAAGGTACTTTATTGCAAAGCAAAGCAAGATTCTGCAAACATCTCTCTATATCCTCTTTTAATACAATGCGCAGAAGGATTCACATGATGGCATGCACCTGTATCTATATATAGGTGTTTTAAAAATTATTTAGAGACTTTCCTCTTTGTAATACAATTAGATATTAACATCTGAGGTGGTAGGATCAGGTGATCAAGGAATGATAACTGTTTTTATCATTGTTTGGGGATATTAGGATATAGTAAGTGTTTTCATCATTGCTTAGGGTAGGGTAATATCTCATTACTCTGATTTAAAGAATAGTAATAGACATAAGAAGAGCTGCCTGGATCAGGCCCATGGCCCACCTGCAACAAGATGCCGGCTGGGAGCCCCAAGGCAGGACCTGTGTTCCTACTGCCTTTGAGAGTCAAACAAATGCAGTTACAGCAATTTATCACTGATGTCTGTCATCAAAATTCAAACAAGCTCAAGAAAATGCTCAACAGTCAAATGTGTTGTACTTAGTTATGAGCACTGGTGTGATGTGAGAATCAGCAGGGATTTGAACTGGGGGTCCACTGGTGTCAATAGGCAGGGAGTTCCAAAGTGTGAATTGTGGTTGGCATCCATCTGTTTCAAGAGACAATGGAGTGCGCCTTGAGGGTGAAGCCAACCCCCTGTGTTAGCAGCACTGAAGTGACCTCCCTGGGGGGCAAGCCAGGACAGGTCAAATAAAGGTCAATCTAGTCCAGTATAGTCTTGCCTTTTGCCCATTATTTATTTATTTATTTATTTAGTCATTCTCCTTATTTAGGAAAAATATCCACTTTTTAAGGGGAAGACATTTTGTGATTTGAAAGGCTATATGCAGATGCATCACTACTCAAAGTGTTAAGCACATTCTTAACTAAAATGTGAATATAAATGCATTAATGTTGTATTGCATAGAGTTTGTAGTAATGGTACACAAACGTGTAAAACTTCCGTTCTGTTGCAAACTTTTTGACAAAAGAAAAAGTTTTCTCTGTGGTCATGGTTACATCTGAAGTACTTTAGATCAAGATATTCTACTTAAACTTGTGGCTTTATCCTTTGTGACAGTTAGAAATTAATGTGAGCCATTTCCCCCCCAAAAACTTTGGAAAAACAGTAAGAGAAAAGAACAAAAATAGAATAAAATCTCTCATTGCCCTTAATTTGCTTTCTGCCAGAATAAGAGCATCAACAATAATATTAATCATCATTATGATAATATAAAACACTATTACAGTCATTAAAAATAAATGCATGTGAGGACATAAGAAGAGGGAAGGAAAATATGCAAAAATGTGGTTTGTTTTGTGGTACTTTTGTTTCTGTTATTGCTCGTACAGAAGGAAGAATTCCTGAGGAACCCAGCAGGAGGCAGCAAGGCCCATTGGGGTTATGAACTGTGAGGAAGCAAATCACAAGGTAAACTTTAAATTGCCCTTTCAAATGGGGAGGATTAGGGAGAGGAGAGAGCAGAAGAATCAGAAGCAAAAGTCCATACTGTATGCCATTTTATTAAGTTAAAAGATTTAATTCTCACTTTTGGTCTAAAGACCCCAAAGCTGACTAAATGTCTATCCCTACTCAGCTTTGTCCCACCCCAGAACTGAGCACATGGATTCTGCTGTTTAATGTGCACACTTATCATCACGCAGCTTCATTAATTCTTTGTTCATGTGATGCTCCTCCCTCGTTCTGGATTGTCTCAAAACAAGAATACCCCCAAAGGGAGAGGGTCTGGGAAAATATGGATTGAGGAAGGAGAAAGTGTGGGAAGGCAGTGGTTTGGAGGAGAATGTCATGTGGACCGTGGAGAATTGCTGGAGGTACGTGGAGTTTACTATTCACATTAAGCAACATTTTGGGTGAGCACTTAATCTTGTTTAGCTTAAACAAAGTTCATGACAATGGTGTGTCACCCCACAATATAAGAGCATAAGAACAGCCCTGCCAGATCAGGCCAAAGGACCATCTAGTCCAGCATCCCATTCTCACAGAAGTCAGCCAGATGCCTTCAGGAAGCCGAAAAGCAGGACCTGAACCCAGCAGCAGCATTCTCCTCTCTTGCAATTCCCAGCCACTGGAATACAAAAGCCCGCTGCCTCTGACAGTGGAGGGCGTGGGACATAGTCCTCATGGTTAGGCTCCATGAATTTGTCTAATCCTCTCTCAAAGCCATTCATGTTGGTGGCTGTCCCTGCATTTTGTGGGAGCAAATTCCATAGTTGAATTATGTGCTGTGTGAATCTTCCACACTTGGCCCTGAGTTCTCTGCGCCGTTCATAATCTTATATACCTTACTTGCCTTTTTCTAAACTAAAAGGTCTCAAATGTTGTAACTTTTCCTCATACAAGAATTCTTTGATCATTTTGTTCGTTCTTTTATGAACATTTTTCATCTCTACGATATCCTTTTTGTATTGTAGGATACACTGTACACAGTATTCTAAGTGTTGTCTCACTTTAGATTGGTATGATGGCATTATGGCATTGATTGCTAAAATAGGACTTGCCTTTTTCAGAGCTGCTAGAAACTGGGCCACCGTCTTTATCAAGCCACCTACTGTGAGCTCGAGGTCTTGTTCATGGTCAGGAACCACCACCTCAGAGCCCATTGGCAAATATGTGGAATCTTCTGTTTTTTATTCACATTTAGAAGGTCCCAGACTGTGGTAGGTGAACGTTGCCCTGAAAAGCGTGGTCAAAATTAAAAGGTTCAGGAAATCCGACCAGACCAAATTTCATAAAATCATACATAGACTTTAATAAAACAAAACTCTACAAGAGGAAAAACTCCAAATAATAACACATATTAAAATACCTTAGAAGGTAAGAAAACAACAAACACTAACTTATCCAGCTGATTAACATAAACGCTTACACTTAAATCTCAGTAGGCTGAGGAACAGAACAAAATGCTGTCAAAAGCCCAAAGAGATGCTGACCTCACCTCAGCTTGGCCGGCTGCCAAGAGCTCCCACCAATCCAGGTTTTATGGGGGATTGGGCCATGGGCGTTCACCTCTTCCAACCAATTACCTTGTGACACCAGCCTTGAAGCCTTAACCCATCCCCATAAACTTGTCTTAAAAGGGTGATATCACCACATAGACATACACATGAATGGGGCCATTGCATTACATTTCAGGTGTATAAGACTATTTTAAGTATACACTTAAAAATGTAAATATGGGCGACACAATTTCAAACATGCATCCTACAGGTGTGCATAGATTGGTTGTAGCTCCCTCTTGAGAGTTCTCTTAATTACAAATGCAGATTTCAGTGTGTGAAATGACCCTAAGCTCATGTACGAAAAAGCTCCTAGATCTTGGAGTTGGGAATGGGCAATGGCATAGGGATGTGAGGCCATCTGTCTTGGAAACAGCTGTACTCCTTTTGAGCATGAGAAAATATAAATCATGGACAGAAACATTGAGATATATCATTGACTGTTTTATTTTTGGAAAGGATAATTAACAGCAATATTTGCAAATCCTGTTGAATACCCATCACATTTTATTGACGTAGCTTAAGCAAATAGCCAAGCTGTATGATTCTTGCATTAGAGACACAGTCAAAGAAGAATTAATAGATCCTCTTCTCTTTCATCTGACCTTTTAAAGTTTCTTGGGAAATCAAAGGAGCATCAATTCTGACTCTTTCCAAAAATGTGCCCTTTCCACACAAACAGGATAATTTCCTAGCTAACATGCAAAGACCATAAACTCTCTCATATTTTTTATTCCCCTAAGGATATTTTATCCCAGATAAAAGCTTTAATATTATAGAGATTCTTATGGGTAACTTCACTTCCCTTTGTTTACAAATACCTGTCTGACATTACAAGCAGGAAGTATGGATAAATCAGCATTCTTCTACCACCACCAACCCCAGCTTACCAAGGATTTGCGCAACCTTTCTGAGATATGTTTCATTCAAATTATTTTTGCTCCCCTTTTCAAGTTTTTGAACATCACCCCACCCATGCAACCTGGCAGATCTCTTTTGGGGGAATTTAATAAGCAATTTGTGGTATGGTGTTGAGGTTTGCTTGCCATTCGGGGGGTGGGGGCAGAAATTCCATTGATTCCATATGCCTAAGAACTCAGTGCACCTGAAGTAGCTCTTTGGATCCAGGCCAAGGACAAAAACAGAATCCTTAATTATAGGAAGTGTGCAACTAATCAATCTTTCTAATAGGAAATTTCTCAGGAGACAGATTAGGTGGTCAGGCTGAGAAATCTCTATATGGGACAAGAAGCTACAGTTAGAACTGTATTGGTTCAAAATTGGGAAAGGAGTACCACAAGGCTGTATATTGTCTCCCTGCTTATTTAACTTATATGCAGAATTCATCATGCGAAAGGCTGGACTGGATGAATCCCAAACTGGAATTAAGATTACCGGAAGAAATATCAACAACCTCAGATATGCTGATGATACTACCTTGATGGCAGAAAGTGGAGGAATTAAAAAACCTTTTAATGAGGGTGAAAGAGGAGAGTGCAAAATATGGTCTGAAGCTCAACATCAAAAAAACTAAGATCGTGGCCACTGGTCCCAACACCTCCTGGCAAATAGAAGGGGAAGAAATGGAGGCAGTGAGAGATTTTACTTTCTTGGGCTCCATGATCACTGCAGATGGTGACAGCAGTCACAAAATTAAAAGACACCTGCTTCTTGGGAGGAAAGCAATGACAAACCTAGACAGCATCTTAAAAGCTGAGACATCACCTTGCCAACAAAGGTCCATATAGTTAAAGCTATGGTTTTCCCAGTAGTGATGTATGGAAATGAGAGCTGGACCATCAAGAAGGCTGATCGCCGAAGAATTGATGCTTTTGAATTCTGGTGCTGGAGGAGACTCTTGAGAGTCCCACGGACTGCAAGAAGATCAAACTTATCCATCCTTAAAGAAATCAGCCATGAGTTGTCACTGGAAGGACTGATCCTGAAGCTGAGGCTCCAAGACTTTGGCCACCTCATGAGAAGAGAAGACTCCCTGGAAAAGACCCTGATGTTGGGAAAGATGGAGGGCACAAGGAGAAGGGGACAACAGAGGACGAGATGGTTGGATGGTGTTCTCGAGGCTACCAACATGAGTCTGACCAAACTGCAGGAGGCAGTGAAAGACAGGCGTGCCTGGCGTGCTCTGGCCCATGGGGTCACGATGAGTCGGACACAACTGAACGACTGAACAACAACAACAATAGGAAATTCAGGTGGCAACAGAAATGAAGTTCAAATGGGACCCCTGAGAAGCGAGGGGGATGTGTCCACACGCCTGGGGAACCCTATGGTTTGGAAAGTACAAAAAAAGTATCTCCCCACTACCACTACCAAAAAAAGAAAGCCCAATGAGAACTGAGTCATGAGATGTTAAACATTTGGAAAAGAAAAGGTTAGAAAAAGAGTGAGGCATAGAATGGTATTTTTGGTGAAGGGTGTGACCAGCTGGGACCCTGAACAGGGGCACTGCTATTAAGCAACACGGCAACACTTTGCTGCATGCCTCATTTATTTAGCACTGATTTCAGAAGTTGTACTCTTTACATGTTTTACTGCTCTCTCCCTTCCAGTGACTCATGTAGCTCCTTCTACACAGTAGTGCAGTTATTCAGCGCCATTGTTCTCCACTGTTGGTGGCCTGGAAGCTCAATTGAAGCTTGGAAACGCATTCAATAGCTGTGTCAGTCAAAGGGCATATCAGAAAGCAAAAATGCATAGTGCAAAACATAATGGATAAAATATAACATAATCAAAATGAACAATTCAACCAATTTTCATAGATTTCACTGAAGGGTAGTAATTGCAGCAAATTGTTATAGTTCTGTATTTCACAGTTATTGCTAATTTAGTCCCTGTGACAACTTAGCTCTGCATTTGCTGCAGTAAAGCAAAAGAAGCCATTGCCCCAGTAATTTGACAATCATATTCAGGCAATCTACTGTTTAAGGGATACTGACCAATAGGACCCTGTTTTTAATACTGGTTCCAGAAATGTCACTTGATGTACAAAGGGTAGTTAAATAAAGAGGAAGATCTTCTGCCACCTTCCACACAAATTCAGAAGCACATTGCATAGGCAGCCTGGGAAACTTGGAACAGGATCTCTGAATTTGCAGTTGAAATGTCAGGAGATGATCTAACCAAGTAAAGGAATTTTATTTTGGACAGAGTGCTTCACAGCCTCATTGAGATCAATGGGATATTAAAGTGCTTAAGGGCCCCTCCAGACAGAACTTATAATGTTCATTCAGGGAGATTTGTGCTCTTGGCAGTGGCGGGGGCGTGGCGTGACAAGGGGCTCACGTCCCGGGGTGGCAAGGGCAAAATTAGAAAAGGTTTTATGTTGTCTTGTTAACCATAAAGAAAACATGAAGGAAAATATATTCAGAATTCTGATACAATCTGACCTGATCTGAATGTTCCGGATGAACATTGTGATTGGAAGTTCCTGGGCATTTACTGAATGTGTGGTGGTCAGTCTCCCAGAAGCCTGACAGGAAAAAGGAACAGCTCTACCTACATGCAACTTCCATCTGCTTTTGGTCTGGGCTGGACAGCAAACTGCCTCTGAAAAGCCAAAAGAGAAGCTGTCTCTGGAACCCACCCACCCCTCCTACTTCCCTTCCCTTTTTCCTGCCTTCCCACCTGTTCCATATTTCCCATTCCCCTCATGCCCCTTCCCACTTTGTCGCATTCAATATCCCATTTCCCTGCACACACCAAGCCCTGATGAATCCTCACCAGCCTTAAGTGGCCAAAAGCTTGTCTACTGCCTCCCTGCCCCCAAGGCTGTGGTACTTTGCAATGCCTGTCATTCCCATACTCAGTGTGGCGTCAGGTCATTGGAAGGTATTTAATCACAATAAAATGACAACTGTGACTTTGTGGTGGCAAACAAGAATCCATCCTTTAATGTGTCACATGACCCTGTTTGCAAAAACATCTTCATAAAAGGATCACATACAGTATTCCCAGTGCTTTTTTTCCAGGAAAAAAAATGTGCCTGTACTCACATTTTAAACATTTGCGGTGGGAAAGGTGCCAGTACTGCATACCTTAGAATACCCCCAGAAAGAAAGCACTCAGTATTTCTCTCTGTGTGTGCATATATGCCAGACACTGAAGGATTCTGTGTTCAAAATCAGTCTGTGCCAATTTCTGTATACTTCTACTGCTAATACTTGTAAACCACCCTGCGATCCTCAGATGAAGGATAAATTGAATAAATGAGAGTAATGAATCATTTCAAGATGCCCCCATGTGGCTCCTCACTTCACCCAGGGGGTGCTTCCAAGTATTCACCAGAGGGAGTCCTTAATGTCTACTCACAGTGCCTGCCAGCTGTGACCAAGAACATCCCATAGAAACCAAAAACAACCCCCCTCGACATCCTAGTCACTCACACACTGCAAAGTAGGCCAAGCCAAACCAAAAATGCCCATGTCCCAAAGGTGACTAACCCACAGGACTAAGCCAACAATTCCTACTCAGCCCCCAGAAGAGCAAGCAGGTATCCTGCAGAGTGAGCAAAGAGTGTGATGATGCCATGGGAAGGGCAGCCTGCCCCATCTTGGCTGGCCGCTGCCACGTCATGCGGACAAGAGGTGCCACCCTGGTGACTGAGGAGGGCAAGGCAACATCTCCCCTGGCAGAGACTGGAGCTGCAGCAAAAAGGGAGCTATGGTAACCCAGCCTCAAGAAGAGAAGAATTTGCCATTCACAGCAATTACTCCTCCTCCTCCTTATACCATATGGCTCATTGAAATTTTAACTACCCTGAAGGTAACATACTCATATTGTCAAAATCACATTCTTCGTTGCAGTTTAACGATCCATAACATTTATCTTAGGATTCTGATTTAATGCATTTTCTCCTACTGATAATGAATATTTCAGTATTTATCGTATCATGTGTAGCATCAAAATATAAATGATACTGATACACACACACACACACATTTCAGGACTAAGATGCACACAGTGTCATCTATGTGTTGTTATTGAACATTATATCCGATGACTTGAAGATAATATGCTTTCTTCAAAATGTGAATGTTGTTATGGTTGCAGGGGCTTGCTATGACTTTTGCTGAATGTAAATCAGCCCATTTGCTAAGCCGGAGATCCACTGCAGAACTGCTCCTTGAGCCAAATTTTACAAAATCTGACAGCAGCCTCCATTTATCTTTGCAAAAACACAAAATGTCAAAGTTTCCATTGGTGCAGATATAAATTAGCCCGTCTTCTAATCTGAAGCACCAATCCCTAATTCTTAGCAGCAGCACAGTAATCTTACGTGGTGTGTGCAGGTAGTACTTAAAGCACTGAAAGTGAATCAAAATGCAGAGTATTCTTGCATATTCCTTCTTTCAGAAGCATTCAGAAGATGCAACAGGATTCCATCTGTATGCAACAAGCTGGCCCCTCGTTTTTTTACACACTTTAGTGATGCATATACAACATAATGCAATGAAAGAATTAGATGAAGAAAAAATAAAAACCAAACTTCCAATAATAATCATATACTGTACCACAGTGTCAGGGATTTGCCTTCTCCTTGCGAGGAGAGCCCGGGGGGGGTCCTACTCATGATAATAGCCCGGGCGGGAGTACTCCTCGCGGGAAGAGAGGGGAAGGTGATCCTGCTAGTGGGGAGGATCAGGGTAGGGAACCTCCTCGAGAGGAGGTCTTGCTCAGGTACAGGGAGCCCCAGCCACTGCTGTCATCTGACTCCTCTCAAAGCCCATCGCCAGAGCTCTCTCCCGCGGAAGAGGAGGAGGAGCCGAGGGTCAGGGATGCTGGGCAGAGACCCAGCAACGCCAGCCAGAGGCGATCGGAGGGGGAGTTGCAGCTTCTGGCGCCAGCGCAGCATTGGGGGGGTCAGAGGACACAGAAGATGTCGCTTCAGGGTGCCAAAGCTTTGGTGCTGGGCGGGAAACAGGAGAGGGGCACTTCCAGATTCTGCTAGTGACTGAGCGGTCATGTTTTTAGCTAGCTCTGCACTGTAAATAGTTATGCACAATAAAGTAATCTTTAGTGTAAGAGGACTCTGTCGTTACTCATGAGCAACACCGTGGTGTACCCTGACACACAGATATGAGAGAGTTGGAAGATTCCAGGTATAAATGTTCCCAGCTTTTAAATGAGCCAAAACAAAAATACTGCTTTTCCTATACATTGCTCTTGTGAGAGTTCAGGAGTTTCGCTGAAAAGAAGAAACCAAGGATCAAATGAGTGAAAGTGTTTCAGGAATTCCAAATCTTTGCATATTGCATAATATTATATACTGGGGATTTTAAACTTTAATTTTTATCCTGTTCTTCCTCCAAGGAGTCAGGGTGGCATACATGGTTCCCTCAATCATTTTAGCCTCCTAATAACCTTCTGAAGCAGCTTAAGCTGAGAGATAATAGCTGGCCAGGGGTTACGTGGTGAGCTTTGTGACTGAGTGGGAATTGAAACCTGGGTATCTTGGGCCATAGGGCACATTAACACCATCCATTTAAAGAACTATGATACAGTGGTACCTCGCTAGACGAATGCCTCGCTAGATGAAAAACTCGCTAGACGAAAGGCATTCGCTAGCGAAAGGGTGCTTCGCAAGACGAAGTTTCCTATGGCCGCGACTCGCAAAACGAAAACGTTTTGCGGATTTCGGGTTTTTTTCCTCCGACCGTGCTTCGCAAGACGAAATTTCCGCTATACGATAGCACTCGCAGAACGAATTAATTTTGTCTTGCGAGGCACCACTGTACAGTCAAACCTCAGTTCCCGATTGGCTCCCGATTTGGAGTGTTTCAGCTCCCGAATGCCGAAAACCCGGCAGTAAATGCTCCGCTTTTCAAACATTTTTCGGAACCCGAATGTCCGACACGGCTTCCGCTTGAGTCCAAGAAACTCTTGCAACCATTGGAAGCCGCGCCTCGCTTGTTGAATGGGCTTCTGGGACGGATTATGTTTGACAATCAGGTTTGACTGTGCTACTTAAAGCAGCCATGGGGTTTCTCCAAATAATTCTGGGAGCTGTAGCTTGTTAAGGGTGCTGAGAGTTGTTAGAACATCCCTTATTCCTCTCACAGAGCTGCAATTTCCAGAGTATTTTAGCAATCAATTCCTCTCCACAAGGAACCCTGAAAATTGCAGCTCTGTGGGGCATCCCTCTTAAGTCTTTTGCAACAGAACCAAAAGTCTTGTGGATCTGAAAGGCAGAGTTAATGACCCATCACAAAGCCATCTATGACTGCAGTCCTGACCATGTCTACTCAAAGGAAGGCCCCATTGAAATTCAATTGGCCTTACTCCCAGCTAAGTGGATCAGGGATTGTAGACTGACTATCTTGCTTTTACAGTCCAGTATAAACTTAATCCTCACTCAAGCATCAGTGAAGTTGCTATTTTGCTCCTTGTGTCCTGGATGGTATGAATTGTTGGCATTTTTAACGTTTTGCAGGCACTCTCCTTTGCTCTGTGTAGTTTGTATTCAGGAAAATCATAAAAACACAACACAACAGTTCACCAGGGCCTGCCTCCACTAATAGTCAAGTTGGGGAAAACATTTCCAGTGCCCCTTTTCAGCATCACCACAAACATATAAAGTATGTTAGTGCATTCAGTTTCCTCATTGCAAAATACTTTAACATAATTCTGCTCAGCTCACTTCACCAAGCCTCCTCATTTCATCTTTGTCATTAGAATGAATGTCCTTTCATCATGTCCTAGACAAAAAATAACCCTGTGGGCAAATGACTGCTTGATGGGCAATTAGCCAGCTCAGTGATTTGTGAATAGAAACTACCAGCAAACCTATGTAGACAATAACAGGAGTACTGGAAGTTACATTAGACACCATTTTAAGAGATCATTAAACTAGGTATTTATAGAAGTGTAGAGTTGGAAAGTACCCCCAAGGGTCATCTAGTCCAACCCCCAGCAATGCAGAAATCTCAGCTAAAGCATCCATGACAGATGTCCATCCAACCTCTGCTTAAAAATCTCCAAGGAAGGAGTGTTCACAACCTCCCACTGTCAAACAGCTCTTAGCATCTCCAATCTGTTAAGGTCCTCTTGAATCCCAATTCTGTCTTCTGCGGCATTAGATGCCCCTCCCAGTTTGGTGTCATCTGCAAATTTGATAAGCATCCCTTCAATTCCTCCATTCAAGTCATTTATGAATGCGTTGAACAAAAACAGGCCCAAGACAGAACCCTGTGGCACCTCACTTGTCAATTTTTCCCAGGATGATGAGGAACCATTAATGAGTCCTCTTTGGGTTTGGTCAGTCAACCAGCTACAAACCCACCTAACAGTTACCTCATTCAACCCACATTTTACCAGCTTCCTCGCAATAATATCATGGGGGACTTTGTCAAAAGCCTTACGGAAATCAAGATAACTATGTCCACAGCATTCTCCTTATCCACCAAGCTGGTTACTCCATCAAAAAAAGAAATGAGATTCATTTGGCATGACTTATTTTTGAGAAACCCATGCTGGGTCTTAGTAATCACAGCATCCTTTTGTAAGTGCTCACAGACTGACTGTTTAATTATCTGTTCTAGGACCTTTCCTGGTATCGATGTCAAGCTCACCAATTGGTAGTTACCTGGGTCTTCCTTCCCCCCCCCCTTTCTGAAGATGGGGGCAACATTTACAGTACCTGCCTCCAGTCTGTAGACCTCACCTGTTCTCCAAGAATTCTCGAGATCATAGACAAAGGCTCTGAGATTACACCCGCAAGCTCCTTTAGTACCGTTGGATGCAGCTCATCAGCTCCTAGAGATTTGAAGTCATTAAAAGTAGCTAGTTGTTCCCTTACTATCCCCTTTCCTAGGTCCCTAGCTTCCTCCTTACATTGTTTATTCTGTTATCACCAGGTTAGGCATCACTTTCCTTTTGGGTGAAGACGGGGCAAAGTAGGTGTTGAGCAGTTCGTCCTTCTCTCTGTCACCCAATAGCATTTCTCCGTCTTCTCCGCACAGAGGACCTACCACTTGCTTGTTCTTCCTCTTGCTTCGGAGACAGGCTAGATGTTTTGTGGACTGGAAACTGCTGTGGACTGCGAAATATAAACAGTCTCTCAGATGGCACTTGAGATGAAAACATATGGCGAATTACAACTCTACGAAAAGCACCACTTCAAACTGGCTGAGGGCTCACATGGTGGGATGTTCCACCGCTAACTGTGAAAACTAGCAACTCAGCAGAAGGTTAGGCTGGGGCTAGACATGGGCTCTGGTTAATGAGTTATCTAAAAAAAAAAATAATTTGGAAACACCTCATTGCCTTCTCTGGAACTTGGACCCCATCATGCTTCCTGTGATATTATTGAGAAACTGACCAAACCTTCTTTCCTTCTCCCAAAACTTCTCTGATGTGCTCAGAGAGGCCAGGCATGTGGAATGCTGAAATGGAGCTTGCTAGTGTTCCTTGAAAGTATGGTTTTCATAACTCCCATCTGCGGACACATGCTCACAATATCAATTTCTGATGCTGTGACCAGCTAGAATTATTCTTCCCAACTGGCATCTAGTTGTTAAGTATAATTGGTTTAATTCATACTGAAATGAGAATGCCAATGTGTATTGGTGAAACAGTTTAACACTGGAAAAATTCCACTGCAGTATTCTAAGGGGCTCTAGGCCAGGCATCCCCAAACTCAACCCTCCAGGTGTTTTGGGACTACAATTCCCATCATCCCTTACCACTGGTACTGTTAGCTAGGGATGATGGGAGTTGTAGTCCCAAAACATCTGGAGGGCCAAGTTTGGAGGTGCCTGCTCTAAGCTTTAACTGAGTTGATAATTAACTGTTGCTGTTTTCTGCTAGCTAACATGTGAGTGTTTAACTTTAGATCACATGAGAGGTATTGAAATTCAAATTTGCCATCTTGGAAGAGTGCTGGCTGGAGTTCTTTGATCCCAGACTCTGTGGAAGTAAAGGTAAAGGTAAAGGGACCCCTGACCATCAGGTCCAGTCGTGTCCGACTCTGGGGTTGCAGCCCTCATCTCGCTCTATAGGCCGAGGGAGCCGGCGTTTGTCCGCAGACAGCTTCCGGGTCATGTGGCCAGCATGACTAAGCCGCTTCTGGCGAACCAGGGCAGCGCACGGAAACGCCGTTTACCTTCCCGCCGGAGCGGTCCCTATTTATCTACTTGCACTTTGACGTGCTTTCGAACTGCTAGGTGGGCAGGAGCTGGGACCGAGCAACGGGAGCTCACCCCATTGCAGAGATTCGAACCGCCGACCTTCTGATCAGCAAGCCCTAGGCTCTGTGGTTTAACCCACAGCGCCACCTGGGTGACTCTGTGGGTGACTCTGTGATTTAACCCACAGCGCCATCTGTGGAAGTAGGGATGTGTAAATGGCTCTTCAGGAACACACAGCCCTGGGGCTGGAAGGCAGGCAGGCAAAATGGATCCTGTGGGAGAGAGAGAGCTATGTTTGCTAGCTCCAATTATAATTTAAAGTTATTTCTAAGAAGCTGAGCCTGTGCTGGACATTGTACATGACTTTATTGATATTTTTGGGTTTATCTTTTGACGTTTCTTTTCTGTTTTGAAGAAAGTTCTGCAAGTAAAATTTTGAACAATCTAGTGGGTCTGGACAATACTTCCTTTCAAAAGGAGTCAGTTTTTATGCACCCAGTCACTTCAAACTGTGCAATATTAATATTTGCAATGTTTTATATACAAGTAATGTTTTTCATGAAGGGTAATTCAGTCATTTATGTGAGCTCTGAGCTGATGTCTGAAATGGTACAGTCCAAACACAAATTAACCACTTCATCTGCTGTTCATAATAACTAGGGCCATGATGTTCTTTCTGATGTTTTATAAGTGTTACCTCCAGCATTTTAATTTGAACTTGCTTTAGATTTCAGAGCTGCTTTAATGCAACAGCTCTGATATTTTGGAGGCTTCTTTAAAGAAAGTTCAAAGTGAGATGCAAATATTATACTTTTTCTTCATCTTAAATACACCTTTCAGCCTTTGAAATATATGGCATAGCAAACTTCTAGCTGTGACTCTTACCAGTACTGTCTTCACTTCCCATTTTTCCTCTAAGTTGCTGAAAGGTCTTCTGTTAGTTAAAGCATTTCTTCTTTTCATTTTAGCAGTGTGATTCTTAACAATGTACTTCTTCATGGAGCCGTCTGGGTTGCCAGATGGCAGACCTTTTGATGATGGAGGCATATTCAGCATCCTATCCAAATATTGCATTACTATGTAATCTAGCATTTTATCCTTCAGTTCCTGCTCAAGTACCTCCTAAAATATTAGTTCTTTCCAGCTTGATTCCGCAAACATAAATTAGACCCTTGTCTTGTACATGGCCAGTTAACAGTTTTGTGGTGTAGGTGGGTGTTTTAAGGTATTGCAGTCTGTATCAACTTTATTTTCCATTCTCTGACAAACCACTGTGTCCTACCACATTTTAGCCTTGGAAGAGGAGAAGCCTTTTAAAATACTGTCAGTGTGCACACACATACATCAGAGTCCTTAAGGTTTCACTCCTATGCCTCAGCCCCCAAAAGTTAAATATCTGAAAGTGGTACATTTCAGCTCTGATATATCTGCATGTACTAGCACACCTCTATACCAAAAAATATGTGACAGAAAATTGAAATAAGGGCATATTCCAGTTATCAGAAAAACATTTCAGATTAACAGGTTCACTCAAGTGGGTGGCACTGTGGGTTAAACCACTGAGCCTAGGGCTTGCTGATCAGAAGGTCAGCGGTTTGAATCCCCGTGACGGGGTGAGCTCCCGTTGCTCGGTCCCAACTCCTGCCCACCTAGCAGTTCGAAAGCACGTCAAAGTGCAAGTAGATAAATAGGTACTGCTCCGGCGGGAAGGTAAACAGCGTTTCCGTGTGCTGCTCTGGTTCGCCAGAAGCGGCTTAGTCATGCTGGCCACATGACCCGGAAGCTGTATGCCAGCTCCCTCGGCCAGTAACGCGAGATGAGTGCAGCAACCCCAGAGTCGGACACAACTGGACCTAATGGTCAGGGGTCCCTTTACCTTTACAAACTCCAAAATGTCAAGAAATTGCATTATTTTAGGCAGCATTATCTGATATGCTGCACCTCCCCCTCCATCCCACAGCTTCAGTCCAAGCCAAATGAAAGACTCTATTCCCTCACACAAACCTGCCCAGGGTCTGAGATCTTTGGGGTGGGTCCAGCCACCCTCACAGGCACTCTTGGTGGGGACGCAGAAGAGGGCCTTCTCAGTGGTGGCTGCTGCCTAACTCTGGAAGTCCCTCCCCAGAGAAGCCAAACTGGCTCCTTCCTTCTTGTCCTTCCACTGGCAGGTGAAGACTTTCTTGTCCCAACAGGGCTTTGGGAACAGACTGCTTTCAGTGAAAGGGCTGCTGGTTCACTGCTTTTATTTGTCTGGTTTTTAATGAAAGAGAGTCATAATTATAGTAATGTTCAAGTGTTTTTCAGTTATTGGTTTCCCCTCTCCTCACCCCGCTGTGTTCTTATTTCATCTGTAAAAAGGTGGATTATAAATAAATATATAGGAATAATAATTAGGATATGCTATTAAAAATAAAATAAAACCATATTCAAAAACTGCTAAAAGCATCTGAAAGCATTTAAACACAATAAAACATTTAAAACAAATTTAAAAAGCAGATGTTGCCAAATCATGTCTCTGGACAGACTCTCAGGAACATAAACTTTTTCAGCTGGAGTCTATGCTGAAGTTCGTTCCCATTCCCTGCAATCTCCGTAGCAGATTTCTGCGCAATGTGCTGTTATTAAAGGTGCAGCAGCTTGCAAGGCTGGAACTTTATAGCCTTAAAGGTTGCAAGGCGATGGGAGGGGGGGATCACTTGCTCAGTATGGACCTGTTGTTAGAGAAGGTTAAGTCAAGGGCCAGAGGGCTGGAATGGAATTTTTGAGTGCATATGAGGCTGCATTTACACAGCTGTTTATCCTCCATTTGCAAATGGATTTTTTCTGGATGTGAATAACATGTAAATGAGCATTATCATTTCCATGTTGCAAAGAAGGAGAGAGCCGGAGGCACAAACATGGGGGTGGTCTATGTGCAAGGTAGAGTTGAAGAAAGGAGGAAGTAGGGGGAAGGGGGTCATGGTGCAAACATGCAAAGGGGTCAGCAGAATAGGAGAGAGGACTGGAAATGGGGGTGACCTGTGTGCAAGGGCAGGTTGAGAAAAGGAAGCAGGCAGGGGGTTGAAAGGGTTTGGAGAAGACCCTTCTCTCTGCCACCCAATAACATTTCCATAAATGTTGTTGGAGAAATTTTGGAGGGTATGGAGTTATCTGACCCCTGTGCCATCTGAAGGCAATCCTGTATAGGGAAGTGGTTTTTTAATGTTTAATATTTTCTTATGCTTTTTCTATATGTTGGAAGTTGCCCAGAGTGGCTGAGGCAACCCAGTAAGATGTGTGGGGTATCAATGGAAAATTATCATTATGGAATGGGACATCCCTACTTTCATTGTAGAAATGTTGAAGGGTATGTCATGGTTCCCAGAGTACCCCCCCCCACACACACACATCAGTCAATCAGCAATGGATGCAGGCAGGTTTGGCAGCCAGTTTTGGGGCAGCCCAACAAAGTAATGTCTGCCAATACAGCCAGAGCTAAAGTTTATGCAATTTAAGTGCCACAGTTATTGAGAACAGCAATGACTGGTGAAGGTGAGGCCAAGGAGGCCAGGTAAACCATCTGCACACACTGAGGATGCACTCAAGAACATGTCCCAGAATTCTCAGCAATTGCATCTATATGAGAAAGGTATTTTAAAAATAGAAAGTATGAAAACAATTGCCATGATGTTGGTATGCAGGCCCACAGGGTCGGTCTGTGGGCAAACACAGTTTGATGGGGGCTGGACAACTGACCTTTTCATCAGTTCACCAAATGTTCCACAGTCCTAAACAGAATCCTTCAGTGGGATTTTTCCCTCACCCAAATGTCATCTTGTCTATTCCCCAAGCCATCCACAATATAGAAAAAGAGGGAATGTTTCAAAGGATCAGTAACCTTTGAAAATATCTAAGCTTTGCTAAGAGCTGTAAGCTACATCCAAAACTCTGCAGTTTTCTATGAATTATTTTACCCTTAGATGCTGATGAAAAATGGCACAGACGTGCTTTCCCCGCAACTTAAGCATGGAAACTTGAAAAACTGCAGTAATCTTGATTGAGTTTTCTGGAATCAGCTATTATTATTATTATTATTATTATTATTATTATTATCCTCCATCTTCCCTTCTATAATTGATTTTATGATATTGTCTCTTCAGTATAATTGTATCTGGCTGAACTGGGGCCAAATAGCACAACTGATATAGTCTGGGGTTCTAGAAATGAAAACTGATGTATAGTTTTGTATGCTTTTGTTCAGCTGAGTTCAAAGGTCCTGACTGAAGGAGAATGACGTTGGCTCAGAGGATGCACTGTTGGAGTTTGGAGCCCCCTCTCAAAACAAAGTCCAAGTGCTCCCCCGAGAATTGGGAGCGCTCCAGTTTCCACAGCACTGTGATACCAAACTCTTTAGATCATGACTACAAGGGCTTCAAACGTTTCAATTTTCCAAAGTGTGACGGACAGTTGAATAGGTACTGAAAATATCATGTTGTTTTGGCCCGCAGATGTCCTAACCACTAATGTTTCCTTGTTTGACCACTCAGTTCATTTCTGATTGCTTTTCTCCTAGTCCCTCTTTCCTCCTTGTGCCCTCTGTGCTCTGTCCCTATGGACTCTTCTTCCTTCTCCTCATTGTTCAGCATATATAGCTTTTGCTCCTTCTAATGCTAAAGTTTTCATCTCCCTCCTTTAATACCATGGCATATAGAGAAGAAGACCATTCCATTCCCTGTTTCCTCAAATGTAAGGAGAAGCAGATGGTATACCAGGCTTGAAATCTTGGTACCGGTATATTGTGCTCCTGGCTTCTGCTGCCAACTCACTTGCCACCTGCTTTCTAGATCAGCTGTAGCTTCCCAGTGGATTCCTATTGTGTTTGACTTCAACCAGCATGGAACTTCACTGTGGGTTTACGAAACTATAGAGTTGTCTATTAGTTTCAGTTATTATAATTGCCACTTTGGATTTTATATCAATAGTTATTTTCAGAGCCGTCTCATCCATTGGGGCTGGTGGCGCGGCGCGCCAGGGCGCAATGGCCTGGAGGGCGCCTCCGTCCTCCAGCCCCGCTGGCAGTGCCTGCCGGCAGCGCCCTCTGGCTCCCGGCAAGGGAGCTGGCCAGCCACGCCACGCCCTCTGGCTGCCCAGCAGAGCACAGGAGCACAGCTCTGCGTGCCCTTCCAGCGCTTCTGGGACGGGAGGCAAGGGCGGCCGGCTCGCGCTCCTGCGCGCAGCTGGGTAGCGCGGCGCAGCCGGGCAGCTCGCGCTCCGCGCGCAGCCGGCCGCCCACCCGATGGAGCACAAGCTGCACGGCTGCGCCGCGCCATCTGGATGCGCGCGGGAGCGCGAGCCGGCCGCCCTCGCCTCCCGTCCCGGAAGCGCTGGAAGGGCGCGCAGAGCCCCGCGCCGCTCCAACGCCACGCCCCTCATCCCCCGCTCGCCCACCCCCCTCCCAAGGGGCGGCAAGCGCGGGAGGGAGGTGGCGGAGAGGCGGCATGGCGGGGGCGCCGGAGGGATAGCCGCGCCAGGGCGGCAGATCCCCTTAAGACGGCTCTGGTTATTTTGTTCAGTGGAGAGTAATCTATGCCCACTATTATAACAGCTCTCTCTTTCAAAGTTCTGACCAAGGTGACAGTTACTGCATTGTGGAGGTAGCAGACATGATCTGACATGCTTCTGGGCATAGGAATCACTTATTTATTATAAAACTCTCTGAAGATGCAGGACAAAAACGTTGTCTGGTGCATTAGAAAAATGAAAGACTTTGCCTATCTTTCAGCCTAACTCACTCCTGCATCCTTCAGAGGATGATATAGCAGGTAGGTACTACCTGAACACAATATACAGATTAACTGAATCTCAGTGCTGCAAAAATGACAATAAAATACAGGAAGCTGCTGGCATGAAACATTCTGCCATAAAGCGCAACTGCTGAAAAATTCAGAGTGCTGCAACAAGGAGACAATTCTTCTTAAAGAGCTCTCAGTCCTAAGCATTCAGGAAACATAATCTCCCAAGGACAGTATGATAGTTTTAATGACAGAGTACTTCTCCCTCAAGTTCTCTCTCAGTAAGCTGAGAAGCTGTGACTCTCCCAAGTCCTTTAAATTTCTTTCCCAGTTGTCGCCTTCAAAAAAAATTCTTTTTTCTTTTCCTTACACCTTTTCATTTTGAAGTAGTTTCCTGTACCCTGAAATCATGTTAGTCTTCTTCCAAACTCCATTACTAGACTCCTTTGTGTTCTTCTCAGTAGCAGTGAGGTCAGGGAGTTCATGCTTGCAAGAGAGGTTAAAAATAATATTGAAAGGTTTATTTGGCTATGTTTGAAGCAAGAGGAAGAAAAAGAAAGCGGTAGGTCCTCTGCATGGAGAAACACAGAGAAATGCATACCCCCCCCCCAATATTTCTCCAACAAAAATACCTGTAAGGAAATCCTAAGGAAAAGTGGGAGGGACATTCCGATATCAAATCAGAAACTGGAATGGCTTCTCTAAATCAGGGACATCCCTGGGAAAGAGGGACACTTGGAGGGTCTGCCATGACAAGAGGTGGAGGGTAAGGTCACCTCTGGCCAGCTTCCCAAGGATTAGTCCAGGGACGTGAAAGCCACACAGCCACACCTGAAGGTCTCAGAACCATAGCCTCCTGCTGGGTCACTGGTGCTACTGGAACCAGATTGCTTGAGGAAACAACATTCTTCCTCAAGAATGGGGGAGGGGGTCAGGAAGACAAGAAAAAGAAACACCAAGTTTCACTTTAACAGGGTTTATTTGCTAGATAAGACTACAAAGTAGATGGCATTAAAAAAAAAAAACCCCCCACAGATATCTCATAGCCCTTTGAGTTGCTGGGAAATTTCTTTGTGCGAAATTTCTACATAAAATTAGCTCCTTAAAGGACACAGCCACAAAGGACATAACCTTGTTTCTGTGATTGTAAGTTATTCGAAACTTTTGGCAATATTGTGTTTTATTTGTTATAACCCACCCTAAGGCCTGAGGGTGAAGGTGAGGACTAAATGTATCTGGGACTAAATAATACAGTAGTAGCTGAGCAGACTGAGGACTCCACAGAAAGCACCAGAGAGAGAACATGCTGAGTGCCACCTCTCTCCTCATGATCACAATGTCTCGCCTGTGTTTTCCAATATCACAATGAAGCAATTCTGGTGCAAATGATTTGTGGTTTGGCAAGTTTTGGAAAGGCTGGAAGCTGCTTTGAATTCCTAAAAGGACTAACAAAATTTAGAAGTAGAGACACTAAATTGCCTCAACAGGCAAACTTTAAAAATGTATAACATGCTAGTAAAGCCAGCTTCACTCTGTGGGCAAAACTATGTGTTCTGAGTGCAAAATACAAGTGTGCCTCATCAAGTAAGATGGCTGCATCCAGGCTGAATTGGGTACGCAGGTGTTATTTGGGAAAATTCAAGAGGCAACAGGCTAATCTTTTCCTCTTGCTACTTCCAGGCCTGAAGAGATAGGTGCCGGGTTCTACATACCTCATGTTTGATGGGCAAGCTGTGGATTCTGCACTTGGGTATGTGTACAAAAAAAGAGTCAGAATTAGCTCTTAGCCTTCAGCTCTTATTTCATATTGTTTCCCACCCACGCCAGTCTGTTTCTGTGTTTCGCCAAGAACCTCACAATCTTGAGTGCATATAACAGTTTTCTTTAATTATGATGACTAATTTCTTGCCATTGCTGGTTTCCTCCCACTTGAGCCTACTTCAGCAAATGCTAATCACAAATACTTTAAAGGCCATATGGCTTTATCTAGCCAAAAGCATCAATACAGTGATATTTGTGCACCCTATTCAGTGCAGGACTGAGACCACAAACTGAAATATGAAGTGAGATATATTTTATGTATATAGCAAACATTAAGCCAGGTGATTTACATTGGTTTATCTTAGACTCTTAGATTACTTTGGAAAAATCATACAAGGCCAACACATAATCATGGCAGATTTATTAAAGACAAGTGATGTATTAAAACTTGGGAAGTTATATTTTAAGTTAAAGGTAAATTAAAGCCATAAATTTAACATGGGCACAGATGAGCCCAGTCTTCAGCAAGCAGTAATCGGTTGCTGGCTTATTTAATTACCTGGGAATGGATTCCTTCCTCCTAACCTGCCAGTGCACACCCTGCTCTCTTCCCAACACCCAGATTGTTCATTAGCATAGGCCTGCTTGATCACTGCAATGCAAGATAAACAATTTTGTTAAGGGGAGATGATTGTCTCACCACATCATAATTGGATTTGGAAGACACATCTGCTGCTTTTCAAAGTGACATCTCTGACACGTTGAAAAGGCAACTTCCTAAAATGGCTTTCTCTGCCTTGACTGTACAGGAAAAGATAACTGTAGAGTTGGAAGGGACCACAAGGGTCACCTAGCCCAACTCCCACTGCAATGCAGAAATCTTTTGCCCAATGTGGGGCTCAAGCCCTAAGACGAATAGTCTCATGCTCTACCCACTGAGTATTAATCAACAGCACAGTTTCTTTCCAAAAAAGAAATGTGGATCTTTGTCACAGCCATTTAGCTCACGTGATGAGAAATTATGTCTGGTATTTTGTTTATAAGACAGGATATGGTTCTCCTCATCCCACATGAGGTGTATGAGAGGAGTTGCCCTTACGATTCCATCAGATCTGTGAACTTCATCTCCCACATGACCTCTTGGCAAAGGATGTCTAGTACTGAACACAATGCCATATGTACAACCATTACCTGGAACATTGATTGATTGATATTTTATTACAGCCATAGGCCCATCACACAACAGTTACCCAAAAGAACATACATGTACTTAAACTTTCAGTTTTAAAACTTCCAGAAACTTGACCAAAAAAAATAAAGAATTACAACCAGTACAATGAGTTTGTAACATAAAACATCACCCTCTGTTCATAAATTTATAAAAGGGTATCAATTTGGTATCACATAATTACATCCTAGATCATGGTTTAAAGGGATTGTCCAAGCCGTACAAAAGACCATTTTTCTTCTTTAGGGATAGGACGCTGATCAAAAATCTGCCAACCATGAGGGATCTTGAAGGGTCTTCATCATTCAGTAGGTATCTCAGTTTGGCTTCGTTCGAATCATCGGCAATTCTCTTTAGATATGGAGCAAGAAACTTAACTCCTGGACGATGAGTGAAGAGCACAGTCAAATAATATGTGATGCAACGATTGCCTGGAACAGGAAGCGTTTGTGGTGGCTTTCCGATGATAATAATAAGCTCATCACAAGAGAACATTAAAACAGAATCACTAAACCGGCAACACAGCCCTGCCAGGTGCTGTTCTCATGCCAGCCTTTTGAGAAACCAACTTGGTTTGGGCAGTGCCAAGGCAGTCCTAAAACTGGAGCTCTAAAACTTAGCTTCTGGTTGGCAGCCATTTAAGGATTTTAGGTTGTGCTTTTCATCTCATTGTAATGTTTTAATGATATATATAACTGCTCACTACTTAGGAGATTTTTGAAATATTAACTGGTTTATAAATGCTCTCGTATGGCTGCTGAACTGTTTGCTTTGATGGATTACAAGACCAGCCGAGATAATGTGTTATGTTGTCTTTCGTAAAATTGGAGCTGTGTTTATGAGCTGTTGTCAGAGGGGTCCTTCCAGTCTTGTGATCCTTAGCCCTGTCAGTGTGGCTATAAAGCAGGAGGGGGCAGAGTAGGGGAGATAAGGATCCGGGGCTTCCATCAGCCACTCAACATGCACCTACTATGCGCATGTGCATGCATGCAGAGCAGGCATCGTTCTTGCACATCATAATGCCCAGTCTTTTAGGATCCGCATGACTGCAGTACTGTACTATGCATGGTTTCCTGGAAGTAAGCACCAATGAACTCAGGGGTGCTTAATTCTGACTGCATAGGTTCATCTTCTTAAACACTGAGCTTTAACAAAATCACATGAACCATCCAAAATGCAACCTTTAGTTTATAATCTGAAATACAAACAATCTTACAAAGAAGTGTTTCTATTTGAACTGTTGCTAGCGTGATGAAGAAACCTCATCACAAAAAGTAAATGAAGTATTCAGCTGCTCTTGATTATGTCCCTCACTCTCTTAACTTCCTCATTGCTAATTTGTCGTGAAAAAGCCACAAAAAAACCATGAAAACCTCATTGTCACCTTATTTATTTGTCTGTCAACTACACTGGTGTACTGGTAGATGATGTCATTGCATCTGCTCTGAAGAAAGTCCCAGAACTGCATTTCTCTTGCTCCCCCTTCACTTACACCACAGATATAAAACCAAAATAAAAACTTGGATCAGCTACTGTAGCTAAAGTCCCTGCGGTTCTCCTCCAGTGAGCATATATATCCCCAGTTAGGTCTTGTTTATTGCAAAACTGCTCTCCTAACTACTCTGTGCATGCTTTTTATATGCCTAACTTGCTAGTTAGAGTGCACAAAAGAACCTTGCCAATGATTTTGTAAACAAGGAGATTATACCTGGAAACTTCATACCATTCTGAATCGAGAACAGGACTGTGTCCAAGGGATTTGAGCTTATCAACAAAACTGTAACCACAACAAAACAAAGGCCTGTTCCAGTCTTTTCTCAAATCCATTGCAGCTATAATCTTCTTCAAAGAATGGCTTTTATTTTTTTACACATCTTTAAAATATAAAGCTAACTGAAGCTAGCTCACACTTTTATTTTATCATTCTTCTTCCTTTCGACCTATGGAACATATGATACAAAAACAAATGTAAATGAACCTGCCAGTTTCCTCTGGTTTTCCAGATGAATCTCATAATTTGGGAACCCTGTGGTGGTGATGGAAGTAGTTGGGAAGGAAAATGACAAATCTCTCAATTTCTCTCGGTTTCTTGTTTTTCCATTTCTCAGTTCTCCACATTTCTGCATCATTTTGTGATTTATTCTTTAAAAATACCTCATGAAGCTCCATCAGTATTTTAGTGCAATCCACCCCCTCCCCCCGCAATACATAAATGTTGGGGTGTAATTTTACTTCATACATTTTCAAGCATTTCCACATCATAAAGGTGAAACTCGAAAAATTAGAATATCGTGGAAAAGTTCATTTATTTCAGTAATTTAACTTATTAAATTATATTAATATTAAATTATAATATTAAACAAAATCAACAAAACAAGGATTGCAAATAGAACAATAGTGGACCTCTGAAAAGTAGAAGCATGCATATGTACTCAGTACTTGGTTTGGGCCCCTTTTGCATCAATTACTGCCTCAATGCAGCATGGCATGGATGCTATCAGCCTGTGGCACTGCTGAGGTGTTATGGAAGACCAGGATGCTTCAATAGTGGCGTTCAGCTCTTCTGCATTGCTCGGTCTCGTGCCTCTCATCTTTCTCTTGGCAATGCCCCATAGATTCTCTATGGGGTTCAGGTCAGGCGAGTTTGCTGGCCAATCAAGCACAGTAATCCCATGGGCATTGAACCAGGTTTTGGTACTTTTGGCAGTGTGGGCAGGTGCCAAATCCTGCTGGAAAACGAAGTCAGCATCCCCATAAAGCTCGTCTGCGGAAGGAAGCATGAAGTGCTCCAAAATCTCCTGGTAGACGGCTGCGTTGACCCTGGACTTAATGAAGCACAGTGGACCAACACCAGCAGATGACATGGCTCCCCAAATCAACACAGACTGTGGAAACTTCACACTGGACTTCAAGCATCTGGCATTGTGTGCCTCCCCATTCTTCCTCCACACTCTGGGTCCTTGGTTTCCAAGTGAGATGCAAAAGTTGCTCTCATCAGAAAAGAGGACTTGAGACCACTGAGCAACAGACCAGTTCTTTTTTTCTTTAGCACAGGTAAGACGCTTCTGACATTGTTTCTTGTTCAGGAGTGGCTTGACAAGAGGAATAAGACATTTGAAGCCCATCTCCAGGATCCGTCCGTGTGTGGTGGCTCTTGATGCACTAACTCCAGCCTCAGTCCACTCCTTGTGAAAGTCCCCAACACGTTTGAATGGTCTTTTCCTGACAATCCTCTCCAGGCTGCAGTCATCCCTGCTGCTTGTACACCTTTTTCTTCCACACTTTCCCCTTCTGCATAACTTTCCAGTAATGTGCTTTAATACAGCACTTTGGGAACATCCAACTTCTTCCGCAGTTACCTTTTGAGGCTTTCCTTCCTTATGGAGGGTCTCAATGATGGTTTTCTGCACAACTGTCAGGTCAGCAGCCTTCCCCATGATTGTGATTCCTATTGAACCAGACTGAGAAACCATTTAAAGGCTTAGGAACCCTTTGCAGATGTTATGGATTGAGTACTGCACCTTTTCACAACATTCTAATTTTCTGAGATTGTGAATTTTCACAATATTCTAATTTTCTGAGATTGTGAATTTGGGGTTTTCATCAGCTGTACACCATAATCATCACAATTATAACAAATAAAGGCTTGACATATCTCACTTTTCATGTCATGAGTCTATCTCATATATTAGTTTCATCTTTTAAGTTGAATTACTGAAATAAATGAACTTTTCCATGATATTCTAATTTTTTGAGTTTCACCTGTATAATAATATACAGTCGTACCTTGGTTTTTTGAACAGCTTAGTTCTCAAATGTTTTGGCTTCTGAACGTTGCAAACCCAGAAGTGACTGTTCCGGTTTGCAAACTATTTTTGGAAGCCAAACGTCCGACGGGGTTTCCGCAGCTTCCAGAGCTTCCTGCAGCAAATCAGAAGCCAGACTTTGGTTTCCGAACATTTTGGAAGTCGAACAGACTTCCGGAACGGATTCCATTCAACTTCCAAGGTACAACTGAATATGTGTTTTGCATATACTTACCTTTAATATACACTCTTTAGTACAAATAATTTGCTTGGAAAACTGCATCTCCAAATTTGGAGAACTGTGATTTTCAAAGGATAGCTGTGTTTCAGTTCGTGTATTGATTCAGAAAGTATGAAGTAGTTGCATTAAAATCCTAACTGAGTAGAGTAAATGTTAAATGCTCCTCTTATCTTATAATTGTGGCCTTTTGCTTGAAAAAAGGTCATTGAGTTTTGGTTCCTTTCATTTAAATGCAATTGGGCCATATTATCACTTAAATATGGGAGTTGGATTACATAATTTAAAAAAAAAAATTAAATGCTATCATACGCCACGATAAATTCTCAAAAGCACTGATTTTGGGGAGAAAATAAATTTGCAAGCTTGATAGGATGGAAATTATAGACACTGCTGATACTCATTTTTTTCACAATTCCATTGAACGCCTTGGTTTTCAGGTTCTGAGCAGTTTATGTTCTAAGATTCAAGGCAGGATGAAGAAGGCAAGGAGAGGTGCCTGAGAAATTAGACCTGAAACAAAGAAAGTGACCCGTACCAGGTGCAGATCAGAATGCAGCTATGCATTCGATTCCACACTTCCCTGACTGTTGCAGTCTAAAATAAAGTAACAAAATGTATTTTAACATGCACCTTTTGAGATCCAGTATGTTTTGAAATGTGTATTTTAAGAAAACAGACTATCAAAAATATGTATTTAGATATATTTTGTGCTGATTCCCTCACCCCAAATGCAGTCTAATGCAGAAATGGAGCAGAATGGACCCATAACTGAACACATATGAAAGCAACACGGACTAAAAATAGATTGATTTGTCCATGCCTCAAGGAATGGAGGGGAAAGAAGTAAAGAATGAGCATTTAGTGTGTTTTAGAAGGGTATAAGGACTAAAGAATTGTGCTTCAAATAAAATCTGGGTTTGAGGAGGGATCTGAAGGACTACAGAGAGATGACTTCATGAAGCTGGGTGGGGCGACAGAAAACATTTTTTTTTTAGTTCAGGTGCAAGGCTTTCTATGGAATTTAGCAATGACACCTGTGGCTTACAATTAGAGATATTGTACAACTCTGTTGAAAATGGACCAACAGGCAAATTTCCTTCCTTCTGCTCATTCAATGCCCATCATGAAACACCCCTTTCACCTTAATTATCTACAACAAAAGGTTTTTTTAAAAACTTTAAAAAAAACTTTAGACATGCAAACTTAATATGTAAGTATTGCCTTGCAATGTACATTAATTTCCCAATTAATGGGTATATAATTGCTGCTGTCCCAACAGTTGCCTAGAATCATAGAATCCTAGAGTTGGAAGAGACCCCAAGGGCCATCCAGTCCAACCCCCTGCCAAGCAGGAAACACCAACAAAGCATTCCTGACAGATGGCTGTCAAGCCTCCGCTTAAAGACCTCCAAAGAAGGAGACTCCACCACACTCCTGGGCAGCAAATTCCACTGTCCAACAGCTCTCACCGTCAGGAAGTTCTTCCTAATGTTTAGGTGGAATCTTCTTTCTTGCCTCACTTGTCGTTCTTTTTTCTGACATGTTATTGGTTGACTTTGTGTAAGTTGTTTCATTGTTAGAAGCAGCCTATATGCAATGAAGTTAAAATTCTAGCCTTGTCTACTCAAAAGTAAACTCCACTGAATTCAGTGGGGCTTAATTCCAGGTACATGGTATTAATAGTTCATTGTTGTTCTTTTCATATCATCTCTTGTTTTAATCTCTTTAGTTATCTGTGCTTCTTAGGTAAAGTCTAAGCCTCTTTGTTATTGTGGGGAGAAACATCTTTATTTGGATCTAACTAAAACTTGGTTTTCAAATCTTTTCCCATGCTAAGCTAAATCCCAAAACATTTAAAGCATAAATTAGCTTCACCATTATTTTTCAGCTGAGAAACACATGACCATTTTCTGAATGAAATATACATTTATGAAATAAAATGTTGCAGTAAAAAAGAGCTTGTATGTGGTCAAATAGCATTACAGCTGCGTGAAGGAGTGATTAATGCAATACAGGTCACAAAGAGCAAAATATCCAACTGTCCCTCCCTGGTGCCTGAATAACAGAAAGGAGACAGGATGGTAGGTTTAGACTGAACTGTGAAATCCAGCTAGTGAAACAAACTGCAATCCAAACCCCACTGATCTGGGAGCAAGCAAATTGGACTTACTTCTGAGTAGATGTTGCCGCTGCCATCCACCTCAGCCAGCAAGGCGCAGTGGCCAGAGGTGGTGGGCATTGCAGTTCAGCAGCATCTTGAGGGCAACACGTTGGTCAGCCATGCTAGAGGATTCGCTCCAGGAATGGGAACTGGATCAACTAGGCTGACTGTGTTTTACTTCAGAGAAATGTGCATCCCATAGTTTTGCTATGGACTTCAGGTGCCCTGTGCCTTCCCTGCAGCATTGGCATCTGGCTCACCAATAAACTGCCTTTTTAAACTGCAAAAAAGTTAAAAGATGTCCAAAATGTGTTATTTTCTTATGGTTCTGGAAATCACATTTTCAAATGTAACTGTGTGTGTGTTCTGCTGGTAAATGTGCACATTAAGAACGTCAGCTTCAGAGGTGATAAGGGCATATCCAAAGCTGTTTTTCATCTTATTTTCTGACATCTCTTGCCTGGAAATCCATAGAAGATAATGCCAGAACCAAAATGCATGAATATTACCTTATTAAAAAGTAGCTGGTACTTGCATTTTGAAGGATAGTCTGAGACATTCCATTCAGCTGCTGGGAGAGAAATTCCGTTCAACATTACTGAAGGGAGAGGTAACACAGCAAACCTCAATTTCTCACTAAACGTTTTCTCTCTGCCCTTATATTTTATATATCCATTTCCTTTTCCTGATTTTAATCCCAGATAATCCAATTATACCAGATAATGTAATTTTAGTAGCACACTTCAGGGTGGGGAAGCCAAATCTTTATAACAATATATTTATATAACAAATAGTGACCTTTACGTTTTGTTTTATAAAACAAAAATCTAGCAGTGAAGCCTTATAAAACAATTATTTATATAAGATATATTAGGAGAAACAGAAGAAAGTATTAAAAGTTAGAAATACATAATTTTGCCACAGGCTTCATAAAATTCTATTTTATAACCCATTAGAAGGGAAGAGTTTCATTTTGTCTTCAAAATTTCTCCAGTACTCCGGATATAGATACAGAACAACTGGCTCTGTTGTCATTATTTTGTCATTTCTCCTTTCAATGTCTTTATCTTAATTTTTAGGCGGTCTAATGTTCCAGTCTGAACAAAATTGGTGCTTGTGAGCAACCCCTAGGATCAGCACTAACGTTGCACAAAACACCAACATTCACTACAGAAAAGTCTCTACCATTGGCAGATATTCCCACATTTTGCAGCTCTGGCTCATGGTGTGACGAGCATGGGGCACGGGTGTGCATTCATTTCACATTTAATTTAAAATTGAACCCAATGGGCACTGTCATTCGGGGGAGGGGGCGATAAATATTGTTTTCAGTATCCAACTTGTATCCACTTGCTACTCATTCAGGGCTGGGCCTGTTTTCCTTGCCCCCGTTGTGCTCAGCAGGGCCGTCTTAAGCATATCCGGCGCCGTGGTGCGAAGGTCCCTCTAGCGGGGGGGGGGGGGCATTTCCCTAAGTTGTCAACCTTTGTTTTAGGGAGCTGACACCACGCTTACACATTATCTCTAACAAGCCCTTAGAACAAAATAGAATGAAAAGGCAGAAGAAAATCTAATGAAGTCCTCAATTCCAAAGCAAGACTCATTCAAGACTCAGCAGTTCTTCTAATTCATCCTCATGATTCAAATCACCACATATCAAAAAGTTAAAGCAATCACCAATTTGTTGTTCTTGAAATAAATTGATAGACACAGTTCCCGGCTGATTTGTGTTTAAGTACAAAGCTGACGTTTTCAGACATTGTGGGGGTGGGGGTGGGGTGTAAAGCAGTGACACCCTGAACCTAAAAAAGGACCCAAAACCTGGGTCACAAAGGCTGCAGCCCTAACTGCACTTACCTGAGAGTAAGCCCTGCTGAATCTTATAGGACCTTACTTCTGAGTAGACAGTAGGACTGCAGCAAGAAACACAGTTGTTTTAAGTCTCAACCAGAGAAAAATGTAATATTGGAGATTAGGGAGAAAGGAATAGGAATAGATATGGGGGAGGGGGCTGAGGAGAGACCAAAAACCACAGGTAGCAAGACAAGGCACACTTTCTGGGGAGCAAGTCTCACACACAGTTGCTTGGGGTGAGAACTGCAGAGGGACCATAGTTGGGTTGTGCGTGTGTGTGTTTCAGAAAAACATAGAATTGGAAAGGACTCTGTGGGTCATCTAGCCCAACCCCCTGCAATGCTTTTTAGCTTGCATTGATCTTAAAAATCTGCAGCGCCATTTTTTTTAGTTGGATAGGCAATTAACTGGTTTGTTTCACAAATAAGGGAGAAGGAGGGTTGCTGACTTGGTTTGGTTTGCCTTTGTTCTAGTTTTTAGCATGTGGTTAGTACCCTAGTTTCACACAGTGAGTCGCCCAGATATCTATGGGTGGAGGGCAGTAGTAGTAGTAGTAGTAATGATATTTTTTCGTGGGGGTTGGAGTGAGCGGGTGATGGCCAGCTGCTGGAATGAATGGGGCTGGTGCTAAATGGTCCGGCTTGCTTTACAACCCCTAGGGACCTTGTTGGTGGGGTGGGGTGGGGTGTGGGGTGAAAAAGGAGCCCACCCCCCAAGAAGAAGAAGCAGAAGAGTGAGAGGAGGAGGCTTCCCTTCACCAGGACAGAGTTGCCCGTAACATTAAAGACAGGACACGATTCCAGGGAGAGAAACCAGGGCAGCATCTGCTGCTACTCACAGCTCAGGCTAGATAGAACAGGACGGGCAAGGGGACCCTGCAAGCAGGGCTGCAAACCCAGCGTGGAGGCTTAGCGGCTGGAGGAAGAAAGGGGCAAGTTGGGGGCGACTCTCTTCTTCCTCCTCCTTCCTCCTCGCGCTCCGCTTTCTCCCACCATTGCCCGCCTCCCTCTTCCCAGAGAGAGAGAGAGAGAGAGAGAGAGAGAGAGAGAGAGAGAGAGAGAGAGAGAAGGCGCCTCCGCAGCCTGGCTAGAGGGGGAGGAAGAAAGGGGGCAAGTGGGGGGCACCCCCACTGGCCCCCTTGCGCTCCACTTCCCCTTCGCTGTTGCCCGCCTCCCTCTTCCCATATGGCCGACCGCCTTGCAGCAGGGCTCCCCAGGCGGGCCTGTGTCATGCGAGGGCACGTGCGCTGCTCCAGCTGAGCGTCGGCTCGGTTTTTTCTTTTTAGCCTTCTGGCGCCCCGCAGAATTCGGTGCCTGCAGGCTAAAAGGGGGAAAAGCAAGCCGACGCTTGGCAGGAGTGGCGCACTCACTCTCACTCACTCACTCAGCCCATTCCCCGGACTCTCGCCTGGCGCAGCGCCCCCAGAACCTTGCGCGGTGGCGCCCCGCGCCACTAACGTCTATGGGTGAGACATCCCTGGTGCTCAGAGCGAGTGGATTCCGATGGCTCCTTCTGGTATTTCATTTTCTTTCAGTACCTCAGCCTTTGCAGCACCCTGGGGAGTCCAAGAAAATAATGGCTGCCGGTGGAAGCCACCATTTCTTAATCGTGGAATTATTTATTTGGGCAATTTTGTAAGGGAGGAGACTGTTGCAGCTTTAAGAAATATGGTTCATTCACAGATTTACACCCAAGTTTGGAAGGAGTCCAGATCTTACAGCACAGTCATCTCAAGATTGGCTTGTTCCCCACAGCAGAGCGGTGCTGGACTCCAAGGCGTCTCTCCCAGCCAGCCTCCCGGCAGCTGTCCAGGATCATTCTGTCTTTGTTCTCCCTTTTTCTTCCCACCACACCTTGCTCTAAAGACTCTCTTTTCCTGACACCTCAAACACCCCCCATCACCATGGCAACCTCTGTCTGCCCAGACCCCAAATTCCTCCTAGTTGGGCAATCAACACCTTTTGTCATATTAATGCCTTTATCGCAGGTGAGATCCTGGCTTAGAAAGAAATCTTATCCTGTCTTTTTCCCACTGGCCTTCAGTTTTCCCTTCAGTACTCCAAATAATAAAAATACTACCATTTGTTAATTTCTAGAGTTTAGCACACACTTCCCCCATCTACAAGAATCATAGAATTGTAGAGCTGGAAGGGACTCTGAGGGTCATGCAGCCAAACCCTCAGCAATGCAGGAATGCTGCCCACAGCCATCTCTGGGTGGGTTCAACCCCCCCCCCCACCTTCTCGTTAACAGCCAGTGCTCTTAGCCATTGCACCTCCAGCTCCCTTAATCAGCAGTCTCATTCAATTAAATGTATATTGGAATAGCCAAGTCCTGAATGCCATTGTGAAACAGCCAGAGAGGAATAAAAGATGCTCTGGAAGGATGCAATGTCTGTGGCATTCTGAGAAATTAGCATGGTAGTTGGAAGGACTGGCAGTCAAAACCAGCTCTGCTTTCTCCACAGGGGCAGAAATAAAATGTTCAAGCAAAAAACAAAACAAAACAACAACAACATAGAATGAGTAAAGAAGCAAATGAGTGATCAAACAAACACTTTTTAAATAAAAGAACAAAACAAACAAGGTCTTTAATAACTGAGATTATTTGAATATTGAAACAAACAGAAAATCTTGTGGATGCCTTACATGAGGCAAAACTGATTTTCTAACATCAGAGACCCCTTAGATAATTCCAGAAAAGTCTTCCACTGGTGCAACACTCTTTCCCCCTGCATGCTGGTGCAAGGAGGTGAACCCTGGTCTTTTTTGAACTGGTATGCCGGTAGGAAGGTTCAGGACCTTTGTGCTTTGAGACCACTCTCTATTAGTGCATATGTTTCCCTGAGTAAAAGGGGGGGGGCTATGGCCACACTGAAGCCCCTCTGAGAAGAACCCAAGCAGTGGGAGAACAAAAGGATGCTCTTCTAGATCTGTCTCCCTGCCATTTTGCCCCAGTATCTGGTACTCCCTCTGAATATGGAGCTTCTTCTTTCTATCACGGCTTATGATAGCATCATCTAGCGGCCCTCAATGGGCAGGCTTGCAAGTGTGGGCTTTTGGTCTGGCAGCATTCCCAGAGAAAGCCATTTGCGTGTTTAGACCTTTTAACCATTCCCTATAAATAAATTCACACGACTCAGATATTTGGTTTGGTTTTTGGCAGAATTTAGGCCACAACTTTATTGATTACAATCAAGTGAGTGGTTGCATAGGCTCTGGTTCGACTAGCTCCCTGCACCCTTGCAGGCAGCACTGTCCCAGAGCTCTATCGTAGGACAGCCAAGGGTGAACACCAGGGACAGCTGATGACAGGAGTGCCAGTCAGCCACCCTGATGTCCCCCTGGACTCAGGCACGGGCACAACCCCTCTCAGGGTTGACCAAACCATTGAGTTCCTGGATTCTTTTACCGGAATACCCTTTGCATAGGGATGGCCAGACCCTTCAGCCACCCCTATCACTTGAACCAGAGCCTATCCGTAACCTTACAAGTTGTGACGAATTGCTATGTGGCAGGTGAAACCCAAGTGGCAACAGCCAAACAGCCAAGTGGGGAAATTCCTGCCATGGCCCTGTCCCAACGACAGACGACACACGACGGCATAGCAAGGTCAAGCACAAAAGCCCTAAAAATAGGGAGAGGTGGGCGGGTGTTCCAATGCAGCAGCCCCAAGAGGAAGCTCAGGCGCATGTGCACGGGCTTAAATAGGTCCCTCGATGCCCTTTACTTGCGTCCCATTGGCCAGATTGCTCCCAGCATTGAGGGACCTACCAATAGGGGGTTGTGGCTATCCAAAAGATCCCCACCCACAACACTGGGTCTGGTTGCCAGGTCGCACTGCAACACGTGCCCTCTGTGAGGGAGGACCTGATTTATGAAAAAGTACTTATTTGTCAAGCCTTACAGAACTGTGGTGACTCAAACGGGGGCCAACACAACTTCAGGAAGCACGGTGTCTCCTGGAGAAAGCAGCCTTCACGTGCAGTGCCTTTGCTCAAACGTAACAAGTGCAGAGGTGGTGTGCTTGATGCTGGCTTAGTTTATCCTGAACTTGCTTTATACTACCTTCTTGTGTGTAGGATTGCTCTCTTACTTGATGTCTGTGCAAGTCCCCAGGAGCACCTTTTAAATGGGAGGAGGCATTGGCCGACAATAGTTAAGCAACATCTTCCTCATAAATAAAAGTACACCAGTCACCTCCACACTTAGTGCATCTTAGAAATCCATGAACACTTGCTTTGACGTTTTTCATTACTGATACAATTGTTGTTTGTAATGGTGGTAGGAAGCACAACTATAAGTGTCACACACCTCAGTTCCTTAGCAGCAGAACCTGTCTCACCCAGACTGCGTCAGAAGAGACTCCACCATGCCTGCCAGCCGTTCCATCCTTCCAGCAACTGGTATAAGCAACCAACAGGTGTATATCAACTCACGGGAGGATCCCTCTGGCAAATAGAGCAAGGCTCCAACATGAAGATGCATTTCCAGGAGAATGTGGGGGTACCTCTGCTGGCCCAGGCATTTAATCACTTCTGGATTGGGGCCTGAAATATCAAGGGGAAGTGTAGGTCCCCTGAGGGAGGTTCATTAGGAAGCCGCCCTGTTTGCTACACTGCCAACACCATCACTGATTATGGAGCAAAAGGCAAAGGTCTTAGCCAAACGGAGAGTGTATTAACTCTGCTCTTAAACTGGCAGGTGTTTTGATCATTGAATAATTAATCAATTCAAAGTTTAATTTGATTTTATGTCATTTTTATATATTGATGGAGATGTGTTGGTCTACTTCTCTTCAGAATCAATCCCCCAATGATTAAAAAGAGTGAAAAATAATGACTTCTGCTATCAGCATTGCTACAGGCATAAATACATAATATACATTTTAAATGAATCATATAAAACAAAGAAAAAACAGGATTAGTGTTTGTTTTTATTTCATTAGAACCAGCCATAATGTTCCCCATAATGTGCCAAAATAACTGAATTTGAAGCTTTAAGTAATGTACAGCATAGATCAAATATGAGAAGCTATCTTTGAAAAAAATACTAAAAGGTATAGAAAATCAATGTCTGCTGCAAAGTGGATTTTCATGCCTTTAAAGAGTATATTGTCAACCAACACCAGCCTAAATGCCAGGTTCATAATACCATATACCACGACTGATGGATTGCACATTCCATTTTGCGTGGCAAGAGTCTCAAAAGAAAAACCTGCAAAAGACAGGACTGGGAATATATTTATTCCAGTTTCTATCATGTCCCATATCTAGAGTTTAGGATAGATAAGACTGGCGGCACAATGGAAACAGCAGTGTGGGGACACCTGCTGAAATGAAAACACACACACACAGAGAGAGAGAGAGAGATTGAGAGAGAATTTGCAAGTATTTGTGCTTAATAAAATTTAGGGTTTACCTACACTTCCTCTTTTCCCACTATTTTCCTCTCAGGGAAATTGACTCTTTAGTGTTCAGTCAGAGCAAATGGCAATCTTAGTTTTCTCCGGATTGACTTTTGCTCTGATTTAGCACTAAAGAGTGGGTTTTCCACAGGAAACGAGTAGGACAAGGGGGAAACTGCTTAGACTCATGCTTTTCAGGTATGGGGCAAGTGAATCCATTGGCTGAGTGGTTTAGACCACAGCGCCACTGATCGGAAGGTCAGCAGTTCAAATCCGCACAACAGGAGTAAGCTCCCATTGCTCTGTCCCAGCTTCTACCAACCTAGAAGTTCGAAAGCATGCCAGTGCAAGTAGATAAATAGGTACCGCTGCAGTGGGAAGGTAAATGGTGTTTCCATGCACACTGATTTCCATCACGGTGTCCCATTGCTGGCCACATGACCCAGAAAGCTGTCTGTGGACAAATGCCAGCTCCCTCGGCTTGAAAGCCAGATGAGTTGCCTTTGACTGGACTTCACCATTCAGGGGTCCTTTACCTTACCTTTACCTTTTTGGCTGAGACGGGTCTGAAAGGTTAGACTGAGAGGCAGTGGCAGGCCCAGAATCACTCAGCAAGCTTCCCAGCCAAGTGGGGACTTGAACTGTGGCGTCCCAGGTCCTAGCATAGCACTCCAACCACTGCACCTGAATGCAACCTGAATGAGTGGTGGGGTTCTCAAATCAAAGTCCCATCCATCAAGGTCAAACAAATATTAGTGATTTTTCAGTGCCTCTCAGGGCGGGGGGGGGGGACATATTGAAAACCCTCAGGGCTGTCAGACCTGGAGGTGAATCGACCCCCAAGCCCTGAGAATGCAGGTGTCAAAAGGTCTGGGCCTGAGCAACAACAGAGTATGAATTTACAGAGCCAGAGTAAACATTTGACTGGAAAGGAGAGATCTGAAGAACCAAGTGTCTCCTCAAGAACAAGCAACTCCTAAAATACCTTTATCACTGGCAGCTGTGATCTATGAGGCCAGATTTTATCAGATCTTCATTCTAAACCTTCCAGTTGCAAGAAGCAGCACTGATTGTTGCCACCTTGGATTTAGGGTTCACACTGTGTTGTATCTTCCCTGGATTCTCTCTGGTGTTGCCTGCCTGTGCCTCTGGGTTATATTTTTATAGAATCATAGAACTGTAGAGTTGGAAGGTACCCCCAAGCTTCATCTAGTCCAGGCATGTCCAACACATTGATCACGACTGACCAGTCGATCAAGGGATTAATTTTCATCAATTGGGAGGGAGGGAGGGAGGGAGGGAGGGAGAGAGAGAGAGAGAGAGAGAGAAGTCCTGCACGCTCCGACAGGCTCCTCAGAAAGAAAGGGCTTCTGTTCCCAATGGAAATCTCTTTGGTGCTGTCCCTGCAGGCTCAGCGTACTGGGGGCAACTCACCCCCTGCCATCAGGTTCCCTCTTGTGAGCCTCACCTGCTATGGTTTCTTGTCAATCCCAGTCCAGCTACAGTTTACTGGAAAAGGAGGAGCAGCCACAGAGAGAAGGGGGAGGGCAAGTTGTTCAAGTGTCACTCCTTACTTCCTCTGCTGCTGCACCCTTCCTGCTGTTGGAGTTAATTTGTATGAAGTTAATTTGAATTTGAATAGTCTGTATGAATTTTTGACCTCATCTGTATAGAGTCACACTGAAGTCTTAATTCTTGTGCTGCAATAAAGGGGGAAACACTGTAGTTTTTGTTTAACTTAAAAAGAAAATAATTTAGTTGCTCTGTGAATGCCTTTTTGCCTTAATCACTGAGAGATCTGCAGGATGATTATGTCAAATTGTCTTATTTTTCTCGTTTAAGGCAGAAAAAGGAATAATTCAGAATGGCATCCTTTTTCATTTATGCTACTTCACATATTCAAATGCAGCACCTTCCAAACAGAATCAAGAAAACGAGCTGTGATGATGAATCACGTTTGAAAACTATGTATACACAAAATCTATTTTGCATTATGTTATTCTAAACACACTTTGACAGGCTCTTAACCAAAGTATTCTTCTGAAAGGAAAGTATGTTGCATATGGGTGCCATTTCATTTTCCACATGTTAAATCCTCCTTACCAAAATATATCTGTGGGAAAGATATACAGAGCAATTCTATAGAAAGATCCACCAGAATCAGAGGGGCTGGGATCTAGCAGATCTCTAGTTGAGTGAGGAGGTTTCTGGTGTGGCCAGACTATGCCAGCTTAAATCTCTCATCCTGGGGTGGAAGGCAGAGCAAGAGTCAAATGTTCAGAACAAGAAAGCTAAGAGGTTAAAAGGAGTGGGTGGGAGCTACTCTGAAGCCCCCAGCCCAGGCTGTTGAGCAATGGAAGGAAGGAGTAAAAGTGAGCAGACATTCAAGGCAGGCAGGCAAAGTCAGGGTAGCAGGCAGAGAAAAGCATTTGGAAAATGAGCTGGAAGGAGGTGCTGGAAAGAAAAACACACAAGAGCACACAGGTGAGAACTTCTGAGAGCTCTGAAGTGAGAACTCTGCAAACATCAGACAGCAGCACTGGGGATTTACTAGCAGAGGATCCAGGAGTGAACTACCTTCAGCTGCAGCCCTTCCAAAGAAACAATTTCTTAAGAAGTTAGTGACAAAGCTAGTCTACTTCTTTTCACTGTCCAATGACTGATGGAAGAGTCTCCTTCCCCCTTGGACCTTCATGCTCTGCCTCCATAAAGATGCCCTAGGAAGGTTATAAACAGACGGTTATTAGCTGAGTCCCCACAGGCGTACCCAGCTGGCCACGACTGGATTTCTGTCCACAAAAAGTATTGCATTGTTGCCTCAATTTTAGGGTAAAGGACACAGAATACTGAAAAATTGACTAATTTAGCATGTGAAAAGTTTAATTTATCCTGTTTGAAAGTTTTTTTTATCTTATTTGAAAGAGAACCCTTTGAGTCAAGGGTCAGAGTAAAAATTAATTAATAAAAAGAAGTATTAAGTATTTTCCTCTCCAATTTTCAGTGAAGAAGCTAACGTGTTTGCTGCATTGTTATCTGTAAAGTAAGAAACTTACATGTTTAAAGTATCATACATTTCATTTCTTATTGTATTTTATGAAGAAACCCAAATAGAAGAAGAGAGTTAAACAGTCTTTAAAAACAACAACCCAATGTGGATTTTGAAACTAAGCCAAGTTAAGAGGAAATCTTCGTTAACACAAGGTAGATAAAATTCCAGTGTGTGTTTTCTCCTATCAAGCCCCGAGCTTAATAGCTGGAAATTCCTGTAGAGCAGAGGACTGTGAGTTGAAAATAATTGTAGAAATGGTTCTGGGCTTTTTTGAAATCTCAGTAGAAAGCCAAATCTCTTTCAGCAATTTACTGACATCTCCAGAATGTTCTTTCCATCGATCTTTTTCTTCCCCAGGATTTTCTTCCTCTTGTTATCTAAGTACCGATTCTCTGGGGGCAACCTGGGCTTACATTTCATCTACCCTAGATTTCATCTGTGTGCCCCTCTCATTAGGGATCAAGCTAATGTTTACTTTCTGCTTTTTCTTAGCTCATTATAAAAGCAATATTTCCAAAAGCCTGAACGCTCTCAGCTGGAATACAGCATTCAATCTTTAGAAGCAGAGTTTGAAGATGAAGGGGGGGGGAGAGAGAGAAACGTACTTTTCAAATCTGCAAATCAAATGCTTTACTTGCTGGGCTGAACATGCACATGCAGATGTGCAACAATCACTTGCAAAGTAACTTGATTAATTTTCCTGCTTCAACCACCATACTAGCAAAGTTCTTTTTCTTCTTTGGCGATCATTCATAGCCAAGTAAGATTGTCTTCCGTGAACACAGTCTTAACAATGAGTCCGCAAGTGACTGTGGAGGCCAATTCTGGATCCAGACGTCCTTCAACAGTGGGGACATAGGTTTCTGGGCAGGAGTTGATCACGATGAGGGTTTGCCAAGCATGCCTTCCTCTTTTGTCCCTAGTTTGAGCGTCTTCAAAACCTATGACACCTTTGGTAAAGGCTGTTCTCCAATTGGAGGGCTCGCACGCCAGTGTTTCCCAGTTGTCGGTGTTTATACTACATTTTTAGATTTGCCTTGAGAGAGTCTTTGAACCTCTTTTGTTGACCACCAGCATTACACTTTCCATTTTTAACTTCGGAGTAGTAGTAATTGCATACCGTCCAACTTTTTCAAGTCCTAAACTGGGATCCACATCTTCACATCCACCTAGCATTTGCAGAAATCACAAGTGTTCTAAGTGGAGTAAATGTGTGTGGATGGGCAAATAGGAACTTGAGTGCTCAAAAAAAATCTGTGATAACACCATGATGAACATCCCTGAGGGTTACAAGTAGCTGGAAGTGCAGGAGGAAGCATCTGGAACCCAAGGGAAGCCAGTTTCCATAAAAAGAATCTTGAGAAAAGAAGACTTGGGGGAGGGGAATGACAATAACATTCAAATATTTTGCAGGATAGTTTTTTTTTAAAAAAAACTGAAGTAAGCAGATAATTTTGAGCTCATTAAAGAAGTGTCATAAAATGACTTCCAAGCCTAACAGCAGTAAGGTATATAGCTATGCATTTTTCACAGTGGGAAAGAGCAGAACACAGTCTCTGTCTCTCTCTCTCTCTGTCTCTCTCTCTCTCTCTCTCTCTCTCTCTCCCTCTCTCTGGTAGCACAGAACACAGTCCTAATACAAAGGCCAGGGTTCAACAAAGTTTGATTCAGAGTAGATCTATGGTTGAACATGGCTGAGGGAATCTCCACACTTCTGGTCACCCTGTGATTTCTAGGCATGGGTCTGAGAGGAAAACCCACTGCTTACTGCTGAATTGGAACAAATGCAAAATCTCTTGGACCTGCGTCTACAAATCATGGGACAAAGTTTGGATGAGCTTTCAGTTAGGATCATTAATTGCAGTGGATTTACTCTGAGTAAAACATAAACAGGAAGTTAAAGAACATGAAGAGAAAAACGGCAGCATCTCTGTGGATGTGGCATTACAACATTACTGAAAATGGAATGTGTCAAAATGACTATGACCAGGGCCATCTTAAGGAGATCGGCCGCCCTGGTGCGGCTATCCCTCCGGCGCCCCCGCCATGCCGCCTCTCCGCTGCCTCCCTCCCGCGCTTGCCGCCCCTTGGGAGGGGGGTGGGCAAGCGGGGGATGAGGGGCGTGGCGCTGGAGCGGCGCGGGGCTCTGCGCGCCCTTCCAGCGCTTCCGGGACGGGAGGCGAGGGCGGCCGGCTCGCGCTCCCGCACTCCGCCGGGTAGCCGGATGCCGCAGCGCAGCTGGGCAGCTCGCGCTCCGCGAGCAGCCGGAGGGTGCGGCGCGGCTGGCCACTTCGTGCTCCCGCACTCCGCTGGGCAGCCTAATGGCACAGTGCAGCTGGCCGGCTTGCACTCCTGTGCTCTGCTGGGCAGCCAGAGGGCGTGGCGTGGCTGGCCAGCTCCCTTGCTCCGCCGGGCAGTCAGAGGGCGCTGCCGGCAGGCCCTGCCAGCGGGGCTGGAGGGCGGAGGCGCCCTCCAGGCCATTGCGCCCTGGTGTACCGTGCCACCAGCCCCAATGGATGAGACGGCCCTGACTATGACATTAATAAAGAAATGCTGGAAAAGCAGGGATCCCAGTTATACTTTCACCACTCTGTTTGTGGGGTTGCCAACCTTTGCAAATTGTTTTCCTGAAACTTTTTTTGATGTGTCTAGATCCATCCCACTGCTTTTAGATGTTCTGTTTTCTAGTCCTGCAAGACCTGCTCGCCGCCTTGCAGCCCTTTCCCCACCTAGCCTGGGATGGCACGGCCCAGACTGATTCCAGCTACAAAAGCTGAGGCTGCTGGATAGTCTCTTGGGCAGAGGGGACTTTGACAAACCAAGTTTTGTTTGTTGCTACCAAAACTAGAACGACAACAGAAAGCAAAGTGGTTGGAAACTTAAACTCCATCCACCAAGCAGCAAATTACTTCATGAGGAAATTATAGTGATTTGCATTCTCGCAGAGCAGAGCTGTTAATTGAAATAAATTAGCAGAAAATTAAAATAGGTTCCAGCGAGAGTCTTCCTGTGTCACATTCTCTCCATTTGGCTTACAACATACAAAAGTCTCAGCATTCTTCTCAAGAACTAATGGCAGGCCAAGCAATTGTCAAAATTCTCCCAATAGGGAACTCCCCCCCCCATTAACTGACACTTCTGTCATGGGTAGCGTGGCACTGAGGAAACCTATTAGTAACAGGCATCTTTTCTTTTCCGGGATGGTGTTTGTCTTCCCCTATGCACAGAAGTGTACATGCACACAAAAGCTCATACCAATAACAAACTTAGTTGGTCTCTAAGGTGCTACAGGAAGGAATTTTTTTATTTTGTTTTGACTACGACAGACCAACACGGCTACCTACCTGTAAATAGTGTCCTCCCTAAAAGAGGGCATGTGTTGCGGTGAGACCTGGAAAACCGATCCCCTGTGTTGTGGGTGGGTAAGATTGGTCAGCCACAACACCCGAGTGGTAGGTCCCTCAATGCTGGGTTTAATCGGGCCAATGGGGCGGAATCCAAACGGATTGAGGGACCTATATATACCCATGCATGTGACCCAGAGCTTCCTCTTTCGGTGTTTGCATTCGGAACAGAAACAGAGAGAGTGATTTACCTTTGATGGATCATCCTGGTGATTTCTTTCAATTATCCCTTCTCTTCCCAAATCCATTTTAAATTTTTCCTTTTCCCTCCTTGGTTAAATTTTAGTCCTTTCCCTTCCTTTCCCTTAGAGGGGCTTTCATCCCACGGGGCTTGTGGCCCCTGAGTGCTCCTGCTTGTGGAACTTCCAGCTGCCCGTTTAATCGATTCTTTGCACAGCGGCTTTTGATTAGTTCCCTAGAAGGGCTTTTGCCGCAGAGCGCTCTCTATTTGCAGAGCTTGCCGCTGCCCGCTTAATCACATTTGGTTGCTTTGTGCTGTTGTTGTTGTTCAGTCGTTCAGTCGTGTCCGACTCTTCGTGACCCCATGGACCAGAGCACGCCAGGCACGCCTATCCTTCACTGCCTCTCGCAGTTTGGCCAAACTCATGTTAGTCGCTTCAAGAACACTGTCCAACCATCTCATCCTCTGTCGTCCCCTTCTCCTTGTGCCCTCCATCTTTCCCAGCATCAGGGTCTTTGCTAGGGATTCTTCTCTTCTCATGAGGTGGCCAAAGTACTGGAGCCTCAACTTCAGGATCTGTCCTTCTAGTGAGTACTCAGGGCTGATTTCTTTGAGAATCACATTTGGTTGCTTTGTGCAGTGGCTTTTAATTATCTTCCCTAGAAGGCGATTTTCGGCATCCCCCCCCCCAAAACAATCAAATGGCCAATCGCCGCTTACAATCTTGGGCTCACACCAAAAAACCATGTGCACGTCCCCCTCAGCACATCCCCCATGTATAAGACGAGCCTAAATTTAGAACCTCATTTTTGGGTCAAAAAAGCTCATCTTATACATGGAAAAATATGGTATTTAGTCATAACTCATAGGCATAACAGCAAAGAAATACAATAATACTATACATACAGGTAAAAATGTAAAAGTGTGAGAATAAACCAAATAAACAACTTCATATTTTTTTAAAGTGCACCTTGTGTTCCCCAGTGGCTAGTTCCATGTAAGAAGTGGTAAGTTAATTGGGCAAAAAATATTTTTAGGTGATGAAACGATTTCTCCTGAGCCTAGCACTATTTACAGAGGTGAAAGTCATGTGGAATGTTAAAACTCTACTTTCTATAATTAATGTGCCTTAAAAGTAAGTAATTTGTGTGCCAAATGAACGTATGTGGAGCAGCCCTGTGGTGCATGTGGTAACATCATAGTGAGAAGGGGCAGGAAGGTTTGAACAACCCCTGCATGTAATCCCTCCTGCGCAGGTCGCCTGACCAGGGAACAAAGAGGAAAAGGAGGCGAGACTGCTGAAGCTCCAGCCCCTCTTCCCTAGGCTCAGCTGATCTATGGTTCTGAGCCACGGAAGAGTCGGCAGAGGGTGCAGTCAAGGGACCACAGATTGCACTCCTCAAGTAGCAACAGAAAGCAAAGGTTTGCAGACTGTGCATACTGACCAGGGAATGGGCATAACTTGCGTCTTGTACTTTCCCCAAGGCCTTTTTTCTCTTTTTGCTGTATGCTTTATTTACACATATATACAACCTGAAGTTTCAATGGAGGGGAGGGGGGTCACAGCAGCAGCACCCCAAAACACTCCAGCTTATTCCATAGTACCAGCTTCAGCTTCATCCTTCCTCTGCAGCCTCTCCTGCTCTGCAGGCCTCATCCTGGCTAAACTGCTTCCTGGTTCCATTACTCCACCCTTCACTAAACCAAACCCTCTTTATCTACTGAGGAAAAGAGAACTCTCTTTCCCCCCTCACAAAGACTTGCTGGTTTGGCTAGGATTACACAACCCAGGAAGTGTGCCTACTTGACTAGCTAAATTACTGATGCCCTAGAATACACACTACACTTCCTTAGATTCTAGCCCTAGATAGTCTGACACTTAGTTTTTTTAACACAAATTTAATTCAACACCTCAAATCTTAATTACATTCTGGCACTAAGCTTGTCATTTAAACTTGCAGCATGAAGTACAAATCCTATCAAACTAAAGGAAAGAAGCACCTAGCCTTTGCTTGATTATTGCCCTCATTCTCTGACCTTCTCTATACTAATCTGCCACAAACAAGCTTGAAGGCCTCATGTTTTTCTCATTCAGTGACTAGAGCAAGGAGGACCCATCAGTTCTTCCAGAAGATGCTGTTGCTCCTGCATCCCCCCTCCGCTACACCTCTGGGTGGAGGAATGCATATTTTGCTCACAGATGATACTAGGTTCAATCCCAGTGAAAACATTATGTGGTAAGCAGGGCTGCAAGGAGTGTCACTGCCAACCAAAGTATACAATACTAGCAGTGCCAGCCCAAGACATTTTGCTGTCCAAAGCAGAGTCCAAATTACACATATGTACCAAAAGCCCTTACTGTAACCTTCAGATACCAATTCCTGCTTTTGCCTGCAGCACAGGTGAGGTGACATCACTCCCCTGGCTTCCCAACACCCCAGTGACACTGCTGGTAATGGAAAGGGAGATGGGGTCAAGAGAAGAGTGAGGGCCGGCAATTGGATGCCGTGCTGGCACAGTGATGCAGCCAATCTGGCGCGGCCATGGCCACACTCCCTGCCACCTCCCTCCCTCCCTCCCCCTCAGCAGCTGACAGCGATGTTCAGTCTTTGGAAGTCAAGTGAGCATTGGTTCCCTGCTGCCTCCCACTGCCCCGCTCTCCGTGGTGCCTGGCAGAGGCTCAAATGCCAGTACTCTTTCCTTGCGGGTGTTAAGCCGAGGCACCAGGCTGCAATTGGCTGAATGCCTTTTCGTCCAATTTGATATTTGTATCCTGCCCAAATCTTCTTTATAGTAAGTAATAAAACGAGGAGGAATGAATTGTGGGATCATGTGTGATGTGGTTCTTACCATTAATCAGCTTCCTATGTCTGCATGCCCTAGGAATGCAGAAGTCCATCACCCCATGTCGCTGATTAAAGGAGACTGGCATCCTGACTGAACTTCACCTTTGATGAGAACTGAATTTGTATGCAGATTTGCTCCCTCCCCACAGCCCAGAATAACCAGCACTGCATGTTCTGCTGGATAATAAGCAGAGGTATGAGAGTACTTAAAGTTCTTATTGCATTAAAAGTTTTAAGACTGGATCAGCTCAACTGTACTGAATGCTGACAGCATTAATGGACACCAAGTGAACAAACCCATCTCCTGTTTCATTAAAGCATTAACTTTTCCAATTAAAGTTCAGCTTTTTAAAAGTCAATTTACATAGGCATCATCCTAAAACAAATAGAAATGCAATTTATCACTATTTCAGCTTTCTGAAACATTATCATGATGAACTTATTCACTGTCACAGTTACTGAAGTAGAACTTAGATAAAGAATTTGATTAGATAAGAAAATGGAGAGAAGCTTAACATTTTACAAACCACAGCAAAGGTGTTTGACCTACTTGAAATGCTGTATTTGCTACTTACCGGTAATTCCCCTTCAGGCTGGCTCTATCATCTCTGGGTGAGGCAGCTTGTGAAACAAAGCCTCCTAGTACCTGCAGTGGTGGACGTTTCCCAAGGCGGGCTGATACATTCATCTCTTCACGAGGCATCGCATGGAAAGAAGCCTCCCAGAACCTGTAGTGATTGTCAATTCCCAAAGCTGCCTACAGCAAGCATTTGATCCTCATCCTGACAGCAGCATAGCACTTCATTGTTTGTTTATTTTACTTTATTGCTAGGGAGAACAAGGAAAGTCGTGTCCCATATCTTTTCCTTCCTTGTTGTCTTCTCTGCACTCACCGGCAGGTGGAGAATAGAAACATGATTCCCCACAGGGAAGATCCTGCCTGGCATAGAGATGTCAATGCATTGTCATCTGCTTTGCATAGCTTGGCTCTGGCCTCCTCAAGCTGGATTCAGGTGCAATGGTATGACACACCAACTTCTGCCATCCGTTAGCATACAGAGAGAACATACCAAATTTTCTGCCTAAATTTCACAAATGGAATCCTTACTCTGTTTCCTTTGAACACATCTCCATACACATCTGAAATCTACTTTCAGGGAGGAAGTCCTTCCAGAACATCAAAATTTAGGTACTTTATCTCTAGTGCTAGACTGAGAAACCTTTCCTTCTCTAGTGCTGACTCTGCCAGGGGACAATCAGAGCCAACTCAGCCCTGAAGCAAAATCCATTTGCTTTTGTGATCCTTTGTGTACCTTTCAAAAGACTCAGGAATGTGTTTTGGGTTGTTGGTTTTTTAGTATTTGGAAGAACAAGGAATCGAGATATATGAAGGTCATCAATCACTATCTTATACTAACCTTGCATAAATAGCATTTGTAGAATTGCTCAATTAGATAATTTCCTTATACTGAGAGTTGTTCATGCACTACTAGAAATACATACACAAAATGTATCTAAAACATAGATAAGATTTGTCCTAAATATATATATTGATATATCGAGGAGGAAATTTAAGCAAATTCAGCTACTCTCATCCCTGCATGCCAAGTTGCACCTGCTGAAATTCTGCCTCCAGAACAAATATAAGAATCCTACATTCCTTGTCATCTGGCCACGCTCCTAGCTGCCTGTCCCTGAGACTAAGAAAAACAAGACTACTATTTCAGGTTAAAACCTATGAGCCAAATGCAGTTGAAGTTAAAATGCAGCTGATCCCAGTGGAAGAATTAAGCACAGCTTAATGTTTTCTGCTAAACTATGGCTGGATTGTGTCCTATGCACTCAGTTAATAGAGCAGATATTATTAGTGTGTGGTTACTATTTTGGAAATGCAGAGATCCCCATGGAATTTACATGCCATTACTTAGCATGTCCCATATATCTCATCATTATTGTGAAGCCTCATGCCTGATTAGGCTCAGGCAGCCGACGTGCAGGGGAGATGTTTTGCTGTTCAGATGCACTGCAAGTACCAGCATAATTGTCACCTACTAGGTAGCTGGAAGAAAATATGTATTGCAATACATTGCTCATACTTGTTCTTTCAATTAAACTGTTGTTCTAATCTTTACCTGTCAAATTCTAATCAGATGTGCAAAAAGTGATTTTGTGAAAATGTTAAGAGTCAAAATCCCGAAACAAAACCATGCTGTCCTTGAACTCAGGTGTACAGGGCCATGTGAATGATGCTTTTTCCATAAAAGGCTCCTGCATAAGGATGTGTGAAATCTACCTGAAGACATCAAACATTTTTGGCAACGCAGGTCCAGTTCATGGTTACACAAAATTATGTAGTTTTATTCAGTGCTATTTTTCTAGAACGGACGTGGGTGGCGCTGTGGATTAAATCACAGAGCCTAGGGCTTTCTGATCAGGTCGGCGGTTCGAATCCCCGCAACGGGGTGAGCTCCCGTTGCTCGGTCCCAGCTCCTGCCCACCTAGCAGTTCGAAAGCATGTCAAAGTGCAAGTAGATAAATAGGTACCGCTCCGGCGGGAAGGTAAACGGCATTTCTGTGCACTGCTCTGGTTCGCCAGAAGCGGCTTTGCCATGATGGCCACATGACCCGGAAGCTGTACGCTGGCTCCCTCGGTCAGTAAAGCGAGATGAGCACTGCAACCCCAGAGTTGTCCGCAACTGTACCTAATGGTCAGGGGTCCCTTTACCTTTACCTCTTTTTCTAGAAATCTCATTCCATGCCCAATAAGCGTGGGACGCCTTTGCCCGCCATTGCTGTGGCCCATCCATTGCAGCAAAACACTGGACAAGGTTTTTCCCAGTATCCTCTCTGTGTGATGTGCTCATGGGAAAAAGCTGTCCCATGAGCCCTTGCTGAAAAGGGGAGGGGAAAGTCTATATAAGGCTGCTTCCCTTGGAGTTCAAAGCCATTTTGCTTTGAGAGTCTTTGACATGCATTCTTCTGTCCCACTAAGCTCACTCACACCCTGTTTCCCAGCACTGAAATTGTCATTCCTGGGCCATTCTGCTAATTTGATGGGGGACTTCTTTGGCGGGACCCCAAAGAAGGAAGAAAAATAAGTGTGAGGGTAGGGAAAATTTGCTAAAGATAAGAGGACTGAAACAGAGTTCTACAAGTGTTTAGGAATGGGGAATAAATTTGATTCGGTTTGCATTCAAAGTTGAACTTAGCTAATCCTCACTTTCTAAGACAGCACATGAACTGAAATGCACCAGCCTTCAAAATTTGCAGTTCCCTGAATTTTGCCATATACAAAAATGCATATACCACAGAAAAAGATGCATAAAATTCACATATTAGCTCAGGTAGTTAGACCATGGTGCTGATAACGTCAAGGTTGCAGGTTCCATCCCTGTACAGGACAGCTGCCCCTTCCTGCAATGCAGGGGGTTAGAGTAGATCCTTTTCAACTCTGTGATTCTATGATTCAATTTAGGGGGGAATTGTTTTGCAAAAATGTGTGTAACAGGCAAAATGGCACACAATTTTTTTTATATTAGGGAAAATATGCACTGAATTTCATGAGGACTTTTATAACAACAACAACAACAACCACAACCACAAGTGATGTGGGAACATGGAGAATTGAGTTGAAGACTTGGAAATCAGAAACTGAGAAAAACTGAAACTGGTAGATTCACTCAATCTAGTAGGAGGAATCAAACATCAACATTCAGAAAACCTTTGGAATGGTGGGGTAACTCTGAGGATGGCATAGAAATTGTGGATTGGCCTTTGTGTTTATGTGTTTTAAAAAGGCTTACAAACTGGGGGTGCTTAAACCATTCTTCTCAAACTCTGAGTGTGCTCTTTATTTTCTCTTCTGAGGGACCAAACACTGGGATTTATTGAATGTCCAGCAAAACAAACACAGTGTTGACTCTGCTGCCAAATGGTCACCTTCTAACAGCTAATGGTCCTTGAAGAACCCTAATGCATGGTATCCATCTTCAGAACTAAATGAATCTCAAGTTCTATTTCCCCACATTTTTCTGGCAAAGTGGAGTCTGAACATGTGGTAGCAAAGAGACTGCCCACATCTAGTTTCTTCTGCAACAGCAGCAAGCTGTTCCCTCAACAAAGGGATGTCCTTAGGTTGCAAAACTCCTGCTGGTGCCTTTTTTCTTTTTTTCTTTGTTAAACATGGTGATATTAGCAGTCGGGGAATACAGGCTGGCTGACGGCTACTGGCTGCCTCACAATTCTTGTGGAGCCTTGTTTTCTAGAAAGTACACAGCATGAAGAGCAAATTGGTTTTGAAGGGGAGTGGGTGGGCTGCAAATGGGAAGCTTGGTGTATATTTGAATATATTAAAGTCTTATCCGTTTTCTTGGGGTGATTTCCGAGAAAGGCTGAGCTGTGAATAATGCATCTGTCAGCTTTGCTATCAGAGGGCACTTTCCAGATGAAGAGTGTACTGGCAAGGACAAGGAGAAGGTGGTCCCCACGAGCCTCTCTCTTTGATCTCCTTGTGGAGGATACCGGTATTTTTCAGAAAGGGTGTGGGCTGCCAGCCCACACAGCACAGCCTTTCCCAAAATTAGATCTCTCTCTCTCTCTCTCTCTCTCTCTCACACACACACACACACACACACACACCCCAGAAGCTGATTTAGGACCAGTTCCACAGCAATGGGAATAGAACCTAGGGGATGCTACAGGGTGCTGCAACTATGAAATAGTCTATGTGAATTGAGCAGAACAAAAGGCTAGAGGCCTCTGTGGCCTTGCACAGGGTGCCACTGAAATCTGAAAAAACCAAGTCCATCCCTGCACGCGCACGCACACACACACACACACACACCTTCTCAAAGTGAGGGAGCCATCAAGAACACAGCACAGTCGTTCCTAAATTCCTGTGTAGCCTAGAACTCTCTAATTTCTCTTCATGCGGAGAACTTTAAGGAAGGGGGCAGGCACACTCAGCCTCTCCCTCCCACCAGGAGCGCAGGGAGTGTTTGCGTGACACAATTACACACTGTCACGACACACAGTTTGGGATGTTCTGTTCTAGCATGTCATCCCTTACTCACCTTTTCTCCAAACTAAAAAGTCTCCATGTTGCACCCTATGGGGAGTTGCTTAACCCCCTTGATCATTTTGGTTGCTCCTCTTCTTCCATGACTACTAAGCTTACTCAGGAGTCTTTGGTGAGATACGTTGTTGAAAACTTTTGGAAAGCCCAAGTGCACAATGTCAGCCAGATCACCTCCATCTATTTGCTTGTTGACACTCTCAAAGAACTTAATTGGCTTAGGACAGCCATGTACAACACTTTGATCGCGAGCCTCCAGTGGACTGCGGGGTTGTTTTTGGTTGATTGCAGGGCCTTTCTCTGCAGCCCCAGATGCAGCAGCAGCAGCCGCTACTGCAGCCATTCTCCACAGTGATGCAACCCTGAGCAGCGGACGCAGGGCGACGGAGGGAGGCATGAGGGAGCTGGGGAGAGGTCTGTGCGATGATGTGGCTGGAAGAGGGGAGGTGGGCTTAGTGCAAGGTTACCATATTTTTTCCAATAAATCTAGGGACACTTTTTTAAAAAAAATAGAATTTATTTTTTTGAAAAGCGAAAAATAGTTATTTTAAAAATTAAGAAAAAAAGTCAACACCACAGATCAGTTTGCTTTAAAACTGAGCTTTGGTTAATTTAAAAAACAAACAAACCCCACCATGCAATGTATTAAATCCAGCATTTCCTCACCTTACATGTATCAGGAGCTCAAAAAGATGCACCATGTATATAAATATGCAGCAGTTTTAGTCCCGCGCGAGGCCTTACCCAGCTTGGCCTGGTCTCCCTCTACCTTCATGAGCGAGCGCCGGATGAGGTTCTGAGGTAAAAACCAAAAGCTAATGGGCGGCAGCTCACCTGGCAGTGGGCCGAGGCTGCCAGGCCAACGGCTTTACCGATCGCTGCCACTGCATCCTCTCCTCGCGGGTACTCTGTTGCTCAAGGCAACCACTTCTTCATCCACCAGCCCGCCTCACCCAGCCCATTCCGCCACTGGCCAGGCTACTCCGCCATTGCCTGCTGGCCCGCATGCCAGCCCCCACCCTGGCCACACCACCCTTTTGGCCTTTCACTAGTGAGGCGTTGAGTGGGAGGTTTCCCCGCCGCCCCCGGCTGCGTTTTCCTGCCCAAACTCGCCTGCACGCAGCCACGGCTTCCCAGCCTCATTTGCTTCCTCAGGCGGCAACCTTATTCGGGGCTCTTAACGCCTTTTCGGGTACACACACCCACGACTCAAAAGCAACTTAACAATATATACTCATTTATTTAAACATATGCACCACACATTTTAAACCACGTGCGCACCCCCACACATGGACACCAATCCTGAGACCGGCACTTTGCGAAGGGTGACCCTGGTGGACCCGGCAACTTACCTCCCTTCACTCGCCTCATCGAGTGTCATCTGAAGCAGCCGCTACACCACTCGGCGGTTACCTCGGGCACCAGCTTTCTTGAGGGTGGCAGTGGCCGGCCCGGAGGGCAGGCTGGGGTGGAGGGAGAGAAAAATGAACAGAAGAAACATGCAGGCGCTTTCAGAAGAATCCGAGCGCAGCTGGCGTGCCCCCAAAAGGAAAGGGGCATAAAGGGGAGGGGTGAGTATGAGCATCGGGATGCCAAGTGCAGCGTGCTGCTCCTCTCTCGGATATGGTTACCAGATTTTTTTCAATGAAGCCTGGCTCCAGGCTACTGAGACTGCCACTGCCACGTTTCCCGGGGACATTTAATGAAATCCGGGGATGGAATTGGTCTGGGGTCAGATTTGCAAATCCGGGGACTGTCCCCAGGTAACGTCCCCTTGCTTAGTGTGTCTTTCCTGATGGGGGAAGCGGGCGGTTGCTGGAGACGGAGCGAGGAGGAGCCACGTGGGAAGGTTCCCTTTGATAGGGAGGGGGAGGGGGGGCAGGCACTATTGGGATCCACATCAGCTGTGTGGCTCCCTTTGACAGGAGAGAGAGAGAAGCAGGGAAGGAGAATCATGGAGCAAGGAAGGAAGGGAAGGAATTCAGAGAGAGAGAGAGAGAGAGAGAGAGAGAGAGAGAGAGAGAGAGAGAGAGAAGATGGCTCCTCAGATCTGTGCAAACTAATATAAAAATATAGTTTGACTTTTCTCACTTGTTTAGTTACTTGTGCATCTAGTAACTATTTGGATCTGTCATGATGATACCCAAACATAACTACTGTATTTGTGAAATAAAGATTTATTTATATGGTAAATCACTGCCAGTTTTTGATAATTGTTGGTAGATCGCAGCCAACGTGCCTGGTTTCGGAGATAGGACTTGCCATTGAAGAAGCCATGCTGGTTCTTCTTCCGTAAGAGTAGCTCTTCTATATGCTTGATCGTTCTAGCTTTAATAATGTTTCCACCAGTTTTATTGGTGTTGTGTTGGATACTTTCCAGTCCTCAAGTGTGGAGGCTGATCTAAGGGACAAGTGACATATTTCTGTTAAAAGATCACCAATTTCACATCTGAGTTGTTTGAGAACTCTCGGCTGGATGCCATCCAGACTGGGTAATTTGTCCATTTTATTTCCCCCCCCCCCCATTAGGCCTAGAAGTTCATCTCCCCTTGCCGCTATCTACCTCATCACCTCAGATGCCCTTCCTTCAAAAGCTAGTTCAGGCACTGGCATCTGTGAAGACAGATATAAGGCTTCCTTCAGCTTCTCTGCCATCTCCTGTCCTGATCTTTCAGCTCTTTCTCTCTATTTGCAGGCAGGTTTATTTATTTATCCCTGTTCATTTCTATCCCGCATTTCCTCCCAATGGAATCCCAGGTCAGTTAGCAGTACAAATTGCAATAACTACTGTACAAACATTTCACTAGTTAAAACTTTTCTTTCATATCTGGCTCTCCACACTTCAACATAAACCCATGCTTATTTTTCATTTGCTTCTTTAAAAATATGTAACTCTTCCCCTCTCTGGGTTTCCTCTTCTTCCCCATTTGTAGTTCTCTCTGCAGTCTTATCTTAGATAGTAGCATTTCCCCCCCAGAATATATTTTTGCCTGCAGATATTTTTACCTCCTCTCTACAGATGCTGACTCAAAAATACTTGGTAACTCTGCAAGCCTACTTTGTGGTGAAAGAATCCTCTGGTGCCATTGCAGGAGCATTCGTTTTAACACTTTTTAAAAACAAAAATCAAGTTACTAGCAATAAAAACAGCAACATTAATAATGGTGTCTTGTCTACCTCACTCTTCTTTTCTGCCACATAGGAAAAGATTAAATGGGTCTAGACAGACTGATAACGTTTCTTCTTCAAGATCTTACCAGCTTCTTGGGATTGGTAGGACCATAGAGTTTTCCACAGACAAGAGACTAAGAGGAGGACAGCTGTCCATTGCTGTATGATACGTACAAAATCAGTATATGAAAATCACAGATGTCCTGAAAGAATCCTGGTCCTGGCACTTTTGAAGCATAAAATTATGCACATCTAATCAGCTCACTTGTTGATGACAATTAATAGATATACTTTTACTATGATATTCTACACATTTACTATTGAAAAAACACGTAAACGTAATAGGCTATATAATAACAATTGTAAAGTTATTTACTAGAAACTACTTCTCAAAATTAAATAGTTTCTCATAATGTCAAAATCAACATCGTGACGTATCATATTAAAATGTAGCTTATTGAGTCCAGTAACCACCAATATGTACAGAATGCAACCCCTGTTTTGTCAGTCCCGTAGTATATTCATTTCTTCATCTTCTCTTGTCTATTTCTATCTGACAGAGAGTACCATGGAATAGTCTTCTAAGTGTCTAATGAAGATGATAAAGTTGGTAGACAAAAGAAACTGGCACTGGTAGATGCTGGCACAGGCAGACAAAACAAGGATTCCTGGATATTCCCCTGTTTCGTCCAAAGGAGCTTCATCAGCTGTGCGTAGTTCTCAATCATATAAACATAGACACTTTGTAATATAATAGCTACACAAATTCCAAAGAAACATACAAGGATATAATAAATGCACATACTGGTGCTGTATATAACAACTACATGGAACTTATTCATAATAGGTTCTCAGTCGAGGTAAACCAGTAAGTCTGAGTACAATATAAGGGGGCAACACTAGCTAAGGCGACAGGTGCAAATAATTCATGTTAATCCACAACCGTCCTGGGAGAATCCTGGTCCTGGGACTTTTGAAGCATAAAATTATGCACATCTAATAAGCTGAGTTGTTGATGACAATTAATAGATATACATTTACTATGATATACTATGCACCACCGAGCAGACCAATAGTATCAGGCAATGATTCACTACTGGAACCACTGTGTAAATACATTGATCAATTTCTTCATCCATTTGCCAGTGATACTCCATCATACATAAAGGATACTAAGACTTTTATTAGAACCATTGAACATAGACATATACCACCCACAGCGTGCCTACTAACTCTGGACGTAGAATCTCTCTACACAAACGTACCTTTACCAGACATCAGAGTGATCATACAAGATCTTCTAGATGCAAGGCCTGTAAAGGAACCTCCCACTCATTTTCTACTTGATGTACTTGATATTATATTGGATCATAATTATTTTAGACATCTCGATCAATTTTATCTGCAAGTGAAAGGGGTAGCAATGGGAATATATACATGATTGACTTTGAAAAAAATTCATCTTGTCTGAGGCCAATCCATTCAAAACACAGGTTCTTCAATACTACCGTTACATCCATGACCTTTTTATGATCATAGAACATCAACACACTGCTCTAGACTTCCTTCAGTGTATCAACACACAGGATCCCCACATTCATCTCTCGGGCCATATACATGAGGACTATGTCCATTTTCTGGATACCACCGTGTTTAGAGACAACCACCATCAATTAAAAATACGGTGTTTTCATAAACCCACAGATCGTAACTCCCTGTTACATGCACGGTCATTCCATCCGCCTCACTTGCTCAAAAATCTGCCATATGCTCAATTCCTTTGGCTAAAGACAAACTCTTCATTCCACCAGGACTATATTACTTCTGCGAGGAATTTGTCTACTTCCCTAATCCATCGTGGATATTCACAGAAGACATTAACTGCAGCATTATGACGAGTGGACAAGATCAACAGACAGGACCTATTTAAATCTCACACGAATAAGGAGAATAACAGCCGTATTACATCCACTCTACAGTACACGCCTCGCACATCTTCGATAAAACCACCACTTTTTGGCCTCAGAAGAACCACTTTTTGGCCTCAGAAGAACACAGTCCTTTAAAGACTTTCTGGTGCAATCTGATTTGCTGTCAAAAACTTTACCCAGAGAAGATTTTCCTGTAGGCCACTTCAGATGTGGAGGGTGCAATGTCTGCAAATATTCCTTACAGGTGAAGGAGTTCTCCAATGACCAATCTAAGTTTAAATTTACCATCAGGCACTTTAGTAATTGCAACACTAAAAACTGTATATATGCATGGATTTGCCCATGCCAGAAAATGTACATAGACAAATGTTCCAGACCTGTTAAATTGAGAATAGGTGAACACTGCTCGAGGATTCGCAACCAGATTATGGAGGCACCATTGGTCGAACACTACACTCACTATAAACATACAGAAGATGATTTCTTATTTTTTGTAATCTGGAAGCTACCACCAGCCCGTTTTCATCAGAAGAACAGCGATAGACTTGTCCTCCAGCAAGAATCCAAATTCATACATCTCTTCAATATGCTACATCCGTGGGGGTTAAACAATAGTCTTGACTTCTTAGCATTTTTATAATTTATATTACACTTATATACAGTCTGTAGTTCTATTAGTACACCGCCTCTTTAAACTACCTCAGCTGAATTGAGTGTCTGCAGATGTAGTCTTGTCTCTTTAACTGTGTAGTAGATCACACCTCAACTTACATTTATAAGTTGCACACAGCGTTAGCTAGTCAGACACACTCGGTACACTTTGACCATAAAACTAAGAAACGACAGGTAAGCTGTCTCTGTTTGCTGCATGAATTGCCATATTATTTACTATAATTTTCTATATATATATATAATTTTTATGTGTATTCTTTCATATAGATATGATAAAACATAGATAAACTTTCTCTGGATGTCAGAATGCTTATCACACAATTGTTTTGATAGAAATGACTAAATGGATAATATTGTCAGAAGACATAAGTTTAATTTGAGATTCTTTATTGTTCCAGCTGATGAAGAATAAACGAAACAGGGCCTTGTCCTGGAGTTAAAAATTATTGCAACTGGAATTTGTTTCATACTATAAACAACAAAAATAGAGGAAACCATTATTTTCGTCCTGGCCTGAGTCCTTGCAACCTTTCTATTTGATTACCTGAATTCCCCAAGGACTTCCAATTTTTTCATCATCACGCATTTACTATTAGCAAATGCTAGTTTTGAAATAACATCAGATAATTTATCTATTTTTATATGTTCAACTATCTTCATTTTATTCAGTGTATTCCAGTTAGTTTTAACACACTTGATCCATGCTCTACATTCCTTTCTTAGGAATTATTATTTAAGAAGTAATTTGAAACTATTATATTTTTCTTCTTTCAGCTACCAAAATGAAAAGGTGGGTTGTTTTATTTTGGTTTTCTCCTTTCAGCATTTGTTGTGCTATCATACTTCTGAATTAAGGAAACAATTGAACTAACAGTTGAAACAGCATTTTCCCAATCGCACTGCTGCTTGTTCACACTTCTTCCATCCACATCTTTCTTCACTGGGCTAGGAAAAGGGGACAAGGAAGACCATGGGCTTTGCTGAGCAATTGCAGGTAGTATCCTCCCTAATATCCTCTGGACTGATGTAGCAGACATCCAGCTGGAACCAACTTAGGGCCTAAGAGGTGGGGTGGGTGCTCTGAAAGGTTTATGGAGAGACCGTGTCACTGACTAAGACTAGGCTTAAACATATTGCTTGATGGAAATACACGTAAGGAAGCTGTAAATGTCTAAAGAGCATACTGAGCAAATCTGAGTTTGCTACGGAATAGCACATTGAATGGGGAGCTAAAACCAGTATTAGCTCCCTGACAAGAGTTTCTGTATGATGCATTTGATTTGCAACATTATTTTATTTTATTTTATTTTTTGCATTTACATTTAAAGCATCTTAGGTGATAACTTAAAATGTAATGTGTGCAGTGGCCCTTTTATATTCTGCTAACAATTAATAATAATGCTGCTTTTTTAAACTATAGGCAACATGACATTTTCTTATCTGTGGCAGATAACTCAGCTCTTTAATTAGGAGACAGAAAGTTGCCACCGTGGCTGTTTGGCAGGTCTCCCTTCTTTTTCAAGCAAGGCTGCTGTTATTGAAGCCATTGTTTAATGATCATATAAGCAGAAAACAATTATCTAGTTATTTTCTTCTAATTTGAAAGCCTTATTACATGATCTGAAACCCTAAGGTAATTGCTTTTGAACTACTTGGTAACTTCAAATATAATTACTAAGTAATTTGTAAAATATGTGATTACTCAAAAGGCCATATGTTCTCTTATTTTATGCACCACTAAATGGATAAGGGTGCCTCAAAACTTTCTCCAAATATTTCAGACACTTGCAGGTGCCACCTACATGCATGCATTCATAACAGCATTTAGACGTTCTCCAGTAAGCAAGTTCTCTTAGTGGCTTACAAAGACAATCAAATATTAAATGAAAATCTGCTGCACCTGACTTGGCAGAGGCACCCAGACATCACTGTCGTTATCAGGAACAGGAAGAGGAGGAGGAGGAGGATTGAACACAATTATTATAATAATTATTTATATCAGCCTTCATCCGAGGATCACAAGACAGACACAAAAATACACACCATAGTGCCAAACAAAAGCAATACCCCCTCTAAACAGTTTAAGATACCCTAGATCAGGGGTGGGCAAATCCCAAGAGACTGTGATCTACTTTCAGAATTAAAATCTGGCAGTGATCTACCCCCATTTTTTTGGGTTCAGCTCAAAGTTGTTGACATTTCTTTGGGATGAGGAATGCCCCGTTTTTTAGGGGTTTGGTTCAATTTTAGTTGTTGAGCTTTTTTAGGGAGAGGGAAGGGGGGGTTGACCAGTTGTGGTAACCCAAATACTTTTCTTACGGGGGACAAAAGAAACTTTTAGAGATTTCTTGGGAGAGAGTTGCATAAAAGCACTCACAAAACTTTACGTCGCACAAACTCCTTTACCCACTCCTTTAACCTACCTATCAAGATTTCTTTAAAAAATACATGCCTTCATCCATTGTTAGTGTGACACCTGTGTCACCATTTCGGTAACCAACTGTTCGATATCAGGTGAGTACTGTGTCAGGGCCAGCTTCAGGGAATCCTTAAGGTGCTCATCTGTAATGTTTGAACGTTGCTTGCTCTTCGTCATTTTTAAATATGAAAATGCAGATTCACACAAATAAGTAGAACCAAAACATGAGTGTAAAATTTCACTGCATCTTCTCAAATTTGGAAATTTCTGTCTAGGCACAAACTTCCGAAATGATTCTTCTTCTGCACGGTCCCTCAGAAAAATGTCATTTTTCAGAGTTAACATCTCATTTTCAAGAGATGTTTTGCACAATGAGTAATTTGTACTGATAATGACTGTAATTTTTTTAATGTCGAAATCAGATTTGGATGGAGAGCTTTTCTTTCCTTTTAGGCTACCGATCACTAAGGAACACACGATCTACCTGCGATCGACCAGAAACTTCCTGGCGATTGACAGGTATTTTGCGCTCGACCTGTTGGCCTCTCCTGCCCTAGATTAATTGGCCAAAGTCCTGGGACAAGAGGAATGCAAATAAATGTAATTCCACCCACCCCCTCCTATAGCCCTGCCTCTGTTTCAGGGTTGCATAATATGTGACCAAGCATGGCAAATATAGCCCTCCGTACATATATGTTGGCTTAGCGTAGATAAGATAGAGTTCCTGTTTTTGCTGCCTTCGTAGGGTTGCAAAAGTATCGCCAAGCATCTGCCATTGGCGGCTTGTGGGCTGCACTCAGCTTGATGCGTTGCAAGTTTCCTTTGTTCCACAGACCCAAAGCTTGTCACTCTAGTCCTTTTCCGGCCTGAAGAGTTTAACTTCCTACACTCCCTCTATAAAAGAAAAGACACAATCCCCCCATCAGCAAAAAACCATCCATTTATTTCTGAGGGAAGAGCAGAAGACTTTACACACACACCCTCCACCTCACAGTTTCATAGGAAATCTTGCTATGGGGGAATAAAGTAAGAAATTCCAGATGAGTTATCCCAGTGCTGAATGTGATATTTACTTTGCAGACCCAGCACAACTGATTATATGGAGATATAGGCATGTATTTCACCTTCTTTCTGTTTGTCTCTTTCTCTGCCCAAAGTGAGGCATTACTTCCTTTGGGGGGGGGCATATAGGGCACTTTCTCTCCATCCCCTGACACCCTGCAATAGTCACTATATCAGGGTGCAACATATGGTGGAAGGGAAGGGGTATAGCACTGCTCCCAGCCAGTGGCAGAGCTTCATGCTCCAGCACTGGGGGGCAGAGAGCAGGCGGGGGCAGGGCTGGCGCACATCCTGGGGGCATGGCGCACCGCCTGCGGGGGCGGGGTGCCCAGCATGGGTGGGGGGCAGCCGCGATGGAACCCCACCGGGATTGCGCTGCCAGGGGTGGTGCGTTCTCCCCGCCCTCCTCTTCCTCCGCCAGTGCTCCCAGCAAAGTTTGGTGCCTCTTCTTGACATTTTTCATTAGAAGAATCAGAATCTTCTAAGTCATTAGAAGAATTTGTCATTAAGAACTGGTACCTGAGTTTGCGTCTTTCCTCCTCCTTCCCTATCTTTTTTCCTTTTGTGTCGTGCCTGAGCAGGGAATGTCTTTTTGTTTGTGATCTGGAGACTACACTTAAAACCAGTTTGGGCTGAAAGTGATAAAAATAATTAAATAATTAAATAAATGTCATGCACATAACAACAAAACAACTTTCTAGCTAGGCCATCTTCATTGATTAATGTTTCATTGATTAATCCCAGACAAATAGCACCGACGCATGCTTAGAACTCCTTCCCAGTTGAACTGTCAGGAGTGGCTCCACTTCTGAGGTTTCAGTGGGGAACCAGGCAGAGGGCCTTCTCGGCAGTGGCACTGTGGAACTCTCTCCCATCAGGTGTCAGTGAGATAAAGAATTACACCACTTTTAGAAAACATCTGAAGGCAACCCTGTTCATGGAAGTTTCCGATGCCTGACATCTTATTGTTTTTTATATTTTGCTGGAAGCCGCCCAGAGTGGCTGGGGAAACCCAGCCAGATGGGCAGGGCATAAATAATAAAAAATATTATTATTATAGACTCATTGGTTTTAATTGGAGTTCCCTGAGCAATTTTGTCCCTCCCTAGAGAAGCCAGACCGGCTCCCTCCTTGCTGTCTTTTCAGTTCGGCTACACCTTTGGCAATTGACTGCTTCAATGAAAGGGCTGGTTCCATGCTATTTTTATTGTAATTACTGGTATGTTTTAAACAGATTTTGTATATGTATATAATTTGATTCTTTCAATGTTTAATTGTATTTTAATGATTGATTTACATCAGAAAAAAATTCTGTTAGTAAGAGCTGTTTGACAATGGAACAGTCTCGGGAAGTGGTGGACTCTTCTTCACTGGAAATTTTTAAGCAGGGGGTTGGACTAGATGACTCTATTATTTTTCTGTGTTTTTAGCAGTGTTTGTTTTCATCTGTAAGCCGCCTTGATTCCCATCAGGGGAAAAGGTGTTGTTGTTGTTGTTGTTGTCCAAGTCACCTGGGAGGAGTCCAAGGCATGTTCCTCTCCCCTTTCATGATTACCTGTCCCCCAAGTGGAGCAGCCCTGTTGTGGACAGTATCTCCCACATTGTCAGGAACATGGCCCCCCAGAGCACAGGGGAAGAGTCAGCTCAGAAATTGAGCTAAGTGAACGAGGGACCCTCTCTGCAGACGAGAGCTGGCTGACAGTCGAGAAAGGGCAGTTCGACCCCCCTTCCCAGGGAATACACTGTTAGCTCTGAAGAAGAGGAAGAGTTGAAAGGCAATGCTAGGCAATCAGCAGATAAGCAGAGGTCTGAGACTGTGTCAGGTGAAGTGGGGAGGGCGAAGGCCAGCTTCTCAGTCCCCGTTCTAGGAGACTGGATAAGATCAGAAGGCAATGGAAGGGCAAGAGGGGAAAGGCGGGAGTTTGGCGTTCTTCCTGCTGTGGGAGGGGCGAAAATTCAGACCGACCAACTATTGTTAATGTGAGCAGGCAAGAAGTTGTGCTCTGGAGGCATTTTTGTTGTACATGAAACTGCCGGAGAGTTGTTACTTCTTATCGGGGCTTGCTTGTCTGCCAGAGATCATTACACACATGATGCAGATCTTTCAAAATTAGCCAGTACACTGCAGAGTCTCTCATCCCCCTAAAAGCAACCTTCTACCATAGGGAAAGGGGGAAAAAATCCGGACACTAGTGAGTCTTTTAAACAACTGAATTGTAATATTGTTCCAGAGCAAAAAGCCTAAAGCCTGCTTATACTTCCAAATGTGGAATTTCTTGAAAAGTGAGGTATTATTGCTTGAGTGACCTTTTCTGTCCATCTATGGAGTCTTAAGCTGATGAATAATTTTAGCTGATGAATAATTTCCCCTCTTAGACCTTGAAGGCATCATGCTGACAAGAGCATGAGCTGAATTTGAATACTGATCATGCATCATCATCAAAAGCTTTAATTAAGTTCAGCTTGCTAAATCTTCAGTTTTGGCAATATTTAGAAAAAGGTTGAAGGATAAACTGTGGTTGGTCCCCAGAACATACACATTTATTTATTCTGATATATATAAAAATGTAAGGCTACCATTGTGGAGCCCCCATGGGAGGATCTGTAGTTCTGTATCACAATCCAAGGGGCAAAAGAGGGGGTACGACTTCATCTGGGACATGTAAATTCCCCAATCCCCAGACCAAGAAACCGTCCACGCACAGAGTTAACAGTTCACTGGATTAAATTTAAGTTTATGGCTCTCACCCAGCCTACCACTGGATCCAGAGATTAATCAAGGCTATGTATGGCCCCACTTGAGTCAGATGTATCAGACAAATAGGTTATCAGGGATAATACCTTGCTCAAGATGTTAAGAAGCTTTGGGGACAAAAATGGTGGGAGAGCAAGGCACAATTTTGTGGTGCTACTTTCAGGAAGTGGCCACACAGGCAAGAGTGGAACCACTGCTGAACGGTTCCCCCAATTCCCACCTCATAGGTCCAGGAAGATCTCTGGTTGATGGTGTTGGGTTTAAAATTATACCTGAGCCGGTCTGATGTCAGTACTGTCTGTTTAAGAAATAGAAGATACAGGTGCCGGTGTTTTGTTCTTATTTGGCTGAAGCGTGGGCGTTACTCTGTATATATAAGGCTCTGTTGCAAAGCGTTTAGTGCTCCTAGCTTTGGGAATTCTGGGGAATGTTGGAGGCTGGGAGTGAGAATTTTTTTTTATAAAGTGTATTTGTATTTAGTTTAACAGAGTCTCTGGAAGAAGGCTAGAAACTAACAGGGAGTTCTTACTTTGTTTATGTAAATTAAACTCTAGTTTAGAAAAGCCTTTTTTCTTTACTCCTGTTGCGTTTAATCTTTAACTCTGCTGGAAGCATACTTTAATGGGCCACTGTTAACTGGGGTGTAAGTTCTTCTTTTGCACCTCTGTTCAGTTCCCAGTTGTTTTCATTCAATAGATGGTACTGAAAGCTGCTGGGAGACCCAGTATGAGTAATAGGGTGGCGCTGCCCCAATCCTTCCCCTGATGAAGGCCATCTATCAAGGAAACCAAGGCCAATTCAGAGGCCAAATGAGGCCTGGTCCCAGTCTAGGTCAAGATAATCCATATCCTCTGGACTGCCACTACCCTCTCACACTATCTGAAGAAGTGTGCATGCACACGAAAGCTCATACCAGGAACAAACTCAGTTGGTCTCTAAGGTGCTACTAGAAAGAATTTTCAATTTTGTTTTGACTACCCTCTCAAGCATCTTGTCCAAAAGGGAGATGTTTGTGTCTGGGCAGCAGTTCTCCTAAGCATTGGAGTTCAAGGAGGGTTTCCTTCAGAAATGCCCCCCAAGCCACCTTTTCTAAGGTGGCTAGTGCCCCGCCCTTGTGTAGAAATGCATTGACCACATCCTGGGCCCAGTTTATCAACCTCCCACACGGTGGAGATGCGTTGAAAGGACATGCGGTTGGCTGTACAGAGGTACAGAAGAATAAGATAAACCCCTGTGTTGCAAACTTCAAGCCTAGTGTAAAAGAGGCAACACGTAGACCGATGAATGATGGGCACAATATGTCTTTATAATTTGCAGCAAAGTAATAATAGCTGTACAATCTGAGTAACTAAATACATCCGGTGAGACCGCGTTCCGGATAAATACACTGTTTCGACGTGGTCTTCAGTATATCACTATAAAGAATAACAAAATATATATAACTGATCATATGAAGGACAATGACCAGCATAAACAAGAGTCCAAATAGTCCAAAATAATATTAAGAGAAATAAGAATATCATACTTTAATGTACATACATCTTCTCTGGAGCAGTATCATTAAGGTATGATATTCTTATTTCTCTTAATATTATTTTGGACTATTTGGACTCTTGTTTATGCTGGTCATTGTCCTTCATATGATTAGTTATATATATTTTGTTATTCTTTATAGTGATATACTGTACAGAGGTACAAGCAACTGGTTCCCATCCCTAGGCCACATCAATTGAAACTGGTCCCATAAAATTGGAATAGATTAATAATCAAGTAGATTATGCCTCAGAAACCTCCTGTCCAATGTCACAGCATTGTTATTCATGTCACAGCATCACTGGTGCTTAGGTCAGCCAGGGATTCAGGTGGTGCTGTGGTCTAAACCACTGGGCCTCTTGGGCTTGCTGATCGAAAGGTCAGCAGTTTGAATCCGTGCGATGGGGGTGCTCCCGTTGCTCTGTCCCAACCTAGCAGTTCAAATGCATGCCAGTGCAAGTAGATAAATTGGTACCGCTGTAACAGGAAGGCAAATGGTATTTCTGTGTGCTCTGACACTTGTCACAGTGTCCCGTTGCACCAGAAGTGGTTTAGTCCTACTGGCCACGACCCAGAAAACTGTCTGCAGACAAACGCCGGCTCCATTGCCCTGAATGTGAGATGAGCGTCCCATAGTCGGCTTTGACTGGACTTAACTGTCCAACTAACCTTTTTACTTAGGTCAGCATGGAGGCAGGCAATTTTGCCCTTAAAATGTCTGACAGAATTGTTGCAGAAGGCTTCTAAGCATTCCAGTGTAACATTCACTGGGGAGGATGTTAATAAGGCTCACCCCACTTGGAAAATTATGTTGGAGGCTGTGATTGGGGCAGCAAAGTAGGCCTCCTTTCTGCTCTGACTGCAATTTTATCAGCATGATTATGTGCTCTAGCATGTGTTTGGTCACCCTGACAATGAGTCTTACACCAAGCTCTAGCCCAGGGGTCGGCAAACTTCGGTCCGCGGGCCAGATCAGGCCCAATTGCCTCCAGGATCCTGCCCGCAGACTGTCCGTGGATCGGCACGCGGATTCTGTTCATTCAGGCTGCGCCATTCCCCCTATGCACCATTCCATTTCCTCCCCTCCCTCACACACACCGCAGTGGCGCCTCCTCCCTCCCTCCTCCTAGCTTCTCCTTGCCCTGTCTAGAGGAGGAAGGGTATATCCAAGCAACAAGATGACCATGTACATACGCAATAAACAAACTTTATAGAATTACTTCAAACCATAACAAAAGCAAAATGAAATCTTTAGTCTCAAAGTCTCTAAAAGTCGTGAAATGGAGAGAGGTACCAAACTATACGAAGAAAGACAAGCTGTGAAGCTCTGCGTATGCAGTAAATATGATGTCCAACACTGTGAAGCTTTGTGTACTCAGCAAATATAATGTCTAATACTGAAGAGAGATTCCAGATATTGACTGCTGTTTCGTAGAATTCTTTGTCAGCGTGGTGGGAAGATATAGAATAGCTTCATAAACTGAAAATAAAATTTACAGACGAGGAGGAAGGGGGTTGGCTGAGCTGGCTGAGTACCATTTTAAGCAGCCCCTCTCCAGAGCCAGCCCTTTTGTGCCGCTCAACTTCCTTCCGCTGTTGCCGTTGCTGCCCTGGTGCTCCTGTGGGCCAGAGAGTGGAGCGGACGAGCTCGCTCTGCCTACCCACGAGAAGCAGTGGCGGGGGCGGCGGCGGCAGCAGCCCCAGAGAAAGTAAGCGCAGTGACTGGGGGTGGGGAGGAGGACTATTTGCCCCCCCATGCCTCTTCTTCCAGCTCCCCCCCCCCAGTGCTGCTTCTCCAGCCCACCACAAGGTCTAAGGGACAGTGGCTAAAAAAAATGGCCGACCCCTGCTCTAGGCACCAGTAACATCCTCTAGAGAAGCACAGTGCAGCAGCCCAAACTCTGCAGTACTGAAACTCAGGTGGTGTTTGCTTCCAGCTCCAAAACAGAGAATTGCCCTGCAGAGTCAAAGGTCCATCTCATCTTAGCTTGCTTGCTGTTTCCAAGAGTCATCAGCCTGATGCCTCCCAGAACCTGACAGGAATCACATGAATGCAAAAGTAAAGCTCAGTGTTCATCCCCAGGATATCATGCTGATGGAGAGATAAGTATTGCATGCAGCCATATTGTACACCGACATAAAAGCACACCTCTGCCAGGATATAACTGTGCCCCTGGGTCAGGAGCCTGAACGCCTAGACAAAGAGAGACCACTAATATTCCTGACAGTAAGCACGTCTGAGGCGGTCTCTATCCCAGTGTATTGGTTTAACTAGAAATGCTCTTTGTAGGCTGGAACAAATAAATCAGTGAATACTAAAAGACATGTGTGCAATTGATAGTTTACAAATGTTTCTGCAGCATCATGCCCTCAGGCCTTACAGAAAATCTATTTTCAGGTGATTCGGAAACAGCTTTCCCATTTCTTTTACCTGCAAAAATGTTTGCTAAACAGGAGTCACCTGTAAATGGCATTTTGCTAAAATCAAATGTAAGGGTAATGTTAATTATGTTCACAGATGGTGAAGCATTATGATTGTGTTATGGGAATACAAATGGCAAGTTACTATTTCTTAATGTATACCTTCTTCACCAACAACCCAACAGCTCTATAATGATTTGACCTGCACAGAATAATATGCTATGGTGACATTGATAAATAATATATTTTTTCTTGATGCAAGGTTTCTTTTTAACAGCCAAACCATTTATATATTTTTTCTTTATTTACTTTGTATCCATTAATGATGGAAAGAATTTCTTTATCAGGAAGTAGTGGAAAAACATTGCCAATTCATTATTTGGTCAGGGAATATATGTATCACATGAGGAATATATATAACTTCAAAGCAATGAAACAAATTCATTATTACTGGACATGGGCTTGAAAATCGCCTCACATGGTTTTTTAACCCCCTCCTCCCAAATGCCACCAGAATCTATTCTTGCAGCAGAAAATGCATATTTGCTGTTATATATGGGTATTCCAGATAGGTAGCAGGTTTGGAAATACAATATCCATCACTGGATTCATGAAAAATTTGTAGTTTGTGCAGATTTAAACCAAATACACGCAACAGTTCTTCAGAATTGCCTAAACTTAAACAGTTGTCTCTGCTGTGTAAGGGGGACAACGTGTTGTGTTGTGGAATTAATTGCACATATCACAGCCACTTACAGCAAGATGATTGGCCCTATATTGAGCCTGATGTGGCCGCGTGACAGCAGTGAGACTGGCTCAGGGACTGAAGAGATCCCAGGCAGGCTCAGCCCAGCCCCTCCCGAAGCTTCAGGTGCCCCATGTCAAGGCTTTCTGCTGGCCCCAACTGCCAGGGATTCCAATAATGGCCAGAGAGGGGCTGACTATAGAAGGCCATCTTATCTGAAGGAGATGAGTGCAGGGACACCTCCGCTCATCCCAGCCCCCAGTCCAACGGAAGAGGTGTTTGGATCACTCCACCCAGTGGAAGAAAGTAAATGGTGGCCGTTGAAAGGACATGCGGTTGGCTGTACAGAGGTACAGAAGAATAAGATAAACCCCTGTGTTGCAAACTTCAAGCCTAGTGTAAAAGAGGCAACACGTAGACCGATGAATGATGGGCACAATATGTCTTTATAATTTGCAGCAAAGTAATAATAGCTGTACAATCTGAGTAACTAAATACATCCGGTGAGACCGCGTTCCGGATAAATACACTGTTTCGACGTGGTCTTCAGTATATCACTATAAAGAATAACAAAATATATATAACTGATCATATGAAGGACAATGACCAGCATAAACAAGAGTCCAAATAGTCCAAAATAATATTAAGAGAAATAAGAATATCATACTTTAATGTACATACATCTTCTCTGGAGCAGTATCATTAAGGTATGATATTCTTATTTCTCTTAATATTATTTTGGACTATTTGGACTCTTGTTTATGCTGGTCATTGTCCTTCATATGATTAGTTATATATATTTTGTTATTCTTTATAGTGATATACTGTACAGAGGTACAAGCAACTGGTTCCCATCCCTAGGCCACATCAATTGAAACTGGTCCCATAAAATTGGAATAGATTAATAATCAAGTAGATTATGCCTCAGAAACCTCCTGTCCAATGTCACAGCATTGTTATTCATGTCACAGCATCACTGGTGCTTAGGTCAGCCAGGGATTCAGGTGGTGCTGTGGTCTAAACCACTGGGCCTCTTGGGCTTGCTGATCGAAAGGTCAGCAGTTTGAATCCGTGCGATGGGGGTGCTCCCGTTGCTCTGTCCCAACCTAGCAGTTCAAATGCATGCCAGTGCAAGTAGATAAATTGGTACCGCTGTAACAGGAAGGCAAATGGTATTTCTGTGTGCTCTGACACTTGTCACAGTGTCCCGTTGCACCAGAAGTGGTTTAGTCCTACTGGCCACGACCCAGAAAACTGTCTGCAGACAAACGCCGGCTCCATTGCCCTGAATGTGAGATGAGCGTCCCATAGTCGGCTTTGACTGGACTTAACTGTCCAACTAACCTTTTTACTTAGGTCAGCATGGAGGCAGGCAATTTTGCCCTTAAAATGTCTGACAGAATTGTTGCAGAAGGCTTCTAAGCATTCCAGTGTAACATTCACTGGGGAGGATGTTAATAAGGCTCACCCCACTTGGAAAATTATGTTGGAGGCTGTGATTGGGGCAGCAAAGTAGGCCTCCTTTCTGCTCTGACTGCAATTTTATCAGCATGATTATGTGCTCTAGCATGTGTTTGGTCACCCTGACAATGAGTCTTACACCAAGCTCTAGCCCAGGGGTCGGCAAACTTCGGTCCGCGGGCCAGATCAGGCCCAATTGCCTCCAGGATCCTGCCCGCAGACTGTCCGTGGATCGGCACGCGGATTCTGTTCATTCAGGCTGCGCCATTCCCCCTATGCACCATTCCATTTCCTCCCCTCCCTCACACACACCGCAGTGGCGCCTCCTCCCTCCCTCCTCCTAGCTTCTCCTTGCCCTGTCTAGAGGAGGAAGGGTATATCCAAGCAACAAGATGACCATGTACATACGCAATAAACAAACTTTATAGAATTACTTCAAACCATAACAAAAGCAAAATGAAATCTTTAGTCTCAAAGTCTCTAAAAGTCGTGAAATGGAGAGAGGTACCAAACTATACGAAGAAAGACAAGCTGTGAAGCTCTGCGTATGCAGTAAATATGATGTCCAACACTGTGAAGCTTTGTGTACTCAGCAAATATAATGTCTAATACTGAAGAGAGATTCCAGATATTGACTGCTGTTTCGTAGAATTCTTTGTCAGCGTGGTGGGAAGATATAGAATAGCTTCATAAACTGAAAATAAAATTTACAGACGAGGAGGAAGGGGGTTGGCTGAGCTGGCTGAGTACCATTTTAAGCAGCCCCTCTCCAGAGCCAGCCCTTTTGTGCCGCTCAACTTCCTTCCGCTGTTGCCGTTGCTGCCCTGGTGCTCCTGTGGGCCAGAGAGTGGAGCGGACGAGCTCGCTCTGCCTACCCACGAGAAGCAGTGGCGGGGGCGGCGGCGGCAGCAGCCCCAGAGAAAGTAAGCGCAGTGACTGGGGGTGGGGAGGAGGACTATTTGCCCCCCCATGCCTCTTCTTCCAGCTCCCCCCCCCCAGTGCTGCTTCTCCAGCCCACCACAAGGTCTAAGGGACAGTGGCTAAAAAAAATGGCCGACCCCTGCTCTAGGCACCAGTAACATCCTCTAGAGAAGCACAGTGCAGCAGCCCAAACTCTGCAGTACTGAAACTCAGGTGGTGTTTGCTTCCAGCTCCAAAACAGAGAATTGCCCTGCAGAGTCAAAGGTCCATCTCATCTTAGCTTGCTTGCTGTTTCCAAGAGTCATCAGCCTGATGCCTCCCAGAACCTGACAGGAATCACATGAATGCAAAAGTAAAGCTCAGTGTTCATCCCCAGGATATCATGCTGATGGAGAGATAAGTATTGCATGCAGCCATATTGTACACCGACATAAAAGCACACCTCTGCCAGGATATAACTGTGCCCCTGGGTCAGGAGCCTGAACGCCTAGACAAAGAGAGACCACTAATATTCCTGACAGTAAGCACGTCTGAGGCGGTCTCTATCCCAGTGTATTGGTTTAACTAGAAATGCTCTTTGTAGGCTGGAACAAATAAATCAGTGAATACTAAAAGACATGTGTGCAATTGATAGTTTACAAATGTTTCTGCAGCATCATGCCCTCAGGCCTTACAGAAAATCTATTTTCAGGTGATTCGGAAACAGCTTTCCCATTTCTTTTACCTGCAAAAATGTTTGCTAAACAGGAGTCACCTGTAAATGGCATTTTGCTAAAATCAAATGTAAGGGTAATGTTAATTATGTTCACAGATGGTGAAGCATTATGATTGTGTTATGGGAATACAAATGGCAAGTTACTATTTCTTAATGTATACCTTCTTCACCAACAACCCAACAGCTCTATAATGATTTGACCTGCACAGAATAATATGCTATGGTGACATTGATAAATAATATATTTTTTCTTGATGCAAGGTTTCTTTTTAACAGCCAAACCATTTATATATTTTTTCTTTATTTACTTTGTATCCATTAATGATGGAAAGAATTTCTTTATCAGGAAGTAGTGGAAAAACATTGCCAATTCATTATTTGGTCAGGGAATATATGTATCACATGAGGAATATATATAACTTCAAAGCAATGAAACAAATTCATTATTACTGGACATGGGCTTGAAAATCGCCTCACATGGTTTTTTAACCCCCTCCTCCCAAATGCCACCAGAATCTATTCTTGCAGCAGAAAATGCATATTTGCTGTTATATATGGGTATTCCAGATAGGTAGCAGGTTTGGAAATACAATATCCATCACTGGATTCATGAAAAATTTGTAGTTTGTGCAGATTTAAACCAAATACACGCAACAGTTCTTCAGAATTGCCTAAACTTAAACAGTTGTCTCTGCTGTGTAAGGGGGACAACGTGTTGTGTTGTGGAATTAATTGCACATATCACAGCCACTTACAGCAAGATGATTGGCCCTATATTGAGCCTGATGTGGCCGCGTGACAGCAGTGAGACTGGCTCAGGGACTGAAGAGATCCCAGGCAGGCTCAGCCCAGCCCCTCCCGAAGCTTCAGGTGCCCCATGTCAAGGCTTTCTGCTGGCCCCAACTGCCAGGGATTCCAATAATGGCCAGAGAGGGGCTGACTATAGAAGGCCATCTTATCTGAAGGAGATGAGTGCAGGGACACCTCCGCTCATCCCAGCCCCCAGTCCAACGGAAGAGGTGTTTGGATCACTCCACCCAGTGGAAGAAAGTAAATGGTGGCCATTAGGGACACCACTGGGCTCAAATTGCTCTTCCAGCCATTGTGAATCAAGGCAGACCCTGTCTAAATATCCCAAATCATGACACTTTACTTAGTCACAATAGAACAGGGGTGGAAAACTGGACGGAGCAGGTGGGTTATACCCCTATAAAAGACCCAACAATGTGTCACATTATATTGCAGGGGTGGGAAACCTTCAGAATGGAGGGGGTGCCAAAGCACCCGTTATCCAATGAATCGCCTCTGAGTAACATTGCAACACATTATCAACATAACCTGCTTATTAGAGAGCAAAATTGGCAAATGGTTGGTATTATCATGACCTCTGAAACAGTTGGCAACAAACAGTGAAAGTGAAATATGTTGAAATCAAGTAATTCAAGGGAATGAGGCAGCTTTCCTACTTCAGGTATCATATCCCACAAGAACGACCACCTGAGAACGTTGAGCAGCACATAACAGCAAAAACAAGTGTTCCATCAAATACCTGGGGAGCTAAACAGCAAGTAAGAATAGCATCTCGCTAGAGAAGAGTGTCTCCACTATATACTGGAGTGATTCATAAATAGCCCAGCTGCTCCTCTGAATATTTTATGCATCCTTATTAGGTTGGATTTGTTATGCAGCTGGCCTATCACATCAAATCAAATCTAGCTTCGTAATACTTTTTTTTTAAAAAAATACAAAAATCAAATTGTGCAATTCATGCACTATTCCATTCCTCTACAGTAATTCCCAAGCCTGTGTTAAATATCAGTGCTTATCACTGAATGATGTTGAAGTGCAAGGAAGTTCAGCATCTACCTTCACTCCCCTGACTGGCTACTGAATCCTAGAGGGAAGCCAGAAGAGAAGGTTCTTTCTGCTTGCCAGGTACTGCTCTCTCGCTTGCTCTCACACAGTGGGGTGTACAAGGAAAATCAATGCCTGAACCTGCTAACTAATACATTCCTGATTTGCCCGTCTGGCACGTATAATCTATGGGCACTACCTACGCTGATCATAGCCTTGCTTCAAGTATTATCCTTCTAAAGCTTAAATAAATCCATATACATATTGTTTCCATGAAACTACATAGTGTGCTGTGATACAGACTGTGCGATAAATCAGTGCTTTTCATTTGCATGTTTTATGTAAATAAATACCAGCTCCGTTTTGGTCTGTTGAGAATTATCTAGCTATGTTACCAATCAATACAGTATCTTTTTTAATTTCTTTTTGGGAGGATATACTGGTTCTTGCTTTCTTTTTTTCAAACCATCAGATCCATGAAATGTTAAACACTAATTTCTCACCATGAGTGAAGGGTGCTGGGAATAGTATTGTGTCTTCCTTGACTTTTGTTTTGCTTTTTTGCATTCCACAATCTCGATATGAAATATTCAAAAGCATGCATATCAAAAATAGGTAATTTTGCCAAGACTGGATATTTCTGTTAGGCTTATTCCCTGGGGGGAAATCTAGGCTGCTGGATATATTTTTTTCATGACTAGATTGTCCAACATTAAATGACTAGGTTGCACATTAAAACCTTAGAAATTAGAGATGTGACAGAGTTTCTCCTGAAGAGATATTCTAGGAGAGTTTAGAGGATCATTGGAGGAATTCTGAGGAAAAGGAAAAGTGTGTTGATAAACATGGGGGGAAACTAGAGTTTCATGTCACTGCTGCTGCTTTGAAGGAAAGCTTCACAAGGATTTATCTGTCGAGAGTTCTCACTAAAAGTATGCCTTGTCCATTCGTGCAGACAGTGTTGGCTCCACATTTTGGGAGACCCTGGACACAATTCCCTTAGTGGGTGCCTCCCAGAGCGGGTCCACTTTCCTAGGAACACCTACCCACTCCATTGTTCCCACTGTCCATTGGCTTGCACTTTTCTCCTGGGCCCAATCTTCCCCTTAGCTCAGAAAGAGAAGGGAAAGGAAATGTTTGCTTCTTCAATTTGGTCTTTCTTTTGCTTGCACACTGGGAGAGGGTGAACAAATAGAAACAGCAAGCAAGGGGAAGAGCGGGGTCAGGGGTTCTGGGCATCAACACAGGCCCCAGCATGTGCCCGGCAATCCATGCTCCCTGATAATGGCCCTGCATGCAGCAGACCCTGAGATTTTTAACCTGTGTCTTATCAAACCACTTTTTCTTTCCCTGAAAATTCTTCAAGAGTTTATTCCACAGATGAACATATAATATGCCTCAAAATTCTGATGCATTCAAAATGTCATGGCAGCTGTAGTTCCAGGTCTTGTAATTATATATATGTGATGCCCCCCCCCATTACATCAGTAGTGGATGGGCAGCCCTGCCTGTTTGTTGAAACTTTGGAGAAAGCTGTTCATGAGCCCTTCCCAAATTGGTTATCAAGTGGCCCAAATCTATCTTCACATTCTCTACACATCTGGCAAGATGAGCTTTTCACAAGAAACCCATGGCACAGCTACAGAACAGCATGGAAAGCTCTGTGGATGCGAGGGAATTCATTGGCAGGCAATATGATCAAAATGCAGGTCAAGTGAAAGTGTAGACGAGCCCTTAGTCTCAATGTGCACATTAGCCTGGGAGGTGTATGAAGTCATTTCATATCTGAATTCACAAAAATTGAATTCCACATGCATTCATGGTCTCAGGTACTCACTTGCAGAGAACTTTCCTAATCTTTACCAAAACAAAATCGAAAATTCTTTCTAGTAGCACCTTAGAGACCAACTGAGTTAGTTGCTGGTATGAGCTTTCGTGTGCATGCACACTTCATTTTTCGAATTTTCGATTTTGTTTTGACTATGGCAGACCAACACGGCTACCCACCTGTAACTAATCTTTACCAGTCAGTGCAGAAAATGTCGGCAATGGAACAGGAGCAGAGTGGATAGGAATATCTGTGCACATTAGTAGATCCAGTTGTAAAGAGGCATTTAGTGTGTTCACAACAAAGTAAATTCTCATTTTCTTTCATTTTTAAATAGCTAGGAGGAGGGGAACAGGCGGTAGGATGACCACCACCCTCTGAAACCCACCTGCCCTGGGCAACCATTCCTAAATTAAGCCTTGGAAGTTAATCTCTTCCTCATTTTCTGCATTGTATGGAGACATGAAGGTTTTACAGATCGATCCATCTAATTTTACCTAGATTTTGAGAGTGGTGCCTTGAAAATTACCACTTGTTGAGAGAGCAAATAAACTGTGTGGCAATGACTCTTACCCAAGAGAAGCTCCACACAATATGCAGAAGAAATAATGGGGAAGGCTTGCTGTTTAAAGCCTTTTACTCAAACTAGTAATATCCCATCAAAGAAACAAGCTTGAATTGCACAGTTTATATTATGTGTGGCCTGGGGGCCATTCAGTTGTTTGTGCATCCAAAGCGAAGTGGCCAGCTTTTCTGAACCAATTGTTCCGTCTTATTTTCCTGGCAGATGCTATTCTCTCTTTATTTTATGGTTCATCTATTAATGTTCTATTCTGAGCTCATGTCTGCCTTTAATGTTCAATACAAAAGCTAATTGTTCTTTCAAGCTGCTTCTTTGTCTTCTTCTTTTTTAAAAAAGAAACCTTGATGTTTCATAAACTGAGCTGCAAATTAGGAGAAAGATAAATGATGCATATTTTAAAAACAGCCGTCCTCTTCATCTTCCAGCAACAAATGTGCAGCCTTTCAAGATAAACTCCTTGATATTTGCACCTCTATTATTCTACAAGTAGCTCATCACCTTTGTACTTTTTTAAACTACAGGAAATATATAATGAACTTGCTCCTGTTCAAGTAAGCGACTTTGGCACTATGGCTAATGAATGCATTGTAGGTCATGGTGACCCGTTATGTAAGGACAGGAGAAAGAGGAACAGGGGACTTGACCATGAATATACAAAGAGGAATAAGGAAAGATACGCACATAAGATCTGAGAAACTCTACCTACAAATATTCCCAATGCTTTTGTTTTTTGTTTTGTTTTGTTTTTTTAAAAAAAATACTGAACTTTTTTCCATGGAAGAAAAATGTACTTATTTTTATAACTAGGTTCAAGATCAAATGTATTTGTAAGTACAACACTTGCAGCACAAGTCTATACTGTCTACTGTGAAGTTGAATTTCATAGGGCTTTCTCCTAGGAAAGTGTATGCTGTGCAGCAGAAGTAGGAAACTTTTTCAGCTCGAGGGTACAGTTTAGAATGATGGTCTACCACCTCACCGAGAACTAAATTTTATCATGTTCCATGAAGCGAATTTAGCCTTAGCATCTCTGCATGATTGTACAGAGTTCTAAGTTCCACAAGTGCAGCAGACTTGCTTCTGCAGATGTTTGTCCTCCAGTGTGTGAAGGATGGTGGGGCTGAGTACAAAAACTCAATGGAGCTTCCAATCACATGGGGGTCTTGAATGCCCAGTCAGGTCTGTTCAGCTCAAACAATAGTAGCTGGGAAGGTAGAAGCCACCAGCTGCCATAGTACGGCAAGAGTGAAGGAAAGTCAGTAGCTTTGGACACCGGGAGGCCTCAGTGGAGATGCAGGGTACCCTGCAAAGACAGGATGGTTGGGTGGATGGCCACCTCATTGGCATCAGAGGTCTGGGCTAGAGCAACTACCCACTCGGCAGCCATGTGCTTGCATCCACAGAGTCAGATAGCAGTTCACGCTCGGCTTTTGCAACAGTGGTTCTGCAATTAATTTCACCAGGGCGTGTTAGATTAAGAAACAGATTAAACCATACCAGACCAACCCTTTTTATGCATTAGTTGGATCTGGAAGATCCATTGAAATCAAGGATAATTTTAGTCATAACCAAATTAAGTCCCACTTATTTCAGTGGGTCTACTCTAAGCATGACTGATGATGATGATGATGATGATAAATAAATAAATTAAATAAATTTATACCCCGCCCATCTGGCTGGGTTTCCCCAGCCGCTCTGGCCGAAAGTCTGGATGTATTCCTTTACCTCTATGTTTCAGATAGTGTGGGGTTGTTCAAACTTAATTTAAAGGAAGAAAAATATTAGTAGCTGACTTAAATATCAGTAAGTTAAATAACTGGACCAATTGGAACTGTGTAAACGTACCACCAATATTTACATGGTTCAAAAATCTGTGCGCATTTGAATTTTTAACAAGTGGAGAAACAGCCAGTGAAAAATGACATGGCTTTGTTTCTTTGATTTTTTTTAATGGAAACCAGTGTTATGGGACCTTGAACATGCAAGATACTGGAAATACATTTCCTGGGGCATTCAGAGAAGGAAATCCCAGAGGACTGTGCCCATAAATAATCATTATTACTGATTACAAGCATTCTTCTGAATTCTGCGGTGCATGTAATTATAATTGCCTTTTGAAACATCAGCTCCCCCCCCCCTCCTTCAGCCAATGAAGACAGAACAGAAGTGGAGAAGGCAGGTGCTATTATTATATATTAATTATTTTATTAATTATTTATATTTATTAATAACACTATTAAATGGATTTCTGGCACTGTACTTTTTTTGTAAAAGACAAAAATACAAATAATAATGCATTTTTAAAATGCGACAATAAAACCCCAAAACAACAGAGATAAAAAAACAAACTAATTAACTGCAGTCAAATTCAGTTTTCAGGAGGGAAAATATGATTGTATGTTGCTGTGATGGGGGAGTACACCAACATCCTGACACCGAGACATCTGGCCAGTCAGGAAGCAGTGGGCATAGACCAATATTAAAATGGTAGAATCTTCGAGTTGGAAGGGACCCCAGGGGTCATCTAGTCCCACCCCTGCAATGCAGGGATCTCAGCTAAAGCATCCATGGCATGGCAGATGGCCACCCAACCTCTGCTTACAAACCTCCAGGGAAGGAGAGTCAGGGATGAGAAATCTCAGGCCCAGAGAAACATGGCCCCCCATCCTTTCTGTTTGGCCCTCGGGGTTCTCCCCAAACTCCTGCTTCCTCTCACCTGCTTGACAGCATCTGTCCTGCTTCCAATAGCCAGGGAGTTGGGGCCAGAAAGGGACAGAAGAGTCATGGAAACATTCGGAAAGGGTCAGCTCTGGGGAGCGTTGATCACTGTAGCCACACTTATCCAGACCTCCAGGAGTTTCTGTTTCCACTTGAGAAGGAATACTGCTCATAACATGGGCGTACCCAGGGGGGGCAGATGACCCCCCCCCCAGAAGCAAGCTACCCCGCCCCCAAGCAAAAATGATCGGCCTCCGTTTGGAGTAGAGCGGGACTCCAGGGAAGAGCCGACAGCTGAACGGAGCTAGGAAATAGCCCTGCAGTTCCTGAAGGTGCCACTGGGGGCGCAGGGAGTCCTCAGCCTCTTTCCCTCCCTCAGCCTTGGTTTCTAAGAGAGTTTGAGATCTCTCACACGGCAACTGGGGGGGGGGGGGGAACCCTTCCCCCTGCGCCTTTTTGTCCTCGACACCCCCCAAGTCCTTGCCATGGGGCTCCCCGTTTTGCAGACACAGACACAGGCTTCCCCACCCCAGTTGAACTGCGTCCCCTCCCTCCCTATTTTTAAAAATATTTTTAGAGAGTCCTCTTCGGTGTCAAAATCAGTGCCCTCCCCCCCCCCCCAACACTGCAAGCCGCCACCTTTCCATTTAGGAGATTCTCTCGTATAATTGATCCTCGCACACTCTTTTTTTCCTTATTTCATGCTGTCCTGAGAGCAGCTGGCTGCTCCCTTCGCAGCCATGTCGTCATACCTTCCACTTTTTAAATTTGCTATTTGAGAGAGGAGAGATCTCCACTTTGCATGTAAAGAATTTCTCTGAAGGAGACAACTCCTGTTTCTAAAGTAAGTTGAAAGGAGAAGGGTAGCAGATAGGCTTTAAAGTGCAGAGACTGAAGGAATGTAATCATAGAGTTGAAAGGGACCCCCAAGGGTCATCTAGTCCAACCCGCCACAATGCTATCCTTAATATTGTTTACATCTCTTTCCCCCCCTTCACATGGCTTAAAGTCACTTGTAATCAGATTTTGGGGTTGATCCACAGGGTTGGATCAGTATAAATAGAAGAATGCAATTCTATATAAAGGAGAAATATTCCATGTAAATTGGCACACTTGAATTTAAGCATGCTTTACAGTCAAGGCTGTAGGAATAAACCAATTTAAATGCTTCTATACTGTGTAAAGTTGGGATTTTACCCTCAGGACTGGATTGAAACGAAAGTTTTGAACAAGTTTTCTTCAAACCCAAGAAAAATGATATTAGTATAAGACATGTAACTAGAATAAAAAAAAATCCAAGCAAATCATTGTAATAACTATTGTAATAAAGCACTGCTATAATTATATATAATTTTCTTAAAATTTTGGTTTCATTCACCTTTTCTGTGCTGAAATGTCACAACCTGAGCGACCATGGCTTGCCCCCCCCCCCAGTTTTGATCCTGGGTACGCCCCTGATTCATAACCATCTGAGTGGGTGGGTGGAAGTGGGTGGATGGGTGGAAGGAATCACCACAGAGAAATGCTGCCACATGGATGAGGTAGGATGAAGGAAAGCCTTTGTGTGGATAAAAGAGGTGCTAAGCAGTGTGAGAGATGCTTGCCTTTTGTTCTTGACCCCCCCCCCCCAATTAGGATCTGAAGGAAAGAAAAGGCTAGGAAAGAAAGGAAGCTTTGTTTTGTAAGTTATGCCAGAAAGATGTTTGGGCCAAGCCACACTTCTCTCACCAGCAGATCCCAATTTACTAGCCGTCCTGCCGAGAAGATATTGCAAGGCACTTCTGGAATAAAATTACTTGACTGTTCTCACAACATTCCTTGTCATTCTTATCTTCTGAGGTTTAGGGATAGAATGAGAGGTATAACTCATTTTCCAGGCTTGAGGAGTATTGTTTATTTTCTGAAAGTAATAATAATAATAATAATAATAATAATAATAATAATAATAATAATAGAAACCAAATTCCCAACACTACTTTCAGAATTTAAAAACTGGAACATGGACATGTGTGAAATAGTAAATTGCTAGAATTGCAAAAATCAGTTGACCACTCAAGAGTTATACTGGACTGCCAGATGACCAGTGCTTTGACTGTTTGGGGTTTTGCAGAACCATTCTCCTAGGATTGCAGAGTCCAGAAAGTAGACATGTCCCATTGCACCTCTTTGGGCTTCTGACAACTGGCTGAAGGGCCAGAGTATACTTTTAATACATTTGTCCTGGAATGATATTTGGCAGGGGTAGCTGAATATGATCTTTATTTACACTTTGGACACTAGGCAAATGCATTCTTATTCTTCCAGGTATCTGTTTCTTTCGCTGCTGCTGTGGTTTTATTATTTGCTTGTCTCTGTGTAATGTCTGTGTTCGTGTGTGTTGTGTTTTATTTAATTCACCCTGGAAGCTTGTTTGAAGTGTGGTATACAAATTCAGATAAAAAGCACAATTCTCATGCATTTTCTAACTATTTTCTGCAGCAACTTTGAATCAGCTAGAGAACATATCCATGTGAGTATATTATTTTATCACCTCATGCAATAAACCTCCCAGTGACTTACAATGAAACATTACGAGACTTTGTGCTTTGTAATGGTCCATCGTCCTGGCCCCAGGCGGTCACAGCTAAAAGACCCCAAAAGGCTCTATGGGTCTCTTCCTCTACATTCCAGCTGCCTTGGTTGCATGGTATAAGCAACCTGAGCGTAGGGATCAACAAATATCTCTATTTTGGTTTCTCTCTGTTTCTTATTTTTTTTAACTTAATTTCACTTCTCTACAGATCTGTATCAGATCACTTTTTTAAAAGTTCTCATGAAATTTCATCAGCACTTTACTACATATTTCTTCTAATAGACATGTTCCTCCTGCTCAAGAAATTTCCCCTAATATGATGCATCTTTATGTTATTTTCACTAATATCTGCAGAGGATACATTGGTGCATACTCTGGTTATCTCCCGCTTGGACTACTGCAATGCGCTCTACGTGGGGCTCCCTTTGAAGGTGACCCAGAAACTACAACTAATCCAGAATGCGGCAGCTAGACAGGTGACTGGGAGCGGCCGCAGAGACCATATAACACTGGTCCTGAAAGACCTACATTGGCTCCTAGTACGTTTCCGAGCACAATGCAAAGTGTTGGTGCTGACCTTTGATCTGAAGGAGCGTCTCCACCCCCATTGATCTACCCGGACACTGAGGTCCAGCGCTGAGGGCCTTCTGGCAGTTCTCTCACTGTGAGAAGCCAAGCTACAGGGAACCAGGCAGAGGGCCTTCTTGGTAGTGGCACTTGCCCTGTGGAACGCCCTCCCAGCAGATGTCAAGGAAGTAAGCAACTATCTGACGTTTAGAAGACATCTGAAGGCAGCCCTGTTTAGAGAAGCTTTTAATGTTTGATTGATTACAGTGGTGCCTCGCAAGACAAAATTCATTCATTCTGCGAGTCGTTTCGTATTGCGAAAAATTCGTCTTGCGAAGCACGACCATAGGAATGCATAGGAATGCATAGGAATTTAATTCCCATAGGAATGCATTGAAATTTTCGTCTTGCGAAGCATGACCATAGAAAAATTTGTCTTGCGAGTCACCCTTTCGTTAGTGAATGCCTTTCGTCTAGCGAGTTTTTCGTTGTGCGAGGCATTCGTCTTGCGAGGTACCACTGTATTGTATTTAAATGTTTTGCTGGAAGCTGCCCAGAGTGGCTGGGGAAGCCCAGCCAGATGGGCGGGGTATAAATAAATTGTTGTTGTTGTTGTTGTTGTTTGTTTGTTGTTATACATACTTTCCTGCCCATAAGGACATAAGAAGGTGGCTCCTCTAGTGCAGTATTCAGTTCTCAGCATGGCCACCCTGGGGCTTGCGGGAAACCGGCAAGCACAATAATACTCTCCCTTCCTGCAGTTTCCAAAAACTGATCTCTGCATTATTGCACACATTACTTGAATGGAGAACTGCACTGCAAAATTTGAAGTAATGCATATTTTGAAGGAATGCTTCTGTTCATGTATTGTTTCTGGGAGTATGACTTAGGTTCACCTTTAGATGCAAACCGAGGTGAATACCTGAGGTGAATACCAATCCCTACCTGCGTGTCATGTTTGGTTGTACTCTGCTCTATCGCCATCAGCTCCCAGGGGGACCCAGAATTGGCATGGGGTGCAAATGCACCATCTACCCCCTGACATACTTTATTCGTTTTCAGTCTTTGATTTCAGCCATATGGAAACGGCAGTTTCGCCACTCAGCTAACATTAAGTGCTATAAAGTTGAGTTTTCAGGTGAGATTTTCAAGGGCTAGGCATGGTTTTTAATTATCTGGTTAACTTTATTTATTTATTTGCTGAATTACATGTGCATGGTTTTAACAATATATGTTCTCTGGGTAGTGCAAAGAAGGAAAAGAATAAAATATACAGTATTAAAAATAAAAATCATAAAAGCAGCATACAAATTTCTTCATTCCGGCAAATAAGCAGCAGGTCAATTAACATCATGGATATACAACAAAACAACAAAATACAGCAAATTAAGAAGCCCAGATTAGTTGAAGTTGTTCAGAAAGGCCTGCGTAAAGAAGAAGAAAGTTATTTGCCTGGGGCTGAAAAGACCGTAAGGATGCATGCCTGAGAAGTGGACTGACACCGACAGCATATGCGCAAGAGCCCTGGCGCATCTGCGTGCTGCATTGTGGGGTGCTGGTCTGACTTTGAAAATCTTCCATTTGAGGCTGTTACAAAAGGGAAGTGTTGTGTTTCACTGATTTCTCCAGTTTTGTGTTCTCCAGTTGAATGAAACCCCCTTCCAGTTGCAATTTGCCTACAACAGTGCAGAAGCCACTTGTCCATGGCTTCAGCTTTTGCTACAGTTGGCAGCGTTTGAAAAGTCAGGAGTCCATGGATGAGGCTAGTTATTCCTGGCCATCTCACTGTATGGTTTCTCAGGAGTTAATAAACTGCTCCAGATTAATCCCAGCCGCATCTCAGGGTGCTTTGTTGCTCTCAAAACATAATATGCATACTGCTAGAGGAGGAAGGGGTCACCCTAAGTAAAAGCTGTTCCTTTGGAGAAAATAGCTTTTTAGATTTCGTTACATACTGAGGGTTTCTCATCAACAAAGGAGAGTAACTGGAGCATCGCAGTAGCTGCTGAAGAGAGTTGTCAGGATCCTTCCTCTGGAAATATTGATTGCAGGCAGCCATTGGCTCCAATAGCATCGGAAAGGAAACAACATTTCCATATGCAGTTGCTATACTGAATAGATATTGTGCATACCAAATCCTCATCAATTTGTAACCAGCAAAAGAGGAAAAAAGAATTGATTTCTTTTCAGAGACCATTTCTATTCTACGATGTTGCTGCTGAAATAGCACCGAAAAAACCTGACATCTTTTAGTCACAGATCAAAGCCTTTTTTAAAAAGGGAGAACTTTGCTTTTGTCAGAAGAATTTGAAATGTTTAATTTTCTCCATAGGAAATGCTATGATAAGGCACAAATCCTTGAAAACAATCTCTCCTCTATCTGACTGTGGTATTTCAAAAGGGCAGCTCAGGTATTTATACTGAATAACAAAGATATTGCAAAGGATCTAAACATCTTCTGACAACCGCGGCCCACGTTTCACATTGCGGATTTGGGAGTGTGCATGTTGGGAGGAGATCCTATAGCCCTACAAGAACCAAAATGGAGCAACATCAGAAATACGGTAAACAAATGATTCAATGGGACAATGCAAGTTGAGCACTTAAGATTAGGAGAAGGCAGGACAAAGTATAGGTGTCATGTGATTATCCAACAATGAGAAATAATTAGTAGGTATTTCGGGCACTAGGTTTCTTGTTGGTTTTTCTCCGCTGCTGTAATATTTTGATAGCTCATAATAATATGGTTTCCATGCAGATATCCATAAACTGCACACTTTCTGTAGGACAATGGGTGCCAGAAAATTCTCCCACGCAAGTGTAATGGAAATGAATGGGAGGTGAGAAAAAGCACAGCTTCCATTTATGTCAGTGATCCTTGCGCAGGAGTAAGAAAGGCAGTGAGAGGGGAGTGCAATGGTCCCGATGCTGGTGCTACACTTCTGAATTATGAAGGGCTGCTTTTAAATACCAAAATACATTTTTTGTGTTGTATGTAGGTTTTATTTTATTTGTTTTTTATCCTATATTTTGGAAATGTACATCCAGTTTTATTTTTCCTTTAATTTTTTTTTGGGGGGGGGGGCAAGAGAGTGGGGCCCTAAGCTATATAGCTTGTTTCACTTATATGTAAATTCGGCACTGCTTATACCACTTTCAACACTTTCTTTTTAAATTTTGTTTTCTTTATTAAATTTATTTTGCGGATTACAAAAAGAAACGATAAAAAACACAAATACACAGAAAAAAATAACGAAAAAAGCCACTCCTCCCCCCATCCTGTGATGACTTCCAGCCTTTTCTGTGTTGCTTTTTGTGATTCTTGGTTCTTATATATACCTGTATCTATGTTTCTTCCTTTCCATTATTTATTTGTTTGAGCCCTTCATGTGTCTGCTAAGAGATCAGCTTTTTCTACAAAACCTGTCAAGTAGTCCTTAAACAATTCCCAATCTTTATCTATTTTCTGGTCACTCACTCCTTTGATTTCCCCTGGTTTTTTCGCCAAATTTTGGTATGTTATCATTCTGATTTGCCAGTCTTCTTTACTAGGTACTCTATCACTTTTCCAGTTTTTCGCTACTAGGAGTCTAGCGGCTGCTGTCGCATTCATTAATATGCATCTATCTTTTTCTTCGATCTTGTCATCTAACATTCCTAATAAGAATAATTCTGGATTCTTCTTTAATGAATATTTGAGTATCTTTTTCAATTCCCTGTAAATTATTTCCCAAAATTTCTTAATTTCTTTACAATGCCACCAAATATGTATGAATGTACCGGTTTCTCTGTGACACCTCCAACATACATTGCTGTTACCTTTGTACATTTTTGCCAATTTCGCCGGGGTTAGATACCACCTATATTGCATTTTGAATACATTTTCTTTTAGATCATAATTTGGTGTAAATTTCATATCTTTTTTCCATAATTTCCCCCATCTTTCTAACATAATTGTTTTTCCCAAATCTTGTGCCCATCTGATCATTACCTCTTTTATCTGTTCATCTTTTGTCTCCCATTCCAATAATAATTCATATAATTTTTCCTTCTAATAATATTTTATCTATTTTGGAATCAGATATGATTTAATTTCCTTATATTCTCTTAGTTTTGATTTCCCATCCACCTCCTCCAATAATAATTTGTATGTTGGCCAATTTGCTTCCATATTCCTCCTCCTTACTGCAACAATCTCCATAGGTGATACCCACCTTTGGTTCCAATATGCCACAGTATTTTTTCCATATTTTATATAATGATTTCCTTATGATATTATTCATAAAGCTGCTGTGGGTTTTTAATTTCTCCTCCATTAGGTACCAATGCCAACTAAATCCTAGGCCCACTCCCTCTAAATCTAACACATCTGTATTTTTCAGTTCAAACCATTCCTTCATCCATGTTAGATCAGCCGCATCATGATATAATTCTAAATTATACCAAAATACAAATATTTAAACCACAGTGTGGTATTTTATATCTCCTTTCTGCAAGATGTATATTGCCGTTAGCCCTCCTATGCATTTAGGATTACCATAACTAGACTCTACAATTACATTTATTCTCTTACACTATAGAGGTAAATTGCTCTGTGATGTTTCAGTCCCTGTCCCCAACTGATACATTCCTACAGAGTTGTTTTAGAAACCACTTGTTTCAATAAACCTTTTAAAACATTTATTGTTATTATTGCAATTAATTTCTTATTTATCTTTTAAACCACAATCTCAAGGCAATTTACACATCAAATATTTAAAAACAGTTAAAAATGCAACCATGCATCTAAAACAAGACTAAAACCCTAAAAAGTGGACACATGGTAAGGAATATGATGAAACGAGGAGGATTTTTACATCTGTACTGTTCTCATTTTGTTCACGCTAATAAATATGTAATTTCATACTCAATGTAAATACAAATTTGGGGATGTATGAAGAAATCAAAAAGGGGCACTCAGTTGAAATGGTGATGGAAAATGGAGGGAGGGGAGAGAGAGGTGCTTCCACCCAGCGCACGGCATGATTTTCAACACAATATATGTCCAATACATGCCCCATTTGTCCAAGCATCCCTAAAAAAATCCCAACTTTTCTGTGAGGCATTTTGGCTTGATCTTGATTCCGAGCTGTCATTGTTTTAAGTGTGTGTAGTTGCATTTGCCACATTCACCCCTCCCTATTTTTGTGCCCCTTCTCCTTCCTCCTCCGTCTCCCAACTGTCTGCTTTAGGTTGCAAGTTTTCTGGGATAGGGACCCTTGTAATTTTTGCCTGTGACATTTTGTAAGCCCCCATACACGCTGATGGTGTTCTAAAAATAAATAATGGAAACAGAATACTGAATAAGTTTTCTCCCAACTTCAAATTTTCATGAATAATTAACCACAATGTTGTATATTTTGAGTTTCGATTTCTGGCATGTTTACTCCCCCCATCCCCATGTAACTAACAATATTCCTATAAGGATTCTTTTCATCCCACACTTACTTATCTGTACTCTCAACTCCAACTTCCTCTTAATGAATATTTTTGTCGGCAAATTTCCTCAGGGCTTTAAAACTAAATCTTAATGTAATTTTCTTCAAATATAGCCTTTCCAAGGGTTTTCAAGAAGATTTAGCTATATGGAAATTCTGAAAGGGTGCTTATGTGGCCTTTTTCGCTAAAGGGGCTTCTTTAAAAAAAATACTATACCCAACCTTCAGAAAGGATTAGTTCTTGCTCTTAACTGATTATAGCTACTAAGCAGTTTGGCATACTTCCACATCACTTTTGCACAAACTGTGTAAAAGTATGTTGTTCTCTAGTTGTGGTTAAAAGCATATTATCAAAAAGACAGATTTTCATGTTAACTGTTATAGTTTTCCACATTAGCAAGCCCAGTGCAGTCAGAGGGAAGCAGCAGCCTTGCCCATGTGTTTGGACTTTGGGAATGCTACAGTGGAGGTGGCATGCATGGAGGGGGCATGGGGTGGCTTGGGTTTTTATCTGGGATTTGAAAATTCTGCGGCAAAACTTGCAGCTTTGATAAAGATCTTCAATAAAAATTGAATGAAGACAGGCTGAAAAAAATAGTCTCATTCAAAAGAAGATTAAAATGGAGCATGCTGATTTTTTTTTTTTTTTAAAGAGAAGGATCAATTGCTAATAATATGTCCAGGAAAGGACAAGAAAAGAGCAGGAGCAGGAGCAGGAGCAATGCTTTTAAATCTCTTGTGGGGATTACTTAGGTTAAACAATAAAGTTGGTGACAGACAATATATAGGATATCCTGCTGCTAGCAAAAATAGAAATTCTGCATTTTTCCTCTCTCCTGCCATGCTTAGAAAAACAACACATGTCATGTCATCGCCAGTTTCACTGCCCCTGCTACACTTCACAGAGAACGGACGGCCACTTGCAGCTGGAAGGAAGGAGCCTTGAGTGCCTGAGCTTTAATTACAGACATTACTAGAAGATGACGGAGGGCAGGGCAGACACGCATCCTCCATAATTTCTAAAACAGTAAATCACTTACCTGTAAATTCTGCATTGAACATAAAACATACCTTACACAGGTAAAGTAGGTGGAAAACTCTATTAAGCAACGCGTAAGACTCCCTGCTTATTTCACTTATATGCAGAATTCATCATGCGAAAGGCTGGGCTGGATGAATTCCAAACCGGAATTAAGATTGCCGGAAAAAATATCAACAACCTCAGATACGCTGATGACACAACCTTGATGGCAGAAAGTGAGGAGGAATTAAAGAACCTTTTAATGAGGGTGAAAGAGGAGAGCGCAAAATATGGTCTGAAGCTCAACATCAAAAAAACTAAGATCATGGCCACTGGTCCCATCACCTCCTGGCAAATAGAAGGGGAAGAAATGGAGGCAGTGAGAGATTTCACTTTCTTGGGTTCCATGATCACTGCAGATGGTGACAGCAGTCACGAAATTAAAAGAAGCCTGCTTCTTGGGAGAAAGCAATGACAAACCTAGACAGCATCTTAAAAAGCAGAGACATCACCTTGCCAACAAGGGTCCGTATAGTTAAAGCTATGGTTTTACCAGTAGTAATGTATGGAAGTGAGAGCTGGACCATAAAGAAGGCTGATCGCCGAAGAATTGATGCTTTTGAATTATGGTGCTGGAGGAGATTCTTGAGAGTCCCATGGACTGCAAGAAGATCAAACCTATCCATTCTTAAAGAAATCAGCCCTGAGTGCTCACTAGAAGGACAGATCCTGAAGTTGAGGCTCCAGTTCTTTGGCCACCTCATGAGAATAGAAGACTCCCTGGAAAAGACCCTGATGTTGGGAAAGATGGAGGGCACAAGGAGAAGGGGACGACAGAGGATGAGATGGTTGGACAGTGTTCTCGAAGCTACTAACATGAGTTTGGCCAAACTGCGAGAGGCAGTGAAGGATAGGCGTGCCTGGAGTGCTCTGGTCCATGGGGTCACGAAGAGTCGGACACGACTGAACGACTGAACAACAACAAAGACTGTGCATCCAACTGTTTGCCTGTGTGTCTACATTTCAGGCAGCAGTTCGAAGAGTCATCCAGGCTCATTCCTGTCTGAGTGGCTTGCCAAATTGGGTCATTAAGAAACGAGGCAGGGGGGAGAGAATGCACACACAATAAACTTTGTGAGTCAAATTTAAAGGGAGAGTCTCCTAAAGGGAGACGGGAAGGATTTCATAGAACAGTCAGTTGAGATCACTAAAAAGAAAATGCCTCATTTGAATGCAAAAAAAGCATATTTCCCTCGTTTCTTTGCATCCACTTAGAAAGTATGCTGCCACATGGCGGAAATCTTCCAGTGTGATATTTCCAGGGCCTTGAATCTGCGTGCAGAACTATGCTGCAGGCATCCTGCTGGATCCAGCAGATGAAGGTTGGGCCGTGCTGTTTTGGCTCTGGGCTGCTGAAATACTTGGGCTGAACAACATCAAAACAAAGCCCTTTCACTTCCACAGCCCGGAAAAGCCAGGGAGTAGGGATCATCCAATACAGTTGCTCTGAGCTGAAGTCTTCTGCATACTTTTTTTTGCTAGAGTTCAAGTTGGTGAATCTGGGGGATGCTGTGGACATAGTTTATCTCAATTTCAGTAAGGCTTTTGCCAAGCCCTATGAGGAACGGTTGAAGGAGCTAGGTATGTTTAGTCTGGAAAAGAGGAGACAGAGGAGATATGGTAGCTATCTTCAAATATCTGAAGGGCTGTCACATGGAAGAGGGAGGAAACTTGTTTTCTCCTGCTCTGGAGGGTAGGACTCGAACCAGTGGCTTCAAGTTGCAAGAAGGGAGATTCTGACTAAACATCAGGAAGAACTTGCTGACAGTAAGAACTGTTCAACTGTGGGATGGAAGGTGGTGGACCTTCCTTCCTCGGAGGCTTTTAATCAGAGGTTGGATGACCACTTGTCATGTATGATTTAGTTGAGATTCCTGCATTGTGGGGGGTCGGACTAGATGACCCTTGGGGTTCTTTCCAACTCTACAGTACTATGATTCTGTGAAATGTGATCACAGGCCAGGTAAATATGCCATACCATCAGTGTCACCGTCCAAAGGCTTTTTTTGTGTCCCTAGTCAATATGTATGTGGCATCTTCCCATGCATGACATCTGTTAGTGAGGGCCTCAATTGTGGATTTAGAAGATTCTGTATTTGTAGAAGAGTTCAGCTTAACATCTGATGCTACATGTAGGTAGATGTTTTGCCCATGACTGAAAGCTGATTGAACTCAGATCTTGCATGAATAATGAGGTGCCTAAGTTACCTGCTCTATTTCTTTTAACATAACTCTTTTCTATTTGTCTTCTTCATAACTGAAACACTGTAAAATTAACCATTCTCCAGTATCTTTTCTCCAGAAAGGATGCTAACCCTGAACCACACACACAGTTAAGTATAGCTAGGGTTTTTAATATAGCTGTTTTAAAATGATAGAATTCTACCATATATTTTAAATAAATGCCATCACCTCACACTCCATCTCACCCCAGGTTAATGAATCCATAACATCAGAAATAAAATCAGAGGTGTAATCACTGTATGGTAGGTACCATGGTTATTTTCTAAAGAGGCATAAATTATCTGTCATGGAATTATGCTAAATAATGATACAAAATGATGGGGTCAACAGGTGCATTTTCAGTGTAATTAAACACTTGCCTACCAATACATGACCTCTCTTAATCAAATGCTTCATACATCATGAATTTGTCAAGACATAGAGAAACATCCTGCCAAAATCTGAGGAGTACGTACAGAATAGCTGTTAACACCAGTCTTCCCACTCCGGGTCACTTGATGATAACTTATGTCACAGTTGGGAAAATACACAATAAAACATTGTTTAGGGTTTTGATTTTGAAGGAGGCGAGGGTGGAATGGATCAGGAAATCAGTATTCTTACCATTCTCAACTTAACACAAGTACAACTAAGAAGTTTCAGTCAATTAAAATCAATGGGTTTAAACAAATAATTGTTTTCTTTTTTAAAAATAATAATCACATTACAATCTTTAAATTAGTTGCTTTATTGAGATATTAAATACAGTAGTACCTTGGTTTTTGAATGTCTCTGTTGATGAACATTTCGGTTTTGGAACACCGTAAACCTGGAAGTAAATGCTTCGGCTTTTGAGTACACCTTGGAAGTTGAACAGGAAACGCAGCTTCTGCTGAGTGCAAAACCCAGAGGCCTACCTGTCAACTACTGAGTTTTCTGTTTTCAAACATTTCAGAACTCGAATGGTCTTCCAGAACGGATTACGTTCGAAAACCGAGGTACCACTGTATATGGAAGTAGTGGCTGGTGATTCTGCGGCCCCTTTGGCATGGTCAGACTGCATTGTGATGAAGCTCAGGTTAACAGTGCTATTTCCTACTTCAGGGGCAGGGCACTGGCTAGAACGGCCCATCCCCATGGGGTCCAATGAGTTCCTGAATGCTTTTTCAGATGTTCTTTTGGATAGAGCTGGTGATCCTGAAACAGCCTTTCTCTTGCTTTGGAATTCTGAGATGCAGAAGTTTATCCATGGGATCTTTCCTGAGTGCTCTCTCCGACGCTGCGGGGCACATTCAGCTTCTTGGGGGGGGGACCTAGGACCTTTGAAACAGGCAGGACAATTGGCACCATGCAGGCGATGAGAATCCCCTGATTTTCAATAGCTGTGCCACCTTGTGATCAGTTTCAGTTTTTGTAGCCCCGATAATGTGGAGAAAATTTGAGCACTGATGAGCCCTCTTGGCCTTAAAGATATTCCGGGGGGGGGGGGGATGACTGGGTGGGGCCAGGGTGAGCACATATTGATGTGAGGAGTGATGCCTGCTGCCAGTAGTGCAGCTACTTCTGAAGAAACCCTCTCTGACCTGATGAGGGTTATTAACTACCCACTTTTTGAGCAAAGTACTTGAGTTGGTTGTGGGAGTGCAGTTGCAGGCATTCATGGAGGAAACCAATTAACTGGACCCATTGCAATGTAGGTTCAGACCTACATCAGACTCAGTCTGTATGTGGTTGGGGGTTCTGTGGGAGTGCTAATACTCTGGATTGGAATGCTGTCAAGATGGACGCTCTGTGTGTGATCTGGGTAGTCAGTCAGTTTCCTGCCCTGGAATTGCCAAAGGGAATTCAGTAGCATACTCTCATTTTCCAGAAGGAACCAGATAGAAACCTTGCTGTGGGGAATGCCTCTTGCATTTTAACCTTTCAAGCCCAAACATCTTGGGACATACATATCTGAGTGTCCTATCTCCTCCCATGTCTCAATTCTGTACGGGTTAGTATGTGTGGTTTTATTTTCAGCAAATACTTAGCACAGAAAAATCTGAATGTTCTGAACCTATTGAAATTTCAATGCAACTCTTTAAAAGGACCGCTTCCTACCACATGAACGTATCCAATTCCTGGTCTCTTCTGGAGACTGTAATCTGGCAGCACCCACCTTCTGATGTGAGGTAGGTGGAAGCTATGACGAAGTATTTTTAGTTATGGCCCCATCTTTGGAGAGCCATCTTCTGGCACAAGGTGAGAATGTCTTATTTGCCAAGGACTGTTACATATGCAAACTCCCATGCAGATAATTTGGTTGTATAGGTGGTATGGCTTACAAATGATGGTGATTATTATGATATTGATATCATCATCATCATTATATTCCACCTTTCATTTCAAAAAGAAATACCAAGGTGGTTCACAAACAAGCCGACAATGAAAAAACAAGAATAAAACCAATTATAACAAATAAAGCTACTCGTAATTAAAATATATAGTAAAACAACTACATTAAAACATCCATAATTAAACTATGTATTAAACAAGCCTCTTAAAACAGCATAACAGGTAAAACAACAATCAAAGCAAGAGAGTCAAGTCAGGAGTACAAGGAAATAATAAATAAATGAGGAGGAGGAGGAGGAGGAGGAGGAGGAGGAGGAGGGAAAGGAAGAAGAAGGTAGGTAACAAGTAACTCTATTATTTTAGTATTATAGCATTATTGCATTGTTTATTTTCTGTTTTCCTTTCCTTTCCGAAGCCACCCTGGGGGTTCCTTGGAACAGAAAGGGGGGGGGGAGGGACATGGAATCGGACACCTTTTTCCTAGTTGTGGAGCCATATATTGTATCTTTGCTTGGCTTGCACTTTTCATTCCTTTGTCATCATTTTGAAGTGGGGTCTTGTTTGCAGGTTGTGACAGTGTAATGCCAGAAATGCTGTATTGTTCCCTGTTCCCATGTGATGTGATGCCACTTTTATTTAAATATACGAGTACAAGATCCTCCAATCAGGCAAAGAGAAACAAATTTATTCCTTTAATAACTATCATCCCATATGGCCTTGTTGTTTTCCACAATCCAAGAGTCTTTAATGGTTTGTTTGTAATTCTTGTGATCATCAAAGAAACCCAGACTCATCTTGTTTCTTTTTGTAATCTAGAGCAATTGAATTTCAGATAAGAAGGAGGCGATCTCTGTGTGACCCACATTTGTTGGAGATAAATGTGTTTCATACAAAGCTCTCATTGCCAAACTTGAATTCAGGCTTCTCTATGCCATCTTTTGTTCCTGTTAAGTAGGGAAGTTCCCCAATTCTCTTCCCACTCCAGTCATATGCAAATAATGTGTCTGATTCATTCCCCTTTTCATAGCACATTTGTTCATTAAACATTAACACACTGTCTGTGTTTTTCATCTCAATGCATTTTGTTTCCCTCTGTTTAATAAAAAGTCAGAGGGTCCTAGGGTACCTGCTTTTTATGTTGCTTTTTCCATCTCATTAACATCCCTCTTTCCAGTTTACAATGGAATCAAGATATAGTTGTGTGTGTGGCTGTAGAAAGCATTATAAAGAAATTATTCTACCCCTTATGACCACTTTGGCAGTTTCCTAATAAACACTCTGCCTAGTTTCTTGGTTTTATCATTAATATATTCTCAAACAGTCTTCATCTGTTGCACAAATGCTGGGACTTTAATTAGAGAGCTGTTAAATCTTCATACAGATCTCCTTTAATTCTGTGTACTATCCAAAGACACGAGGCAATGGAAAATCATCAGGCGAAACTGGGTTTTAAATATCAGATGGTTTCATGTTACCACACAGTTGTATACATGCATCCATAAGAAGAAGAAAAACTCTCTGTAATTATTCTGATCTTAAAAGTAGTGGAACCAAAGTCCACTGAAACTATGTAGCATGGGTATTAAAAACTTGTGATACCATTTTCTCTTTGTTATATTGCTAACAAAGGTGGCATGTGACATCTCTCTCAGTCTAAGGAGATACCTAAAAATCCCTCAGCTGCCACAATTCCTGGAGACATCTGCCATTTCGTAAGAAAGGAAGACATCACGGCTAGATTTGCAGTTGTAAAAGAGCTATTTGCTACAATCCCTTGGATGATTCTCGTTTTCTCTTCTTTCTGCTGATCAAAACAGAAGGAAAACTACCAAACCTCAAACTTCACACTGAACAAAGGCAAAACAAACACAACTACAAAAAGAAAAAAAGCGATCAGCACTGACCCAGATGTAATTTGATTATAATTTACGGAAAATATTAGATTCTTGTCGATCATATGTAACATTCATACTGTTTCCATTTTTAAGGCATCTACATATTCTGTGCATTGTTGTATTCCATTCCAAGCAGGGAAGTGTGAAAAGAAGAAGATCGCTGGAGCACACCGTGGGGGAATTAGAAGCAAAGCGGCACATCGAAGTCTCCATGCTCCATGGGATCCCACAGAGAATTTCTTAAAAAGTAAAGAACTGAGTGCAGATTTGCTACTACCTCAGGGTTATTTATTGAAGAGTATTTGCTTCACATATCAGTACTTCTATTGAAGTAACACCAACAGTTCCTCTGTTCCTCTTCTAAAGGTAAGTATTGTTGAACAATAAAGGGTTGTTTCAATAATAAAAGAGTTTATTTTTCAATAATAAAAGTTTATTTTCAATTGCTTTGAACCTCCCTTTTCTGTGTAGGTAACACCCCAGGCTGCTCTCCTTTATCTCTGGTCGGGGACAGAGGGTGGCGCTAGGAAGGAAGATGTCATCACGTCACTCCTTGGTGTGTGGAGTGTTGCAGGGTGAAATCCTTTCCCCGATGCTTTTCAACATCTTTATGTGCCCCCTCAGCCAGATTGTCTGGAGATTTGGGCTGGGTTGTCACCAACTCTATCTGTTGATGGACAGCCACCCCGACTCGGCCCGGACACACTGACCAGATGCTTGGAGGCTGTGGCTGGATGGCTTCGTGGGAGCCGACTGAAATTAAATCCTTCGAAGACAGAGGTCCTCTGGCTGGATCGGGATGGTATAGGGTTGGGGGACCAACTCCCTTCTCCTGTGGGGGCTCAGTTAGTGCCAGTGCCTTCTGTTAAGAGTTTGGGTGTAATCCTTTCCATGGAGGCGCAGGTTGCAGCAACAGTCAAGGCGACATTTTTCCATCTTCGCCATATCAAGCAGTTGGTCCCTTACCTTTCCCACCCCGACCTGGCCACAGTGATCCACGCGACGGTCACCTCCAGGCTTGACTACTGTAACTCACTCTACATGGGGCTGCCCTTTAAACTGTCCCAGAAACTCCAGCGGGTGCAGAACGCTGCAGCAAGGCTCCTCACAGGGTCCTTGCCATGGGAGCATATTCACCCAGTGCTTTACCAGCTGCACTGGCTCCCGGTGGAGTACTAGGTCAGGTTCAAGGTGCTGATTTTGACCTTTAAAGCCCTAAGGTCCATGAATAATAATAGCTTAAGGGTCCCGGGCCCTAAAGAAGCCAAATTATCCTCCACCAGGGCCAGGGCCTTTTCGGTGATGGCTCTGACCTGGTGGAATGCTGTGTCACACGAGACTTGGGCCCTGCAGGACTTGATCTCCTTCCACAGGGCCTGTAAGACAGAGATATTCCGCCTGGCCTTCAATTTACCCTGATCCTTCATTCCTTTTTCCCATCCCTTATTCTATGAAGAAACCCTTCTGAGATCCCACATTTAAACTCTTTCCTGGTCTCCTTGCTCGCCCTAGCAGGACTCACTTGGCCAGTTAGCCCTGGTGATGCTACATTTATGTTGTACTTTATGCTGTTTTTAAGCTGCCTTTTAAGTCGTTTTTAATCAATGTTTTTATATTTGTTGTTAGCTGCCCTGAGCCCGGTTTTTAAATCGGGAAGGGTAGGGTATAAATAAAAATTTATTATTATTATTATCATCATCATCATCATCTCAGTGGTTGTTTCAACTGGTTCAGGTAAGTTCTCTGCAAAGGCAGAGGAAGTCAAGACATGCTGCCTCTGCCAACACTGTGCTCTACAAGACCACTGAAGACTTCACCCAAACACACCAGGTTATCGGATAAAAGTTGTGCCTACCCTCCAGGAATGGACAAGTCTGCCCTGTCCACAGGTGGGTGGGGAAGAAATTCTCCACCCCAGGGGCTTCAGCTCTGTGAGCATGGCCTCTGCATGGCCTCTCATCAGCATCCCGTGACTTTGGTCGCAGTATGACTTTATTGGTGCCCAGGAGGGATGATTACGGCAGCCTGAAAGGGCCAGGTGTCATGGCTGCCACAGTGTTACAGGTGAGTCTCAGCAGCCCTGACACAAGGACAGAAACTGAGTTGCTTCTTGAAGAACAGTAGCCTGTTTTCTCTGCAAATACTTGTGCAACCTGCACTAGGGGGAAATGAAGGCTGCATTTCCAGCCCCCTGCCAAGCACCCTCTTGCCCAAAAGGTCCTGGGGTGGGAGGGAGGGAGCTTTTGCCTCATCAGCCATTTCAGTTCTTCCTTTGCTCTGAAGCATTGGGTCTTCGACAGCTGCACCCATATCCTGTGAAGCCTTAAAGTGGGTCTGACACTTCAGGGAGAACTTGTTCTCTTTGGGCTGCTTCGATGAAAACACATTTCACTTTGGAGGCAGCCCAGATCCTAAAGTGTCCCACATTGGTTCTGTATCCAAGTTTTGTCCGAAGCAGATGCACCTCTCTAGTGGAGACTGCCTTGGAGACTGCCAGAACTTCAGCAGAACTCTTGCCTTGTGCCTGGATCCAGCAACACCTGCAACTATCAAGGGTTGAGCTGGAACAAGGCTTGATCCCAAGAAGTGATATACAGATTGTGCCCCGACACTGAACTCATGCTGGGGAATTGCAAAAACAAGAAACTTCATGGCTTACAGCACTAATCAGAGAAATCTCTTGGTCAGAAAAAGGCCAGAGTTTTATGGTCAAGTATTTACATCTGCTGTTAAGCCGTTCAGTGAGGAGAATCCAAATCCTGGCTCAGGTTCCAAACACCAAGTACATTTGTTTGATTGATTTATATACTGCCCTTCACCGAAAGATCCCAGGGTGCTTCACATATCCTCAGTTGGCCAACTGCTGAACAGCCCTCACGGTACCCATAGAGCCAAGGCTAATGGTCTCCACTCCTCAAGCTGTGCTTGCTAACTTGGCAGAAATATCTGAGAGAGGTCTGCACCTCCCTCATCTTCAAGAGAGCACACTTATACCAAATTTCTTATACTTTTACTTTTAAAAAAATATAATTATTGATAATTCTAATATTTCTTTTAAACTGCTTAGAGGTTTTACTACAATAAGGTGATGTATTATTATTAAAGGAAAATTCTCAGACTATTACTTAGTGATCATGAGTTGTATTCCAAATAAATTCTACGCAGAGTAGATCCACTGGAATTAATAGACCTCAGTTAGCCATGTCTCTTTTTTCCAGTGGATCTACTCTGAGTATGACTAGCATTAAATACTGTCCAACATTCCCTTGCAATGTGCATCCACAGCTTATATATGCGAAAGGATATGGTAGATGTGGGACATGATCAGAGAACACAGCATAGAATTTGCCCTGGGGTCATCTAAGGCGAAATGTTGAGGTTGTTTGGAGGTCCCCCGCCATCAACAGTTTTGATGGAACTAATGAAATATCTCAGTGGCAAGGTCTCTTTCTCACACACATGCTCACAGGCAATGAAACACTGAAAGCAGCTGAATATGGCAACTGTGTTTAGTTTTTCTTTTATGTGGCAACAATCCTATTTATAAAAGGAAGCCATATTACCTTTCTCAGTGATATCATAACTTCTGGGTCCAAAGTGACTTTTCTTACTCAGTAAGTCTTGTTTTGTTCTATCCCCAAATAAAATGAACTTAGAATAATGTATTTTCCAACAAAATATATTTTTAGCAATGATGAAAGAAGCATCCATACGTTTAAAGCAAAATATAACTGGGAATATATTTTGACATATTTTATTGCCAGACTTATTCAGATCACACCTGATCAATATGATTCACATTACTTTTAAAGAGAGAGAAGAAATGAAAGAGAATTACTTTACAGGCAGATGGTGCTGCTGAAGAATTGCTATGCAAGAGTTCAAGGAGGAAAAAAATAAGTAATATCCAGTGAGCAAAAATGTATAACGTGTACATTTGTAATTTTAATTATACAATTTATAATGTATAAACAGAAGTGGGAAGTAGAATCATAGAATCATAGAGTTGGAAGAGACCCCAAGGGCCATCCAGTCCAACCCCCTGCCAAGCAGGAAACACCATCAAAGCATTCCTGACAGATGGCTGTCAAGCCTCCGCTTCAAGACCTCCAAAGAAGGAGACTCCACCACACTCCTTGGCAGCAAATTCCACTGCCGAACAGCTCTTACTGTCAGGAAGTTCTTCCTAATGTTTAGGTGGAATCTTCTTTCTTGTAGTTTGAATCCATTGCCCCGTGTCCGCTTCTCTGGAGCAGCAGAAAACAACCTTTCACCCTCCTCTATATGACATCCTTATATATATTTGAACATGGCTATCATATCACCCCTTAACCTTCTCTTCTCCAGGCTAAACATACCCAGCTCCCTAAGCCGTTCCTCATAAGGCATCGTTTCCAGGCTTTGGACCATTTTGGTTGCCCTCCTCTGGACACGTTCCAGCTTGTCAGTAACCTTGAACTGTGGTGCCCAGAACTGGACACAGTATTCCAGGTGAGGTCTGACCAGAGCGGAATACAGTGGTACTATTACTTCCCTTGATCTAGATGCTATACTCCTATTGATGCAGCCCAGAATTGCATTGGCTTTTTTAGCTGCTGCATCACACTGTTGACTCATGTCAAGTTTATGGTCTACCAAGACTCCTAGATCCTTTTCACATGTACTGCTCTCAAGCCAGGTGTCACCCATCCTGTATTTGTGCCTTTCATTTTTTTTGCCCAAGTGTAGTACTTTACATTTATCCCTGTTAAAATTCATCTTGTTTGCTTTGGCCCAGTTCTCTAATCTGTTAAGGTCATTTTGAAGTGTGATCCTGTCCTCTGGGGTATTAGCCACCGCTCCCAATTTGGTGTCATCTGCAAACTTGATCAGGATGCCCTCAAGCCCATCATCCAAGTCATTGATGAAGATGTTGAATAAGACTGGGCCCAAGACAGAACCCTGTGGCACCCCACTAGTCACTTCTCTCCAGGATGAAGAGGAGCCGTTAATGAGTACCCTTTGGGTTCGGTCAGTCAGCCAGTTACAAATCCACTGAATGGTAGCATTGTCTAGCCCACATTTTACCAGCTTCTTTACGAGAATATCATGGGGCACCATGTCAAAGGCCTTGCTGAAATCAAGATAGGCTACATCCACAGTGTTCCCTTCATCTATCAGGTTTGTAATTCTGTCAAAAAATGAGATCAGATTGGTCTGACATGACTTATTTTTCAGAAACCCATGCTGACTTTTAGTGATCACAGCGTTCCTTTCTAGGTGCTCACAGACCGTTTGTTTAAGTGGATTGAAATATTCTTACAAGCCAAATCCCCACGACAGAGTGAGCTCCCGTTGCTCTGTCCCAGCTCCTGCCAACCTAGCAGTTTGAAAGCACATCAGTGCAAAGCAGATAAATAGGTACCACTGTGGCAGGAAGGTAAACGGCATTTCCATCCGCTCTGGCTTCCATCACGGTGTCCTGTTGTGCCAGAAGCGGTTTAGTCCTGCTGGCCACATGACTCAGAAAGCTGTCTGTGGACAAATGCTGGCTCCCTCGGCCTGAAAGCGAGATGAGTGCCACAACCCCATTGTTGCCTTTGACTGGACTTAACCGTCCAGGGGTCCTTTACCCTTTAACCTAGTCACTTGCCAGTCCATGTGGCTATATGGGCAAACAGTTTCCTACCTGCAGACAGTCCTTTTGAAAAGCTAGAGCTGTGGATTGGGGTCACTTTGCATTTGAATTCCTTCAGCAATCCCTACATCAGTGTGAGTCCCCTGGGTCTAATAAAAATAGGACTGTTCACTGTACTACCACGATTTCAGACACATCTCTTTGCAACACACTCTCTGTACATATTGTTGTGTCGTGGGTTCTGGTAGCAAGAAGTCCAGCTACACGTCTTAGTGAAAACAGCTCTTTATTGTAGGGATTAGACAAGACTGGGGAAAGGGGGTAGGGAAAGCTCTATTTATAGACACATTGGGACTGAGGGGAAAGATACATTTTAGCGGGAACCAATAATATTTGAACTTTCCGGCGGGACCCAATCAGGCTGTGGATTGTGATTGTACACTTCAAATTGACCAATAACAATACTTTACTCTGCTGCCAGAATATCTTATTTAATACACAACACTCCCCCGCACCTAGTTGATACTATGCACGTAATCTTTCAAGTGTTGCGGAGGTCTTCGAGTCCTACCGGATCGCCTGACCCCCGGTGTGTCACTCCTTGGACTGTCCGTGGTCAGACTTCTCTCCCCAATAACCTCGGGTACCTCAGCTGGAGCTGTGTCACTAGCTGACTCTCTAGGCGGACTAGTTGTCCCCGGGTTAGGTTCATCAGTGGTGATCTCGGTTTCCTGACTCTCTGAGCCCTCCACCTCCTGTGGCCCGGAGTCATCCTGACTAGACTGCTGCGATTCACTGGATGCCGGCAGAGTTGTGCGCGGCTCCTCCCCACTCGGGCTTACCCTGCTTGGAACCCGGCGCCTTAGCTGGTCAATGTGGCGGCGCATTACTCTGCCATCCTCTAACGTCACAAAGTATGACACTGGCCCACTGGGTCGGGTGACCACCCCCGGCACCCATGCTGGTCCCCTTGCATAGTTCCGGACCCAAACCAAATCCTCTGTTGTCAGGTATCGGGTTCTGTCACCCTCGGCAGCCGGTGGTTCTCTTGTATCGCGGCCCGGCACCTTGTCAGGGTGGACATAGTCTAGGATTGTGGCCAACCTCCTTGCCATTAATAATTCAGCTGGGGACTTGCCTGTGGATGCACACGGCGTTGTGTGCTGCAGGAACAACATCCTTGCAATGCGAGCAGACCAATCCCCTTCCAAGAGGCGTGCTATTGCACCCTTGGCTGTGCGCACCATCCGTTCGGCTTGGCCGTTCGTGGATGGATGAAAGGGAGCCGAAGTTACCCCCCTAATGAAGTTATCGGCCAGGAATGCCCTGAACTCTTGGGACACAAAAGCCGCCCCGTTGTCTGATACTATGGCCTCGGGTAACCCATGCGTTGCAAACAAAATGCGAAGGGCCCTGATTACAGCAGCTGAGGACATGTTTGGCACAATTGAGACCTCCAGCCATTTCGAGTACGCGTCTACTACAATTAAGAACACCTTTCCCTGATACGGCCCTGCAAAATCTACATGGAGCCGACTCCACGGTTTCTTAGCCCGCTCCCACCAATGCACTGGTGCCCTGGGCATTTCTGGGTGCACCTCTTGGCACGCTCGACAGGTGCGCACCCATTGTTCAATGTCCTTGTCCATCCCTGGCCACCACACATAGCACCTGGCTAACGATTTCATCCGAACCATGCCCGGATGACCCATGTGTAATGTGTCTAACACCTCATTCTGTAGCGACCTTGGAATAACCACCCTATCGCCCCACAATATGCAACCCTTATGGAGGGACAGCTCATTTTGTCTTGCCATGAAAGGTCTAAATTTCTCTTCCTGAGTCCCACTTGGCCATCCCCTCCCCACCCACACAAGGACACGGGCGAGGACGGGGTCCCTTTTAGTTCTCGCGGCGATGTCGACGGCAGTCACGGGTGGTCCGGGAAGTGTCTCCATCATCATGACGTGCTCGGCCGGAGCTGGGTCGTCGTCGGCTGCTCCAGGTAGTGGTAGACGACTCAGCGCGTCCGCATGGCACAACAGCTTACCCTTCACATGACACAGTTCGTATTGAAATCCATTCAAAAAGATGGACCATCGGAGCATGCGTGGGGACAAGATTTGAGGCGTTTGTTTATGCGGGCTGAACAAACCCAGCAAAGGCTTGTGGTCCGTTTGAATTGTGAAAGGGCGGCCGTACACGTAGTCATGGAACTTCTTGATTCCTGTGACTATAGCCAGTGCCTCCTTATCAATCTGGGCATAGTTCCGCTCTGTGGGGCTCAAGGTTCTGGAATAGAATGAGATTGGACGCTCCGACCCATCCGCCTCCCTGTGACTCAAGACAGCCCCCACGCCATATTGTGAGGCATCACACGCCAGCACCAATGGTTTAGCAGCATCATAGTGGGCGAGTGTACTTTCCTTTGACAGCACGCCCCGCAGCGTTTCAAAAGCTCTCTGTTGCGGTTGCCCCCAACGCCATGCACACTTCTTTTGGAGTAGCCGATGCAGTGGTTCGGCTATCGATGCCTTGTGTGGCACAAAGGCGTGATAGAAATTGACGAGGCCCAAGAAGGATTGCAGCTCAGCCTTGTTACTAGGTGTTGGTGCTGCGGCGATAGCCTTAACCTTGTCTTCCATGGGGTGGATGCCAGCAGCATCAATTCTGTACCCTAAGAAGTTCACAGCTGCTACCCCAAAACTACATTTCTCTTTTTTAAGTTTCAACCCCGCATCCCGGAATTTGCAAAGGACTGCCTGGATGCGTCCCAGTAGTTCTTGAGCATCCTTGCCCGCGATTAACACATCATCAAAATATGGCAGGACACCTGGCAGGCCCCGTAACAGGCGCTCCATAAGACTTTGAAAAATGCCAGGTGCCACGCAGACTCCAAACTGCAGCCTATTCACCTTAAAGGCGCCCTTGTGCGTCACAATTGTCTGGATTTCTGCGGACGCTGGAGTCACTGGAAGCTGCTGGTATGCCTGTGCCAAGTCAATCTTTGCAAACACCTTGCCCCCAGCCAGCTTCGCTAATAGTTGGGACACTACTGGAATTGGATACGAGTTGCCCCTGATGGCCTTATTAATCGTACATTTGTAATCCGCACAAATTCGTATTTCCCCATTAGCCTTCAGGGGTGTGACAATGGGTGTTTCCCATTTAGCAGAGTCCACTGGTGAAAGCACCCCTTGCTGTATTAGCTTCTCCAATTCAGTCTCTATTTTAGGCTGTAGCGCAAAAGGAACCCGCCTGGGTTTGAGGCGGATTGGTGCAACCCCCGGGTCCAGTTCTAAGTCAATTGGAGGCCCTTTATAACATCCTAACTCTCCATTAAATAGCTCCCCAAATTCCGTGTACAGAGTGTTAAATGTCTCGGAAGCTATCTGAACCATGTTGAGCCCTGAGATTCCCAACCCCAAGGCCGGGAACCAGTCCGTGCCCAGCAGGCTAGTGCGCTTCCCTTTTGCGATCACAAGCTTTAATACGGCCTCCCTCTCGCGGAACTGCACGTTCACTGCGCACATTCCCAAAATGTCTATGCGGCCGGCGGAATAGGATTGCAGAGTAGCCGGGAAGGGCTCCAATCTCGGAAGCTTACCTCGAGGAAATAACGATCTGGCCGTGTCCTCCGAGACGATGGAGAATCCGGATCCGGAGTCCACCTCCATGTTGCACGGCTTCCCTTCGATTAGGACCCGCACAGCTGGTTTCCCTTGGGCTGGAAATGGCACAGTTCTGCCCTCGATTTGCGTGAGGTAGTTGCAATCGTCGAGTTGGTGCGTCGCTGTGGATGTCCTCTGACCTCTTGATTTCGCGGACCCCGACGTGCCACTCGACTTGCAGACCCTGGCTATGTGTCCCGTTTTTCCACAAGCATGACACGTAGCTTCTCGGAACCGGCACTTCCTTCTCTCATGTGACCCGCCGCAGCCAGGGCAGACCCCCTGCCGACCTTTATTCGCTGTGCTCTCCTGTCGCACCATCTCTATTCCCCGCACAGGGCTTTGGTTGGGGCTGACATGCTGGTCGTCCACGGTGTGGGTTGACGCTCCAGCTCTCTTTTCGGCTCGCTGGTCCGGGTCTTGCTCCTCTCTCTCAGCGCTTTCTGTCGCAATGGCCTCACGGAGCGCTGTCGACAGATCCATATCTTGTTTTGCCGCAATCCGCCTGCGGCCCTTGCTGCTGCGAAGGCCGCACACAAACCGATCCAGCAGGGCCTCCTCCAAGTTGGCGAATTTGCAGTGTCTCGCCAGCTTCCTCAGTTCGGTGAGGAAAACTGCTACCGTCTCTCCAGGTCGTTGTTGCCTCTTGTGGAATTCGATGCGCCATGTCATCTTCGACGCTGTCGGATTAAGGTGATTGGAGAGGTGTTCCGTAATGCTCGCGAACGACGCCTCCCGCAGTGTCGTGGGGGCCAGAATTGCCCGAGCCAACTCAAAGGTCTCTGCCCCGCAGCAACTCAGGAACAACGCCTTTTTCCTTTCCTCGTCAGTGACCCCTTTTGCTGCCACGCTGAATTCAAAACGCTCGAGGTAAGCATCCCAGGCCTCAGTTGCTCCGGGATGAAATGGTTCCATGAACCGTGACGCAGCCATCTTAGTGGACTGATCTGTCCTGTCAGTCACAGGGAGTCTTGTCGCCAGAATCAGGTCGCTAGGGTCGGCAGCCCTCAGCCGGCCTAATTCAATCCCATCCTCGTCGCCAGTATGTTGTGTCGTGGGTTCTGGTAGCAAGAAGTCCAGCTACACGTCTTAGTGAAAACAGCTCTTTATTGTAGGGATTAGACAAGACTGGGGAAAGGGGGTAGGGAAAGCTCTATTTATAGACACATTGGGACTGAGGGGAAAGATACATTTTAGCGGGAACCAATAATATTTGAACTTTCCGGCGGGACCCAATCAGGCTGTGGATTGTGATTGTACACTTCAAATTGACCAATAACAATACTTTACTCTGCTGCCAGAATATCTTATTTAATACACAACACATATCTGCAGCTTGGTAGCAATGACATGGCTTTAACACTTTCTGTCTTTTACTAAAATATTTCCACATCAACTTCTGCATGATCTCAAGGATTCTGGGAAGAGTTCTAAGGTTCAATGCTGATCTTTTTGTTGATGAACCTATGATAGTGTTCAAAGGAAGTAGGATAGCACAAGGACAGGGTTTTTCATTCCAAATTCTTATTCCATAGTTGGTATGACAGATCTTGGAATTGGGCTGACAGATGTTACTCACATTGACCTGCAGTCTAAACCTTATGAAAAGTTTAGGATGATGTATTTCACAAAACAATTTACTGTGAACAATTTAAGAGCTGGAACAAGTAGTCAAAGAAGTTTAATTAATTTCACAAATTGTCACAGTGAAAATCTGAGAATTCATCGAAGGAAACAAATATTTGAATATGTTTCAGATATTTGAAAACTATTTTCTTCCTCTCCAATTAATTGGGTCAGTAGGGGGTTTAGCTCTCAGTTTATTGACAGTTTTCCTCTTCTTCTGTTAGGAATGTTATAGTTTCACAATTGCAGTGAAAAAGATGGGGAATTTTTAATCCCTGAAGTGTTTGCTTTCTCAGTAGGCTTCTATTGATTTTTCTTTCAAAAAGGTGTCAACCACTTAAATTGTTCCACGTCTGCAGGTCAAGCCTCTACTTCTCCCTGCGTGCTGGAAGCTTGTGGATTCCTTTAGGTTCTTTACCCATTCAAATTAGCCTACTTTTAAAAATGATAATAATAGACAAGTGAGTGGAAGAATGACAACAGGGGAGCAACAGGAGGAGAGTGTCGAGAATGAGTTGAAGAGTTGCGGAGGAAGACAGAAAATGAGAGGAAATGAGGTGAGAGAGAGAGAAGGAAAGAAGCAGGGCAGCAGAGTGAAAGTCAGCATCACAGTTAGAGAGGAGACTGGGGATCTGAGAAGTGCTGCTGGGGCAGCTAGAAAGCCTTTTGAAACTCATATCATATCATTTTAAAGCTTAAAACACTCTAAGTTTATAAAGGGTCTCCATGGCAAAGCAGTGTGGCAAACCAGGCATTCTCCAGACCCCCCCCCCCCGGCCCAGAATGCCTGCGTCTAAGAAGAAGGCCCCCTTGCACCCTCCCCAGTTCCCCAGGTGGGGAAGAAGCTGTCTTAACTTCCACCACAATTGCAGTCGTGAACTGTACTTTTTTAAAAAGGGGGGGGGGCAGGGGTGTAGTAGTATCAGCAGCCCTGACATTGGCAAGAGGAGGATCTGCTGGACCATGCAGAGGACCTCCTGAAGTCTGGCACCAGCCCTACGCACCCATTGGATGTGACACTTCTGTGGATCTGAATAAAAACCTATTTGCCAGCTGGTGGAAGGTAATCTGAGAAGGGAACCAGGCGGTGCTCACTGTGCTAGGAATTCCAGAGATCAGGCCCAGCCACCCAGTTAAAGGTGAAGGTGAAGGGACCCCTGAGCATTAGGTCCAGTCGCGGACAACTCTGGGGTTGCTGCACTCATCTAGCTCTATAGGCCGAGGGAGCCGGCGATTGTCCACAGACAGCTTCCAGGTCATGTGGCCAGCATGACTTTTTTTTTAAAAAAAAAATATTATTATTATTATTATTATTATTATTATTATTTATATATATATAAATACATTGGGAAAAAACTATCACATTTATCTTTTCATTCATTTAACATTTTGGCCTTTAGGGCCGTGACTTCCCTCAAACCCTCCACATGATTTTATACTATACTTCTTAACTCAATCATTGCTTTAAATCATCATATCCAACTTACTCACTATAATTTCATATTTACAACATTTCTTCAATAATCTACAAAGCTTCTTGCATTCCTATCAACGTATTTGATTGAATACCATTGTCTTTTAAATAATTCGTAATTTGGTCCAGTCTTTGATGAATTTTTGGTCCTGCTGTTCTCGGATTCTTCCCGTCATTTTATCCAATTTCGCATACTCCAGTAATTTCACTGTCCATTCTTCTTTTGTCGGTGTTTCTTGTTGTTTCCATTTTTGTGCTATTAAGATTCTCGCCGCAGTCACTGCATATTGGAAAAGTTTAAAGTCTTGTTTTTTAATGTCTGTACCAGTAATGCCCAGTAAGAAGGCTTCTGGTTTTTCAGCAAATGTATATTTCAACATTTTCTTCATTTCATTATTAATCATAATCCAGAAGCCTTTCACCTTCTTACATTCCCACCACATATGATATAAGGTGCCTTCCTTTTCCTTACATTTCCAACACTTGTTATCAACCTTATACATTTTCACTAATTTGACCGGTGTAATGTACCATCTATACATCATCTTCAAGACATTTTCTTTTAACGCATAACATGCAGTAAATTTCATTCTTTCTTTCCACAATTTTCCCCAGTCTTCTAACATAATATTATGACCAAAATCTTTTGCCCATTGTATCATCACCAACTTCACTTCCTGTGGCCAGCATGACTAAGCCGCTTTTGGCGAACCAGAGCAGCACACGGAAACACCGTTTACCTTCCCACCGGAGCAATACCTATTTATCTATTTGCACTTTGACGTGCTTGCGAACTGCTAGGTTGGCAGGAGCTGGGACCAAGCAACAGGAGCTCAGCCCATCGTGAGAATTCGAACCGCCGACCTTCTGATCGGCAAGCCCTAGGCTCTGTGGTTTAACCCACAGCACCACCCATACCACCCAGTTAAGTTCTGCCAAATATGCTTCAGGTCTTGGTGGGACAGAAATCAGTGCTTCCCCTGGTGATCTTAAAACCTGGGAACGTTGGTGTTGTGCCATTGAAGGAATTCCCTTTTAAGGTCAACAAAGCAAGGCATACTGGGGCTGTTATGATTCCGGAAACAGACTCTTACGAAGCTTTACGTTCAGTGGAAAGAGTTGTGGCAGAAAGGAGAATGTAACTTCGCTTATTCCATTTTTCCAGCAGTGCATTAACTTATTAAAATTAGGATACCAATTTTTAAAACTAAAACACCAAGCAATGTAATTATTATAATTATAATTAAAATAGCTATTGGAATATTTTAAATACATAAATTTTATGGTTTTTTTTTAAAAAAAATGTATAGTTTTCTTTGATGTAGGTATGCATAGCACAACCTTATACAGAAGTCCTATTGAGTTCAACATGTATGATTACATATTAAATGTTTATATGAAATAAATGTTTGAGTGGGGCTTGGAACAAAAATCAAGCTGCTTACAAGATTATTTCAACTGGAATTGATTCTTCTAACTAGCAGCACCTGCTTTCGTCTTGAGGTTCCTGTGTGGTACTGATATAACACAGAGGGTTGCATTCCTGACAAAAGCAAGGGGGGAGCTGTTTGTGCAAAGAGGGTTTCCACCCCTCCTCCCACTTCACTATAGTGACCTGAGAAGTTTGGGAGCTGCGGCCCAGTCGGTTGAGGGAAGCAGTTGCTGTGGGAAGTGAAAGCGGGTTACTTTCCTCTGTTTTTATGATTTTTCAGTAGAGTGCCGTATCAAAAAGTCATCATCAACGATGTCTCTTTTTAATACCTTATGTCACAAAATTTAGCTTTTAGTTTGGAATCTACTGGTAGATTTCTGAGTTATTCGAATTAGATTTGTGAGGATTTTTGCCTTCTATTGCTTTAGCAATGACAACAACAAAACAAGTTCTCCTCTAGGACTAAGATACATTGGCAAAGAAAAATGCTTTATATGCATTGTTTATGCATTCTAACACTGTGACACCAGGTGGTGCTGTGGAGTTTCGTTTTTGCTTACTCGATTTCTCATACAAAGTTTTTGTCTATCTATTTATATATATATACTGCCCTATACTCAGAGGTCTCAGGGTGGTTCACAGAAAAGATCACAATATATAAACTCAAAATAAAAACAAAACCCAATAGCACCCCCCCCCCCCAAAAAAGAGCCACATTTTAAAAGGGTATAGGATGTCGATTAGGTCAACCAAAATTTGCAACATGCTTAACTGATACACTTCTTTGATGTGTCAGATGCAGCCCTAACTTACACTGCTGAAATGATTAAACCTTGTGTGGAAGTCTGAGTTGTGGATTCTAGGTGACGATTTTCTCAGTACTTGAGCTTGCTCCCATGCTGAGCCTCCTTTGCTTACTTGCAATCCGTTGTGAGCTTTGCAAGTCGATCAGGTTTCATGCAAGTGTTAGCAATATTTAGCAGTACAAATTTCTTTGGTCATGAAATAATAACGAACCAAAGCGCATCTTTTTGAACCAGACCATTCCTAACCATTTTAATCAATGCTACCTACTCCCTGGTAAATCAGGATACAATTCCACCCTTACTGTATTTGTTTTGTTTTTTACTACCGCTAAGTAAGTATCATAGAAAAATTCAGCCACCTGTGCTCTCCTATCCGCTTTATCATTTCATTGCTTGTTTGGATACCAAATCATCAACAACAAAGTATTTGCAGGTGTGATTTAAAAGGGACAGGATAGGAAGATTGGGAACACAAATTGCTCTGTTGGTATTGCACAAAGCCAAGAGTAAAGACACCACAAGACCCAAAAATTATGACACCCTTGAGAGCATGCAGATGGGTATTGTGTGCAATGATTAAGAGTAGCAAAACTGCAAATAGCAAAATCCATTGCACAACAAGTTCTTGCAGTGTAGCCTGGAGAACTGAAGTCAATTATGCAATTTTTGCAAAATGCAAGAGTGGGCCGACCTGACATGAGTTTTATGAGCAGTGGACTGAAATGAACCATGAGCTAAAAACTGAGCAGCTACAAGACTGCGCACCGTCCCTGGGAAGAACTTTAAGATCAGTTCATTTCTGGTACTCAGGACAAATCCCTGCACTAAGAATTCTTTAATTTTTGATTTATTTCTTTTGCACTGAACTTAGATGGATTAAGAGAGACCGGTCCTGAGAGATCTGCATTGGCTCCCAGTACGTTTCCGAGCACAATTCAAAGTGTTGGTGCTGACCTTTAAAGCCCTAAACGGCCTCGGTCGTGTATACCTGAAGGAGCGTCTCCACCCCCATCATTCAGCCCGGACACTGAGATCCAGCGCCGAGGGCCTTCTGTCGGTTCCCTCACTGCGAGAAGCAAAACTACAGGGAACCAGGCAGAGGGCCTTCTCGGTAGTGGCGCCCGCCCTGTGGAACGCCCTCCCATCACAGGTCAGGGAAATAAACAACTACCTGACATTCAGAAAAAACCTGAAGGCAGCCCTTTTTAGGGAAGTTTTTAATGTTTGATATTTTTGTATTTGATTTCTGTTGGAAGCCGCCCAGAGTGGCTGGGGAAATCCAGCCAGATGGGCGGGGTACAAATAATAAATATTAATATTATTATTAATTAATATTAATATTAATTAATCTGGGGGATATAGTGAAAAAAACAAAAACAAAAAAGACCTTGCAGCCCTAAATCTAGAGTATTCAAAGCAATGTACAAACCTGCTCATAGAACCCCATGCCAGGTATGTTTGTATTAATTATGACTGTGGATTACAGGAGAAAGACTGGACTATGGCCCTGGAGGTTTGCCGGGGGGGGGGGGGGTGTCGAGATCTTGGAACGACTATGCCACACTTTGCTCAGCCTCTGCTATATGTATGCAAGAACCAATCAATTAGGAATTGTTGCAATCTCTTCTGAGCCTTATAGGGCTGCCTAGTACTACAAAACTATGTGAGTAAATGCTTAAAATAAGCCAATTAGAAGAAACTTTTCAAGTCAAAACTCACTCAGAGGAAGGGGCGAATAAATGAAATAATAGTCTACTGTGTAAATCCCCTATTGCTCCACCAAGATCCATAAGGGGACAAAATAAATCTGGTAAAACTCATGAATTATATTATAAAACGTAAATGAAACGTGTCACTTTGGCTGAGGTGACTAATGGATAGCAATAGGGCGCCTTTATTGTCATGATGCTTCATGAGCCAGGAGAAGGTTCACAACACACCTTAGTTATAGTTCAGGTGGTATGTAGAGCATTATTTGTCAAAATGTCAGGCGTAACCTGAAATTTCCCTGCCAGTACTCCCAAAATGTCAGGGAGTGTGCACTGAAGAAGCTTATGAGGCAAGGGGACACCTTTAGATGGATGGGAAATCTGAGCACAGTCAGAACACGGATACAATCCACTAGACTGGTTTTCCACTTTAGATGCTGACTTGGTATAAAATGCAAGTTAACTGTAACAGTAAAAATAACAGAAGGTTAAAGATACAGTTCTTCACTCAGTTATTCTGGCCCGTTTATTATTTAATTTTCTTAATCTGTTTTATTCAGAGTACCGGTAACTGGCCATAGTAGCAGTCAACGACATGGCATGGGTTGCCAGGTCCCGGGGCAGGCAAGCCACCACCACCACCAGAGCGTCCCCCCCAACCAGAACTAAATGGGGCCCACTGTGCTGCCTGCCTGCCCATGCAGAGGGGAACCTGGCTGGCCGGCACAGCCCTTGGCAGGTGAATCCATTCCCTAATGCTCGTGGAAAGGAGTGCTGGGCCAGGATGGGGTCACCCCTTGCCGGCTTCCCTCTGCCGCTGCCCGCTCACTGTGGACCTGAGCTGCTCTGCCCCCTTCACTGGGGCGGGATGGGGATCCCCATGCATGCCGGCACCTGCACAGGGTCGCCTGGTTGCGCCCCCTCAGAATTTTGTGCCCAGGGTCCCCCCCCCCTGCATGCTACACCACTGGTAGCAACCATGACTAGCAATACCACTCCTCTAATCCTCATCTTGCTAAGACTGTAAGGTGTGACTTAAAGGAAGTGGCCCTCCTCCCTGACCTATATATGGAGAGAATGATACTGCCATGCCTTATATGCCTTTAGTAAAGATTACTAAGATGATGACGACGACGATGATGATTTATTACATTTATATACCGCCCTATAGCCAGAGGGCGGAGGGTGATTCACAGAATAAAATCTAAACATAAAACCACAAAATACATAATCAAAATAAGAACAACCCAATAACCACATAATGTATGTGAATTACTCTGAGCATTTGAAATGTGGTATATAAATGTTGAACATTATTTATTTACTTATTTACTCATTCAGTTTCTCTCTGACCTATTCCGAGGAACTCAAGAACAAGTGATGAACATTTAAATAAAACAGTACAACACAATAAGAACGAAATGTCTAATTATTTTACACCTACTGAATTCTGGCTGTTGAACACCAGGCCAAAGTGGTTTTGCAGTATTTCTGGGAAGCATTTAGTGGGTCTTTATAGGGCCGACAGTCCTTGGAAGAAAAAAGGCATAGTAGCTGTGGGGGAAGCCCTCCAAGTCTGGGGTGGAGGCAAGCGCAGATCACTGGGTGTAGAAAATGGAATGGAGCCTAGTGGTTTGAGGAATGGAGCCTAGTGGTTTGAGGTTGATTGGGTGGAATGGGGAGCCCAGTGCTGAGCAGGAGTTGCCCTGAAAGCAAGCAAACCAAGCCTATTGCCTCATTATTATGACTAATTATGGAAGACTCAGGTGGAATCCACACACATATAAAAAAATGCTGTGAAAATGCTTTTTAAAAAATGTTTTGAAAAATATATTGAATTTGTCATAACTCACCATCGCCATCTAGTGTCACATTTGTATATTGAACTTTACAACACACTTTTTATTATTTTTTGCAGCTGTATAGCTGAGTCCTCATTTCCACTTTGCCTGCTGTTGGTTTACTCTGCACTGGCTTCTAAAGCAGGTGTGTTCATAATTGGCCATAAAGATTTTATTCTTAAAAACTTTAATCCCACAGTAAATCAGTATACCAAGTGCTCTTCATGGCTTCCTCCTCCAGCACTGACTACCTTGCTCATTCTTACTGTACATTGGCTTAACATGGCAGAACCGGGGGGGGGGGGGGGCGGGTCTTTACCATGGACAGTTCCATCACAACTGCATCCCAGTTTCTGAGGACAGTGTCTGCACTCTGTTTTAGCCCGGAACCCTACTCATAAAATGACATAAAAATTGTCAACCTCAGTTAACTGTTAACAAAACTTCATCAGTGAATAGTTTCAGAAATACTTAGCTCTCATCTAGCTATGAAAGTTTCTTCATATTTATGTAGCAACAAGAACAGTGTTTTCACGCACACACAGCGGTAGATATTCCTACCTGAACAGTGGGGTCAACCAACTGTTACTGCACTGCGATTCTACCACGGTGATATTGGATTTTAACAGTTAATTACATCTGGGCATCAGGCGTGGCCTCCTTCCCAAATTGGAATCATATAACTGTTGATTTGGCCTTGATTTGGCCAGAGATTATTCCACATCATCTGTCTTGGCTAGTTTTGGCATCATGCTTTCTCAATCAATAGTGCTAAAGAAATATTTACAAAAGGCAAATAAAGTGGCAAAAGAGGGGCTGTTTTGGGGTGGGAAGAGGATCTGCAATATGTAAATTTTAAAATATAAATTAAGAAATTAATTAATTTCCATAGATCAGAAGGAATGTCAAATAAAACTGCTAACACATGCTGTCATTGCTGACGTTGAAGGCAGAATGGGATTCTGTGCCTGTGAGGACTGGAATTGGACCCCATTTCCTATCTATTGTGGGCATATGGCAGCAACAGCTGAACGGCTACAACCTGCTGATTTTGGACTGCTGCGCGCAATGAGGTAGAACAAAATGCCAATGTCCTTTTTTCTGTATACATGACAGACAGCATAGAGGGATGCAAAGTAGATTTCATTTAAAAAAAAAAAAATAACAGCTCACACTCACAAATACATTTCAGCAACATAATATATGTCTGATGGTTGTCAGAGGGCTCATATTAGCCATCAGTCTGAGCAAAACAGATGGCTGTGACTCCAGAAGCTTATTCCTGTAAATCTGCTGGAATTACTGCGACTCAGACCCTGTGGTGTTCTGTGGCAGCTAAAGGGACTTTGTGTGCTTGTCAAGTGGAACAGACCCAGGAAACCCCAGGACAACGGGAACGTGGCCAGAAATCTGTGTGAGATGGAATGGACCAGAACCTCACAGATGCCACTGCTGATAGATGTGCTCCTTAGGAGGCATGCCAGGCAAAGCCTGACATGCGCTGAAGATCTTCCAAAGATGCGTTAAGCTTTGTTTGCTCTGAGGGCTCTGGAGTCCAACTCATGCTGGATGCCTCTGATACACAGGTGTCTGCAGGACATCCTAGGCCTTAACTCACAGAAATGATTGCAGACTCCATTCCAAACTGCAGAAATCTATCTCTGACTCCAGCAAAAAAGAAAAGAAAGTAGAGCTCCCCTCAACACGCCTTACCTGTCTAAGAGATAAGAACACACCTCTTTTCTCATATTTTGCTTCAAAACCATGTGGAAATTTTTTGTGTGCTTCTGAAATGCTTGTTACAACCTTTATCACACAAGAGCAAGCTATAAAATATTCCCCGATCCTCTCCCTTCATCTCTCCTGGAATAATTTAAGGTTTTTATATTTTCTGAAATGGCAATTCACAGATAGGGCTGCCAACTTTTAAAACAGCCCTAGCCTTTTAACAGAAACATGCAAGTGCCACTTTTCTGCAATGTAAATTTCATCCCAGGAAAAAACTTCACCCGCTAAATTTCTGCTTGTCATGCTGCTGTAAGTGGTGGGTGGTCAGCAGAAAACATAAGCCTCATCCCCTTACACACTTGGTCAGGACATGTGTTGTTCTAGGCGCAGCACATGGAGGAGTGTGGTCAAGCCCTTAGAGTGGGTGAACATTGATTGAAAAATGGAGCAGGTGGGGGCAACGTGGCCGTGAGGGACAAAGAAACTGAGGAAGGGGGGATGAGATTACTGCTAGATCCCCTTGTATTGCTGTGCCTTTTCATCTTTGAATCAATGAATGCTTTGGCAGCAACTGAATTGAATCCAAGTTTTAATATCCTTGTTATGTCTGTTAGTCTGTTAATGTGGGCTGGATGTTTATAATGAATGCTCCCCCCCCCCCATTTTAATGTATGTGGGTTTTTTGTCTTTTGTATGTTGTGTTGAGTTGCCCTGGCAAGAAAAAGCAATGAATAAATATAATTAATAATAATGATGATGATGAGATGAGGAAGATAGTCAATTTTGTATAGGAAAGTGTTAGGATAGCTGTTACAAAATTTAAGATTTTGCCCTCCATAGACAAGTATCTGCTGAGCTTTTCCTTTATAGGCAAAGCAAACTAGAAGTGGTTTGAGCCAAGGTGCAGAACTGTGCTTTCCACTTTAGCTAAGCCACCAGTGAAGTTGGAAGTTCCTCCAGGAGTGACAAATGAGAATGCCAACTGTGATGACAAAGGTACGGCACCATTAGTATGGGCTCCAGGCATCCTTTTTCCACGTTCTGCAAGAGGAATAGAAATAGGTGCTGTTTCAGGGTGAGCTGGCTTGTGCCAAGGGGGAACATCCTGCCTGTGACAGTCTTGCTTGCCATTTCAATGCAAAATACTATAGCTGCTCTCTCCATACAGATTTCAGCAGCTAAATCTGGACAGCTGAATCTGAAGGGTTGCCATATTCCTTTAGTAAAGATGTGGCCTGTTTAATCTTAGCTGCCACTTAACGCTGACCTAATTCCACAGGATTTAATAAATCAGTTTTTGATATTCAGTGCGTAAATGTTCATATTACTAACAAGAATGGCACCCTGGAATTTGGTGGATTCTGCTTTGTAGTTCAATGACGAAGACACAAAAAAGCTCTTTCCCCTCAAGTTTCTGAAAGTTCTGGCCTGCTATGTAAGGCCTTGATTTGAAGATGTGTGGATCTGCATGTTCTTTTTTGTTCTTGTTCAGTGATTGTTCCTGACAGGCCTCAGGAAATATCCATCTATTTGCAACAGACTTCTAAAAGGGCCGTAACATGCAAGCCTTGAGAATTCTAGCAGGTAAACAGAAAAATAAAAAGGTGACGGGTTGTCCATTAATGCTAGCCACCACAGTAAACTAAAACAATGTGATTTTTATCTGACAGGAAAGAGAGGAGGAGAGGGAAGAAAGAAGACTTTCCTTGCCAAGGAAAAATTGAACTTCACAGTTAAAGTGTGAGATTTTTGAAGTACCACAAATGTGTGCCTGACTACATAAGAGAACACACGCGGTTCTCTCTCGGTTGGCTTTACCTCCCACTGTGCCTATGGCTTAAAGTTAAGGGGAAAATGGAAACTTTCTGAAAGAAGGAAATGTTAGCCAACAAAGGAGAGAGGGAGAGAAACTGACTATTTCAGGGCAATACAGCAAGTACCAATACTTCGTGCACTCTGTTCATACAGTCTGAGGTGGTTATATTCACTCCAGACATCAGCACGGTGCCAAGAATACAAACCATAACAGGAATGTTACAGAGAACAAGGGTTTCTTTTTGGCTAAGGTTTCATCTACTGTTTGTTTCCTCAATAATCCACCTGAGAGCACAGCTTTAAAAAAAACATTTGAAACTAGCAAAGTCTCTGAATCCTTCAGGTCTGCCAAAATTCCAGACAAAACAGAAGAAGCATTTCTCTTCTGTCATTTGTGCAAATTCAATTAATGGAGACGGCAAACAATAACCATTTCAAGTCATCACTACCTCGGATGCTGCATCAATTAATTTACCTACTTTGTGGTTCCAAAACAATGCTAGAACCTGGCTAGATCAGACCAGATCCATTCACTCTAGCCCTGTTTTGAACAGTGACCAGCGTTCAAAACTTGCAAAAGGAAAACTTGCAAAAGGGATACATGAAATCAATAGTGTTCCCTGTTGTCTGTCGCCAGGATCTGTCATCTAGACATGGAGATTCAATTACACAGAGGTTCAATTTAGCTCTCCTGAATAATAGTTCCAGTACCTTTATTGCTCAATATTCAACCAAACTGCAAATTTCATGGGGGGAAATAGCATTCCATTAAAAAGGTGGGGAAACTCCTCAAACCCAATTGATTTCAAGACAAGAGTTTATATTTGCATAACTAATCTCATTTGCATATACATTAGGAACTCAGGAAATGAATTTTCTTTGTGACAAAATATCTTATGTTGAATCACAAGAGGCCAAGCATATGTAGGCTTGCAATTGGAACTATGAGCTTTTGCTCACACGGAACCTCATGTGGGGGTAATAGAGAAGTTCAATATACAATTAGTTCATATTCACTTAAAGCATATTAATGGTGAGCAAGGAGGTAAGGAAAGTAATGACGTGATCAAATCCTTAAAACTATCTGTGGAGGGATAATTTTGTGGAAGAAAACCATGAACAAAAATAATTCGCACATTTATAAGCCAGTCCTTCTGTTCGTGTTCTATAGGTAAAGACAACTCCTCAGCCAGTGCAAAGCCTGTCTGAGCTGGCATTATAATAAAACCTGGGGATTATCCAAATTGTAATGCACTAAGGAGTTTTGCAGTGGCAAATGTGGTATAGGTTTGGTGAATAGCTAGCTGTGATGTCAGAGAATGATCAGAGGGATTACAGCTGCTTAAATGAATGAACATCTAGATAATAGGATATTTGCTTCCACCCTAGTTGTTGATTTTCTCTATAATTGCTACCAGTTGTCTAACAGAGAGTCCAGATTTTGTCATTGCCAGTCCATTATTCAATACCTTTTCCGTCTTTTGAAACAGTGTGTTTTTGCTATGAGAATAGTTGCAGGACCAGATTGTCAATGTGGAATAGAAAGTGTTGTTAGTCGTTGGCGATGCTTTACTTTTCTGCATTCTTAAGTCCTGCACTTCCACAGTACTGCTGTTATCAGGCTGCACAGTCTTTTCTCCCACAGCTTGAGTCTTTTTTTTGGGGGGGGGGTGTCAAGTTTTTTTTATTAAACTTTAAAAACTTTACATATATATTGTAGATTCCAAATTTGTTAGACATTTCTCTTTAAACTTCACGTCTTTTCCTCCATGCTGTTCTTAATCCCATTCCGTTTACATACTGCATTTGAATGATGATGATGATAATAATAATAATAATAATAATAATAATAATAATAATAATAATAATAATAAATATATTTATACCCCGCCCATCTGGCTGGGTTTCCCCATTTGACCTGAGACATATTATTCTATTTCAGCACCTTGACAGGTGCTGTTCCAGATGGACTCTTCTTATGTTCTTGTGGGAAGGACATACTGCAGGTAAGTCAAGAAAAGGAGAACTGTGAATAAATGGGAAAGCTCTCTCGCTTAATTCCTCACCCCTCCCGCAGAGTAAACACAAAGAGTCTGTGGCAGATTGAAACTTTTGATGCTTTGGCTGTTCCATACCTGCAAGACAGGCCAGCAGTTAACCTTGCCGTTTCAAAGGAAGGTAAGAGCAACAGCCAGGCAACTGATCCATTCTGTCAAAATGCTAGATGGTTATAAGCCTTTGCTTCTGTCTGCTAATAAAACTTGCTGCAAGGCATCCCCCCACCCACCCACTCCTCTCTCTCTCTCTCTCTCACACACACACACAGAGATTCCACTTTTCTTATTGGGTTAAAAATAGTTCATGATTTTAAAATAGAAGTGTCATTTAATATATTATACAGAACAGTTATTTTTATTTTTATTTTGAAATATGTATATTTGATCTAAACCTTCTAAATCTGATTAATATACATATAAGACAATCCAAAGCAGACTGAAGAACTCACTGAAATCAGCATGTTTAACACCGTGTTTGAAAGTGGGGTGGCATATGGGGGTGGGGGTGGGGGGGGCTTTGAATGCCCCAGGACTTTCTTTGGGTAAGAAGGAAGCTCCCTTGGAAGTCAGCCCCATTCAAATGAATATGTGCTTAGAACTGGGAAGTGTCAACATGAACATGGAGGTGCTTGAAGTTACATCCTGTTTTAGAAGATTCAGGAACAGAGGAGCTCAGTAAAATATTTAATGGAATACTGTGGTACCTCACTTTACAGACTTAATCCATTCCAGAAGTCTGTTCTTAAGCCCAAACCATTCTTAAACGGAGGCGTGTTTTCCCTAAGGAGGCCTCCCGCCACCAGTGCCCTTCCACCGTTCAGCTTTCGTTCTTAGACCGAGGTAAAGTTCACAAACCGGGACACTACTTCCTGTTTTGCCGAGTTTGTAAACTGAATAGTTCTTAAACAGGGCTGTTCTTCAACCGAGGTACCACTGTAGTGTAGGTGCTGTTTAGGGAAGTTTTTAAATGTTTGATGGATTACTGTATTTTAATATTTTGTTGGAAGCCACCCAGAGTGGCTGTGGAAGCCCACCCAGATGGGCGGGGTATAAAGAATAGATGATGATGATGATGATGATGATGATGATGATGATAAGTGGCTTTGGCCTAGGACAGCAAAGCAACTGATGAGCATTTTTGACAGTTCTGAAAATATATAGTCAGGTGTAAGCCTACAGCTTAAATTTGACTGAGCTGTCAACTAGATATATGGATTATTATTTTTTTAAAAATGCCTAAAACTGTGCTGAGCAAAATATAGCCTGACAACATTATTATTCAAAATGTTAAGATCAACCAGTTTTAAAAGTTCTTTGGTTTCTGTATATCTCTGAAGAAACAGGGTCTATGCTCATTCACCACAAGCAAAACATGCCTTTTATTGGTACAAAACTTCCTTTCTTGGCACATTATGTATGCGCTTGTTGCAAGAGCATGATTTCCCAGAAAGCGTTGCACCCTACCATAATTGTGCATCATTCCCTTCCCTAGCCAAAATTCTAGCCTGCTTGCTATGATGTTGGTTACTCCTGTCAGTGCTGGTCTGCTGCTCAGAATTGTAGGCTATTTTATATCTTCTCCTGCTCTGTAAAGCTGGCTTAACTGAACACCTTTCACCTTTCAATCCTATGTAATAAATGCAAACATGTATATTTTAGCATATATACAGGTAGCAAGATGTGGGTGTATATTTATAATGGAATGACCTACATGTAAGATTCTTGCTGTTTCCAATCTGCCACTGACTTCAGTGTGAGAAATTGCCATGAATCCCATCTGTATGGAATGTGTGAGGAGGGAGAGGCTCCCTTGTGGGAATCAGCCTGTAGGCTCTTGAGACTTCTTGCTCAACATCTTAGCAGTAAGTTCTTGTAAGTTAGAAAGTTTTAAAGATTTCTTTCTCCAGCAGAGCCTCCAAGCAAGAATCAAACCTCATCCTTCTAATTAATTTAAATGAAATCCCATGGCTTCTTTCAATGAAAAACTGCAGATTTCTATTATCCAGGACTGCATGCCACATTAAGTACCTTTCCTTTGTGCAGGGTAGAATTCAAGTAATCTGAAAGATAAGTGCCTCTAAAAATCACTTGGAATGTTATACAAATGAAAAGAAATATACCTCAGATTTAAAGCAGTCTGTAATGCAACTTGGACTGCTTATAAGCCATAAGCAAAACTTGTTGACTTAAAATGTATTCTATCCATTTCCTCTGTAGCTGTGCATCAATAGTTTAGCACACTGCCTGTGAAGAATACAGAGGAGCTTGCAGACAGAGGACCGTTCATTATCTATTTTTTTCTGGATGAATTAGTTGGAAGTTTTACACTTAGGAGCTTGCTGAGATGGATTGGGCCACATGACTAGAAGATTAAACTCAAGTAGAATTATGAAAGTTTGAATAGTATCCCACCTTCTTTGATCTTGTAACTATTGTCACCCTCCATAATATAATGTCAGCACAGGTACAATATAATCTAAGACAGCACTACCATCTCAAATCATATGTGGTTCTGCAATCCATACACAAGATTTGCGTATGATGGGTGGGTTGGCAGACATACAGAACAAGCAAGGAGCCCGTGGAGGCAAGAGGCAAGTGACAGAGTCTCAAAACAGACCAAGGCTTAGGAATGGGTGGGCCATGTGCATGCTCTGCACTGGAGGTGATGGACCAGGAGAAAGACTTAGGAGTCATAATAGAGTGTCCCGTGGCTGTGAAAAAGGCAAACTCCATGCTAGTGATCATTAGGAAAGCAATTGAAAATAAGACTCCCAATAACCTCATACCTATACAGATCTATGATGGGACCACCTTTGGAGTACTGTGTACAGTTTCTCCTCAAGAAGCATATTGTAGAGTTGGAAAAGCTTCAGAAAAGAGCACCCAAAATGATTAAGGGGATGGAGCAACTCCCCTATGAAGAAAGGTTGCAGAGTTTGGGACGTTTAGTTTAGAGGAAAGGGGAGCAAGAGGTGACATTCTTCACACACAGCCTAGTCAGACTATGGAACTCTCTTCCCCTGGAGGCAAGGATGGCCACCAACAAATTCAGGGAGCAGGAGAGGGCTGCCAATGGCTATTCTCTACTTCCGCAGTTGGAGGCAGCAATGCCAGCAGCTGGAAATCACAGGAGATGAGCATGCTCTTGTGCCCCTTTCCACTTGCTGGCTTCCCACAGTCACCAGGATGGCCACTGTGGGAGCAGGATGCTGGACTCTATGAGTCCTTGGCCTGATTCAGTCGGCTAAACTTATGTTCTAATGACAGCAGCTCACCCTTGAGGCTGATCTTGGTCACTTATGACATGAAGTCACAGGCAAAGAATCCTTTCCCCATTTCTTTTTATTTATGTGTATTGTTTAGAACAAGAATACACAGCGGAATTATACCAGAAAGATATGGATGTCTCGAACACCCCAGGTAGTGTGGTTGCTGACCTTGAGCCAGACATCCTAGAGAAGAGTCGGACATGACTAAACGACTAAACAACAATTGTTTAGAAAATTCACTTCCTTTTCACATTTAGAAAACAAAGGGAATAGAAAAGTGTTGTTGAACATTTTCTGAGTGCCTTTCCCATCTCCAGCTCCTTGAAAGATTCCGTCAACGGTGTCTCTGTTTACACATCACTTGGGAAGGCAGGTGAACTAATACCAGTGTACTGGAAGAAGCAAAGATCACCAGTGCTGAAGCAATGATTCTTCAACATCAACTTCGTTGTACTGGTCATGTTGTGGAGATGCCTGATGATCGTCTTCCAAAGCAACTACTCTACTCCAAACTTTAAAGTGGAAAGCATAATGCTGGTGGTCAACAAAAGAGGTTTAAAGACTGTCTCAAGGCAAATCTTTAAAAATGTAGTATAAACACCAACAATTGGGAAACACTTGCCTGCCAGCGCTCCATTTGTAGAACAGCCTTTACCAAATATGTCATGGGCTTTGAAGACACTCAAACTCAGGACACAAGGGAGAAACGTGCTAAGAGGAAGGCATGCTTGGAAAATCCACACTGTGATCAACTCCCGCCCAGAAACCAATGTCCTCACTGTGGAAGGACGTGTGGACTCACTGTTAAGACCGTGTTCATGGAAGACAATCTTCTTCGGCTACGAGGGATCGCAGAAGAAGAAGAAGAAGAAGAAGAAGAAGAAGAAGAAGAAGACGAAGAAGAAGACTTTCCCTCCTCTCTCCATATTTATTGAGACTCCAGCAGTGGACCCTCCTTCCTGCTTCATCAGCCCAATGTGATCTGAGAAGGGATGGCTGCAGGAAAGCCTGCTTCTTTGTTTTTAGGTTTCTCCATGACAGTGAATTCAATAGGACTTACCGGTATTCATGAGTAGGCTTATCTGTTTTGTGTCCTGTTGTCATATATGCCCCCCCTTTAAACTATGTGTTAAAAATGCAATATATGTGGGGATGTGCATAGCCCCTTCATCCTCTCACAACAAGTTTTTCTTTCCCACCTTGTCTACTTTTCTTTTTTATTAACGGTCTAAAAGAAATGAGTTTTGTCCATGGCTTAAGAGCATGTGGTATTGTACAATTAGACTTATTTGATTTGTCCTCATAGTTTTCTAGCTTAAATACCTGCCTTTGCAGTTTCCCCTTTTCTCTTGCTGAATATTAAGGATGGTGTAGAATAATGGTCCCTCTCACTCACTCAGTCAAATGTAGTGATATACTATATGCAGCCTTGATATGTCTCATTAGGGACTCATTTACATGCACCGGAGATACAGCACCAGTCAAATCCGTCATCATTCAGAGAATTCTACCTTGGAATTCCCCCAGTTAGGAACTCCCAGGGACCAATTGTATCAACTAGGGAGTCTTTTATATGGCACAGATACCTTCCCGTACAGCTAGGGACTTGCTAGCTGACAAGACTCTAATGAGGTTAATAGCTACTAAAAGATATTTCACAAGAACAGTTAAGGTATCTGGTCTTGGCTAAACTTAATTACATGGCTGATTGCATGAAACTTCGAGTGCTGAAGGCTAATGTATGAATTTGCAAAATGTGAAGGACAACATGCACAAAAGGGTATCAAATGAAATGGAATAATTTTCTCTATAAAAAGGCTGCCCCACTTCTGACTATTTTAATCCACTTTGCCATTAGGTCTGTACACCTAATTATTAGAAACAGCTCTACCGTGAGGCAGCAGAAGGAGGCAGATTTCGGGTTCCACTGAAGGTGGTGTAAGAAGAACCTGCTGGATCAAACCAAAGGCACGTCAAGTCCAGGATTCCATGCTCATAGGGTTCAACCAGATGCCCATGAGAATCCCACAAGCAGCACATGGGGGCACTTAGGTTCTCCCACTCAGGTTCCCCAGCAGCTGGTATTCAGAGCCATGGGGCTTCTGATAGCGGAGGTTGCAAACAACAAAGCTAATTTGATCATTGTTCACGGGATAGATTTCCATCTTGGACATGAGATGAATAAGCAAACACGAGCAATTTCCTCTTCTGTTTCCATTTTCACTGGAATTCTCCGGCATCCCTAGAAAGAAGATAATAAACCCTAGAGCAACATGATAGCACCCCTGAGAGGTGTTAGGAATATGACAGTCTGATGGTCTTAGAAGTGACAGTGGCCTGGGGGATATGTACCTTGAGAGAAGAGGGGTGCCCCAAAAGCATCATGCACAGTGACCTCACACATTCGGCCACTGGTGGCTCCACCTGCAGGGTCACAGGAACCAGAGGTTCCATCCCAGGCAACAATTCTAGCAGAAAGAGACTTCAGCATCTTAGCAGACTTGCAGAGAACCCGGGTAGGCCCTGAGAATGTGCATTATCTGCACCATCCCCTTTGCCAGGGCTTCAGTCCTTGCATCCATGTTGTTCTCTTGTTGCTGAGGTTTGCAAGAGCTAGGGTGAATGTCTTCCTTTGTGCCACAAAAGGATGGTGTAAATATTTGTCTCAGTTTGCATTTGTGTCCCTATCAGGTAGAAAAGCAGGGTATAAATAAACAAATCAATCAATAAGTAGGCACACCTTCCAAATCCATAGTTTTCTGAAACCTTATGTAAACTGAAACACAGCCATCCTTTGGAATCTGCACTTGTCCAAATTTCCCCCAAACAATTCTCCGAAACAATGATTATATAAATGCCTATTAGGGACAAGGTAGTGGCACCACATTCTGTAGTAGACCATCATATGCCTATAGGATCCCGAGAAGTACTGTGTGCCCCAGAGGCCCAACTGGCCTCTGTTAGAATATGGGCATTTAGTGTTCCCAGTTCCAGGCTCTGCAACATGCTTCTAGCCAAGATTCAGCAGGCATCCTTGTTTTTGACTTTCAGGCATCGAGTTAATACCTGTTCAGGCCAACAGGCCTATGCAGCTGTTTAAGACAGCTGATGTCATTTTAGGGATCATTTTGTACCATGCTTAATGGTGTTTTATGTTTTATTTTGAATATCTTACACCCCTGATATTTTAAGAGATGGTGATAGATAAATAGATAAATATGGTGACCTGCAAAGGGACAATTTCTGCTGCTGCACATAAACCTTTGGTGTGCTCTTCCTTAGGGGAAGCTCCATCAGTTACGCCTTTCAGGTGTCTTTTGAAGATAGGTCTCCCCAGACTTTTCCTGATCTTTAAGTTGGGCCCTGTCTTTTAGTATTTCACAATGCTTTATTGCATGGAAAAAACCCAAAACTTTTGCTACTGTTTATTTATTTAACTTATTAGTCACTTGTCACCCAAAGGTGTCCAAGCACCTTACAGAAATATATATATCCATCTATATATATAAAAATGTTCCCATTGCGTGTGCGCGCAACACCACCTTGCTCCGTAACCGCTGGACCAAAGTGCATCAAATTTAGGACAAAGCGTAACATGACCATCGAGGAAGGATCTAGCATAATAAAAATTCAAAAAACCACACCTGTCATACCTAAAATATAGAATAAAGGCAAAAAAGGCGCACACATTACGTGTCACCAGTAACAGAACTGAAGACTTTGAACAACAACCAATAGAAAGGCTCATCGCAGGGCAGCCTCCTTCACCTCAGTCAGCCATTTTCAGACAGCAGGGAAACCCCCCATTAATATCCCTAGCCCCAGCCTCTGCCAAGGGCCTTACCGCCAAAAAACAGTGAAGAGGAAGGCCTAAACTCTTCTTAGTAGTTTCAGCTGCAGGCAGGAAAAGGTTTTTAGTCCCGGGCCATACCATTCCTTATGGCGGGGGGGGGGGTGTAGGATGAGAAAGCTCAGCAACTATGCTTCGCTCCCTATCCTGTCTCCACACACAATCCTTTCTGCACTGCTGTATCGCTTTACAAACGAAACTCCAGTTATCAGAAGAGGAAAAAGCTGCACACAAATGTATAAGGACCCTACCAGTACCCCACCCCCCTCCTTGCATCATTATGGTCCCTTCTGACCCCAGGCTCAATGCCAGAGCGGACTGTACCATGTATCAGGTTTCCGGAGGGGGGGAGGAGATAGTAAAAGTTGAACGGGAGAAGCTGTGGGGAGGCAAGCGAAAATGGGAAATACGGAGAGGAGGCAGGCAGGAGTTCAACAGGGTAAGCTGTGGGAAGGCAAGAACGGAAAGACAAACAGGAGGCAGGCAGAAGTTCAACAGGAGAAGCTGTGGGGAGGAAGGTGAAAGCTGGGGGGGGAGGGAGACAGAGAGGTGCCAGGCAAGAGTTCAATGGGAGAAGCTGTGGGGAGGAAGGCAGAAAAAGGGAAAAGACAAACAGGAGGCAGGCAGAAGTTCTACGGGAGAAGCTATGGGGAGGAAGGTGAAAAGGGGAGGGAGACAGGAGGCAGACGGAAGTTCAACGGGATAAGCTGTGGGGAGGAAGGCAAAAACGGGATGACAAACAGGAGGCAGGCGGAAGTTCAACAGGAGAAGCTGTGGGGAGGAAGGTGAAAGTGGGGGGGGAGACAGAGAGTTGCCAGGCAAGAGTTCAACGGGAGAAGCTGTGGGGAGGAAGGCAAAAACGAAATACGGAGAGGAGGCAGGCGGAAGTTCAACGGGATAAGCTGTGGGGAGGAAGGCGAAAACGGGAAAGACAAGCAGGAGGCAGGCAAGAGTTCAATGGGCAAAGCTGTGGGGAGGAAGGCAAAAACGGGGGAAAGACAAGCAGGAGGCAGGCGGAAGTTCAACGGGAGAAGCTGTGGGGAGGAAGGTAAAAGGGGAGGGAGACAGGAGGCAGACAGAAGTTCAACGGGATAAGCTGTGGGGAGGAAGGCGAAAATGGGGGAAAGACAAGCAGGAGGCAGGCGGAAGTTCAACAGGAGAAGCTGTGGGGAGGAAGGTGAACGTGGGGAGGAGGGAGACAGAGAGGTGCCAGGCAAGAGTTCAACGGGAGAAGCTGTGGGGAGGAAGGCAAAAATGAAATACGGAGAGGAGGCAGGCGGAAGTTCAATGGGATAAGCTGTGGGGTGGAAGGTGTGGCGGAATAATGCCTGGTTCATCATGGGTTAACCTATTACTCCCATGTTAGGTAGGTGTTCCCTGGGAGGCGGAGCTACTTGGCATTCTAAAAGGAGGGGGAACAACCTGGAAAGGCAGTTGGGGGTTTGGCAGTTGGGTGTGGAGGTTTAGAAAGAGAAACTGCGAGGTTAGGCTTTGGGGAATGGGAGGAAAGGTCATTACCATTGCTAAAGGGATGCTGGAAAGATTATAACTGAGCTGAATTATATAAGAAGATTTGTACCAGTATTAACTCAAGACATCCATGTTTTCAAGTTACCTTAATAAAGTTAAAAGTGCTTAAACGTTCGCTGACTGTGGCAGTGCGTCAGTGCCTCAAGAGGTGTGGCTGAGGGGAAAAGCACTAAGGGTTTCCTGTGATAGAGGGAACGGGTGGCTTATTTTCCTGGCATACAGAGGACTGGGCAGGGAAGCCAAAGGTGCCACGCAGTTGCCAAAAAGGGAAGGCGAGCTGCAGTAGTTTGGGAACCCAGGGCGGGAGATCCCAAAGGGGGCAAGAGTTGTTTTCGAACGTGAAGCACTGAGGTACCCCAGAGACAACTCCCATATAACCACTGAAGGATTCAAGCTAGTTGGCAGAGAAACTTAGGGAGAGTCACAGTTGGGGAAGTATCGACGGGGGAGGGAATAGACACGCAGACAAATGGGAATACACGCAGGAGGCAGGCAAGAGTTCAACGGGCAAAGCTGTGAGGAGGAAGGCAAAAACGGGGGAAAGACAAGCAGGAGGCAGGCGGAGGTTCGACAAGAGAAGCTATGGGGAGAAAGCGAAAATGGGAAATACGGAGAGGAGGCAGGCGGGAGTTCAACAGGATAAGCTGTGGGGAGGCATGCGCTTTCTCTTTTACATCTTCCTTTGCCATTTCACAAAATGAGCCACAGCAACGCGTGGCCGGGTCAGCTAGTAATCCATATATATATATATATATATATATATATATATATATATATATATATATATTCTCCACACACATGGGAAAGCATATAAATAATAACAAACAACATTAACTAAACTCAAATAAGAAAGAAAGAATAATCCCACACACTGATTCATTTATTTATTTTATCTCATAAAATATATGCACCACTTGATTGTAAACAAACTTAAAAGCTGTTTAATTTGCAGATAAAGAACTATCTGCCCCCCCCCCCCCCACTTAAGGACACTTTAAGCAATGGCAAAAAGACATAACTAAATTTATCTGGCAAGGGAAGAAACCAAGGATTAAATATAAAATACTAATATATGATAAAGAAAGAGGAGGCTTCTCTCTGCCAGATTTAAAACTGTACTATGAAGTGTCCTGTCTCTGCTGGCTAAAGGAATAGATAACTTTAAAAAATTCAGAGATATTATATCTCGAGGGACCTGATAACAGATTTGGATGGCATGCATATTTGTGGTATGAGAAGACCAAAGTACATAAATGTTTTTTGAAGCATGTGATAAGAAAAGCTATTTATGGAGTATGGGAAAAGTATAAAAACTTGTTGGAGCAAAAGACACCATGGTGGCTTTCCCTAAAAGAAGCCGTATCTAAAAAATAAATAAATGCAAAAACTGAATTGGCAATTTATAGTTGCTCACTGAAGGTGAACACCAATTAAGATTAAGAGATATGGAAGACATAAGGCAGTTAGTCACAGATTGGTTACAATAGTATCAAATAAATGAAGTGTTTAAAGCAGATAAGAAAAGAGAATACAGAAATTTCAAGGTTTGAAAGGGAATTATTGGGAGAAAATGTGAAATTATTGTCTAGAATGTATAAATTGTTGCTAGAATGGCATACAAAAGATGAAGATGTAAAAGCAGTTATGATAAAATGGGCACAAGATATAGGACACAACATTCAATTTGAGTCTTGGGGGAAATTGTGGAAAGAAAATTTGAAATTTACAGTGTCCTGTTCGTTGAAAGAAAACTACCGGTATATGAAAATGATGTATAGATGGTATTTAACACCAGTAAAACTAGCAAAGATGTATGGATCTGCCCTGAATGTATGTTGGAAGTGTAAAGAAAGGGATGGCACATTCTACTATAAATGGTGGGTGTGCAAGGTACCAAAAACTTTCTGGGAGATGATTTATAACAAATTGAAGAAAATGTTTAAATTTACATTTGTGAAAAACCCAGAGGCTTTTTTGTTAGGCATTATAGGTACAGAGATTCTGAGAGAGCAAAAGAAGAAGAAGAAGAAGAAGAGTTTGGATTTGATATCCCGCTTTTCACTACCCGAAGGAGTCTCAAAGCGGCTAACATTCTCCTTTCCCTTCCTCCCCCACAACAAACACTCTGTGAGGTGAGTGGGGCTGAGAGACTTCAGAGAAGTGTGACTAGCCCAAGGTCACCCAGCAGCTGCATGTGGAGGGGTGCAGACACGAACCCGGTTCCCCAGATTACGAGTCTGCCGCTCTTAACCACTACACCAAACTGGCTCTCACCAAAGAGCCTTTTATGTATGCAACAATAGCAGCAAGAATATTATTTGCCCAGAAATGGAAAGAGGACAAAGTCTCAACTAAAGATGAATTACTGGTGAAGATGATGGACTATGAAATGGCGAAAATGACCGGGAGAATCAGAGACCAGGATGAGAAGAATTTCAAGATGGAATGGGGAAAAATTATTATTATTATTTTAAAAAGAACATTGTAAACAATTAAAAACTTTGGCAGGATTAGAGTAATACTTGTAAAATATGGAAAATAATGTTGAACTTAATGATATTCATAATAACTGGAAAATTTAATGATAATCTGGAAAAAGTGGATTGATAATGGAAACCAGGAAAGGGCAGGGGGAAGTCAAAGGATTCAAAGAACCCCAATTGTAAAAGGACTGTTATGTTTAATACTAGTGGTTTCAGCCCGTTAAGATAACGGGCGCTAGAACAGATGCGGGCGGCGCGGGAGGGCTCAGGGCCCGGCCGCCGCCGCCGCGGTTCGTTGGGGGCCCCTGCTGGGCCTGGTGGGCCGCGGGAGTCCAGGATCAGGCCGCTCACCAGCCAAAATGGATTCGGGCGGCATGGGAGGGCTCAGGGCCCTGCCGCCGCCGCCGCTTTTTGTTGGGGCCTCCCGCTGGGCCTCGCAGGCCGCTTGGTGGCCCAAAGGGACGCGGGCGGCGCGGGAGGGCTCAGGGCCCGGCCGCCGCCGCCGCGGTTCGTTGGGGGCCCCCGCTGGGCCTGGCGGGCCACGGGAGACCGGGATCAGGCCGCTCGGCGGCCAAAATGGATGCGGGCGGCGCGGGAGGGCTCAGCGCCCTGCCGTCGCCGCCACTTGTTGTTGGGGCCTGTTGGCTGTTTGGGGGGCTCCGAGTGGAGCCCTGCAGAGGGAAAGGGGGCGAAGGGACCCACCGCCGCCGGGAAGGTCTTCCCGCCTCGCGTCCCCGCCGCCCCCGGGCTGCCCCACGACGAAGAGGATGGGGCGGGCCCGGCCAGCAGCACGCGCGGTCATAGCAGCGGCGGCGGCGGCACCCTGACTGGAGCCGGGTTTCTTCTTCGTTGTCTTCCGTGCGCTGGCGCCTCCGCTGCCTCTGCTCCCGCTGCTCTCTGGGCTGGAGGGGCTTAGTCCCCGGAACCTGTTTCCTCAGCGCCCAAGAATGAGAGAGCGGGGGTGGGGGGGAGAGGGCTCTGAACATGTGCAGAGCACCCTCCCCTCGGAACGCGCCCCGCCCGCCGGCCGAAAGGTGAAGTGGCAGGGAAAGGGGGCTCAGGAGCATGTGCAGAGCACCTTCCCATCGCCACCACTGGCTGACCGACGGCCGTCGCCAGACGACCCCATCGCATACAAAAGGCGAGTGTATGGCGCGCTGCACAATGGCGGCGGGGGGGCGCAGCCGCCGCGACTCCCAGGCTCCGGCAGAGGAGAGGCCGCGGCCTGCTAGAGCGGAGCAAGGAGGGAAGCCGGGGGTGATGGTGGAAGCGGAGGTTGCGAGCGAGTGGGGGCCTCCGGAGCGTCGGCGCTCCGCAGGGCGGGCTACTCTGGGCCGCTCCCGGGCCGCTAGGCCTCGGGGCTCTCGTTGTAGCAGCAGCAGCGTGGCCTCCCTTCTCGCCTCTGGAGCGCCGGCGTTCTGATCCAACCGCCGGCTTCAACTGCCTACGCTGCTTGCGGCCCGATGTCTCTGCGTCCAATTCTTGTGTCCCTGGGGCACATGCGCAGTAGCGCAAACCCAGAGACACACGGACCGGACGCAGAGACACTTGCATTTTATATATATAGATGAAATGTTTTATGAAAATTTAATAAAAAATATTTTTTTAAAAAGAACTATCTGTCCCCTCCTTTTAACCTCCTGCTGTCTTCATAGTTTATATTGGTGGCTTTACTAATGTACACTGCTGTGTGTGTCTCACCTTATCCATATCACCGAAGAGGATATTTGTTGACTTCACTCATATAAATTTGAGTAGCTCTTTGCACTGATAAGGGTTAGAAACTCGCTTTCTAAAAACTATCCCTTGTTAGCAAGCTGCTTTTTGCTCCCTGTGCTGCATTCTGTTCTGTTTCTGCACTTTTGTAAAATCACAGTTTGCACACAGATCCAGCTCTATCTGATTTTTTAATGCAGACAGATCAAAGATCTAGAATAGATAATAAATAGAACTAAAATATGCTTGAATTGCTACTTTGTGCAATAGCTTAATTAATGTCTGATATAGTTGTGTTGAGTGAATTGCCATGTCATACTCCAAGCTTTATAGAAATCACCAAAACCCCAGATCTAATATATAAACATGTCTTGTTTTGTGCATATTTCATAGTGTACAATTATATTAATGCTTTTTTTCTGTTATAAATTACTTTCCCAAGCATAAGGCACTATATCAGCACTTTAATGTTCACATTAATTATTGCCTTTAATGGGAAGCTCGGTGGAATTAATAGCTTGTATGATAATGTAACTTCGAATTTAAAGGAGCACTGGCAACACACAGAAAAGAGCGACAGCCCCAAGTGATTTTCAGTTGGAAATCATGCTGTATCCCCAAAGAAACTGAAGCAGCGAAATGGTGCAGGGAGTGTTATTTCTGGCCTAGCACCATAAGCAATGTGTCTCTCTCACCTTCTAATCAGATGCTTCGTATTGATCTTCCCTGAAGGCACACAAAATTACCATTCTGACTCAGACCACTGGTCCATGCAAGCCACTGCTGTGTGCTCTTATTGGCAACAAGTCTCTGTGGACTCCGGCAGCAGAGGTCTTGCGTATCGAGGACCTCAAGCCACTACCCCCCCGAACTTGACACAGGAGACATGAATTTTGGTTTGGGTTTTTGGCAATAATTTAGGCCACAACTTTATTTAAATACAAATTCGGTGAGTGGTTGCATAGGCATTGGTTCAGACTACTGTCCTACCGGGACAGAGGCTGGCCTAGAACCAGCGATTGGGAGAATGCCGCTGAGGAGAGTTAAGGAGCGGGGGGAAACAACGCTTCCCTCTCCCCATGGTCCCGGGGACTCGGCTTATGGCCCTAACCCCTACCGGGGGCTTCGGACAAAGCATAAGAGTCGCCGGATTCCTTTAATGGAATTCCCAGCATCATCATGATTCTGGATATGGGTATTTCCCAAACCAGCAATCCACACAGGAACCAATGCCTAACCGCCAACCTTACAAGTTGTGACAAGTTGCTACTGCAGTAGGCAAAACCAAATGGCAACAGCCAATCAACCAGATGGACAAATTCCTACTGGGCCCCTGCCCCAAAGCAGACGACCCCATGACAGGCAGTTGCAAGGTGAAGCACAGAGGCCTAAGGAAAAGAGGGGGGGCGGGATGGGTGATCAGAAGCTCGAAGCCAAGAGGTAGATCACCCTGCGTGCAGAGGAATATAAAGGACGCTGAGCTGTCCATCACAAGTTGCAACATTTACTTTTGCCCAGTAACTCCTCTCTGCCCTATAGCTGCTAAGGCCGGCTACCGACCCCACCCCCACAGGAAGGGATGTGCCTTGCCAGGTCCCGATCGCAACACGTGCTCTTACTCATGGTAGAACCCGATTTCTCGACTTCCGGCGGCGACGCCATCGCGGGCGGTCGTGGGTTGCCTCGGCAGCGAGGCGACCCAGGCCGTCCCGGGGGTTGGAGCCCCGCTACCGCAAAGCGGGGCTCCGGTGAGGCGCGGGAAGAGCATCCCGCGCCTCGGGCTCCCCGGCGGGCCCATTATGGCTCCGAACCCTTCCCCCGTTCCCCCTGTAAAGGGGGAGTGGGGGTGAAGGGACTACGGAGCCGGGCTATAGGGGAAATGCCCCAACCGGGACGGCGAAGCGGCGGCCGCCGCTCGCGGTGAGCGACATCATTCTCCCTGCAGAAGCTAAAAAAAGGAAGCCCGGTGGTCGTGAGTATCGGATTGGACTTATTTTTGACATTTAACGACCCGGGAGGCATTACGGAAAGGAAGCCTGTTTCCCTCCCCTCGGTGGAAAGAAAATAACTGTTTTGACAGACTGCTGATACAGTGATGGTTACATTGTTTTGATTTTTGACAAGTGAGACTGTTTAGATCTCCCTTTGGGGGGTAAGACGGTGGAGAATATCTCTTTTTGAAATCACAGTCCTTGCGCCCTGGCTCCAGGAAAAATGGCTGCGAAGGTTTGAGATTGAGTGGAAATGTACTGGCACTAAGTTAGAAAAACATTGAAATCTGACACCTATGCCCACTTCAGCCATGCTGGGTTTCGTTTTTGAGCTGGTCTTGGACTCTGGACTGACTGATGAACAAAGGTTTATTTTTTTGAGGTTGGAACTGCTTAACCAGAAACTGGTGTTGTTGAACCGGGATATGGCAGAAAAAGTACTACTCACAGAGGAGACTTTTCAGGATATGGCTGCAATTGAAGAGAGCCTTGGCAAAGAGCTGAAGGGGATTATGGAAGAACAGAGTAAAATGGCTTGACATCTCCGAGAAAAACAAGAAAAGTCCTGTGAGGGTGGCAGACCCAGGACGAGGAGGTTATATATATCCAACTTCTGGGGTGAGAGCTCGGAAGTAATGGCGAAAAAACTATTAAGTCTACAAATAAAAGAAGAATGGAATGTCGAAATGGAGAAGCCGGAAGGTGAAGAACTGGGTACCCTGATGCTCTATGCAAGGATTGCTGTGAACTGTGTCTGGATCTGTGGATGCATAAGAAAAGAGGACAATTTGAGGAGTGCTTCCAATGTAAGATGGAAAGGGAAAATGGTTAGAAGTGGGATAGGATGAACTGTATTGGTATCCTGAAGCCGGTGTGTCAAGTTTCTTTTAAGTTTTTGGACTATAAAAGGGATATTTTGTTTTTCTTTTATTAGCAGCAGTTTAAGGGAAAGAAGATGTTAGATATGACTTGATTTAAGAATAATATGTTAAGATATGAAGAATAATATGTTAATATATGTTAACAATATGTCTAGAGATGAAGAATAATATGTTAAGATATGAAGTTTTGTTATTAGTTATATGAAGCTACAATATGATTTGATTTTATCCAAGATAAGAAGTGAAATATTATTGTAAACTAAAAAACAAGATTTTAAGAAGAATGTTTAGTTTTGAATTTTTAAATGAATTTAATTTCAGAGATATGAAGTTATTAAAGTAAAATTTGGAATAGAAGCCGAAGGAGAGAAAGCAGGGGAAGTCAATAATGATGATTCGAACAAGAATTTTTTTTTTTTTGAACAAGAAGAAGAATCGTTGGTGTATTTGTATGTGTTTAGTCATAGTGGTGGGTAAGTGTTGGGGTTAAGGTGTTGGAGTGTTGTTTGTTATGGAAAAACCAATAAATTCTTTAAAAAAAAGAAAAAAGAACCCGATTTCTCAAGTTTTGTTACCTGAGACATGTTAACTGGAAATGCCAGGGACTTCCAAGCATGCACCCCACCACTCAGTTATAGCTGCCTCCCTTTTGCTGAACCACTTGCTGAAAGCTGCCACTCCACTCTATTACAAAAAAAATAGAGTGTGTTGCTAATAATACCAAGTTCACAGGTTCGATCCCCATATTCCTGCATTGCAGAGGGTTGGACTGGATGATTCTCAGGGTCCCTTCTAACCAGTGCTTTTTTCTGGGGGGATGCAGGGGTACGCATACCCCTAAACAATTTTGTGAATCTTTGTACTTTTGTCCATTTACTGTATTTATTTTTCCTGATTTGAATGATAAAACGGTGGTTTTCTTGAGTCAAAATGAGAGTACCCCTAAACAGTTTTTAAGAAAAAAACACTGCTTCAAACTCTGGGATTCTATGAAACCAGGGAGGGATGAGGAGTAATGTGCAGACCTCCATAGTCTGAAGGTGCCCTCTTTTGTTTCCTTTGGGAGAGGCTGAGGAAGTGGCCATCAGCCTCTAGCTGCTTCTGCAGACTTTGTTTTTTCTCAGCTTGGAAGTCTGTTGAGGGAGGAAAAGGAACCGAATCAAAGTGTTTAGTTTCCATGACAACTTTATCACCAGGACATTGACACCTTTTTTCAAGTCCTGGAATCACCCCAGGGCAACATCTAATTCCTTTCCCTGCAGGGCTGGGCAGCTTAAAAACTCAGCCTGTGACAGAGGGAGGGAGGTCTTTTCTGAGTGGATTTCAGCTTGAGCGCTGGGCTAAAGCACAAGAAAATGCTGGGGATCCTTAGCAGTGGAGCTCAGGGTTGTGTACCTTTTGAATATCGGGGAGATGGACTGCTCCCTCCCCATGCAGACCCCAAAAGATGGCACTTCTGACCAGAGGCAGAGCTAGCTGCTGTGCACCTAGGGGGCGGGGCCATGGGGCGGGGCAAGCATCCCAGGGGGCGGGGTGAGCGTCCTGGGGGTGGAGCGAGACTCCCATGGCAGCCTGCTTCCTGGGCGGAGGGGGGGGGAGTCGTGCCACTTTGCCAGCAGCCTCCCACCCTTCCCTCTTCCTTTTGACTGCTCAGGGGAGGCTCCCCCCCCCCGGAAGCAGCCCGGGAGTGGGGCGCAACGGCACGCCACCCGCCCACAACTCCCAAGCCTCCCCTGAGTTGTCAAAATGAAGGGGGAAGGGGGAAAGACCGCTGGCAAGGCGGCACAGCTCTGTCCCTTCCCCCAACGGCTCTGGGTAGCCTTGAGAGTCGCAGGCAGGCGGCGTGCTGAATGTCACCCCCCTCAGTGATGACACGTGGGGCAGACTGCCCCCCACTGCCCCCTTGCTCCGCCGCTACTTCTGACCTATCCTAATAGGATTTCTACATTTTCCTTCTCCTTTTAAGAATTTTTTTTGATATGTCTGTTGTAATTCTTGTTATGTGATTGGTGCCACGGACCCCCTGGGGTCTGCGGACCACCAATTGGGAACCACTGGTTTAGAGTGTAGAGCTTCCTCTAGAGATTTCAGGCTGGGGAAGGCAGAGGTGGGGTTCCCTCAGCAACCTTGGTCAGCCCTCTGGCATCTAAGATAAAATTTGAGGACTTTAGAGTCCCAGCATATCTGTTCTGTCCCCACTACACTGTCTGGTGACACATGTAGCTTGACAGGCAGGTAAACCCCTCTGTCCTTTATAAAAGAGACTGTTTCAGCAATCTAACTTTATTTAAAAGACAAAGATCGGGTAAAACAACGATGCGATACCATCGGTGGAAAACATGTAACAGAAATCCCCCAGGCTCTCTCCCCAAATGGAACCTCCCTCCCAACTGCCAGCAACTGCCAGCAACTGCCATCCGTTGCAACATTCTTTCTGGCCAGTAGGTGGAGCTGCATCAATAAATGTACAATAGCAATAATATACAACTTAATATGTGTCGAAGGCACAACAATATCCATTATGGAAGTCCCTTTCCCTTTCTGACTGCTACGCTTGGTTACAAAAATGAAGATTCCTCATATCTAGAGGAGCCATGACAAGTTCTCCAGGGCCTGTTACTCTCTCTCTCTCTCTTTCTTTCTTTCTTTCTTTCTTTCTTTCTTTCTTGGACTACATTTGCCTTTTTTATTTTTTGTTCTAAAAGACAAGGGGGAGGGGCAGCAGGAAGACTTCATATGCAAATATACAACTATTATTTCTTTGTTTAGCTGCTGCTTGAGTGTATGAACTGGACAAGTGACTGACAGTTGCCTGTGAGAGCACATGGATCTGCCAGTGAGCTAGCACATCAGAAGTCATTGTGTGGAGCCACAGGCTGTATGGCGGGGGGGGGGGGGCTCCCTGTGGTGTCCATGGCAGCTGTGAGAAGCTGATGTGGGGGAGCTTGAAATAAGGCCACTGCAATTGCATAAACTTTATTTATTTATTTATTTATTCATTAATTTCACTTATTAGTTGTTTGTTACCCAAACATCTCCATGTGACTTACACCAAATTTTAGTTTAGTTGAAATTCCCGCATTTCAGGGGGTAGAACTAGATGGCCATTGGGTCTGGTTGAACTCTACAATTCTATTATTCCATGAAATGAAGACCCTGGCATTGAGGAAGCATGTTTTCCTCCATGTCCTGAATATTATTCTCCATGTTGTCTTACCCCCACCCCCAAGTTCCACCCTCCTCTTCCTCATTGCTCTTGTTCTCTCCCGCTGTAAGCGGGGGGGGGGGTGTTTGTCTTGCAAATTAAAACTTTTTAGGGACCCATCTCATAAATAAATGAAGAGGACTCTAAATTCACAGAGTGGACAGATCCATCCCAAACTGTGTTGAATTCTGATCATTTGCAAGCCTTACAAAGTGTTACGGTTTGCCTATTTAAGAAAACAATTAGTTTAATGGAAATGTAAGGGCAGCTGGGAATGAGTGCTTGTAGAAAACGAGATGAATTCATTTTCTTATCCTTGAGGGAATCCATGGCAGTGAGAGATTGACAGCTGCCTCCTTTGGCAGCTTTTGAATTTAATGGAAAGGACCAGGTTTTCTTTGTGGGGGGAGGCAGGTGGAATTACAATACACTTCCTTGCATTCTGATTTCTGTAAGCTGTTGCTTCTAAAAAGGGGCACAATCTTCCATTCTCTTGTGTAAGTCTGAAATGACTGGTCTTCAGTGGAGCTTCTGCAAGAGACCTACTCATAGTTGTGCCCTATGACATCCAAGGATATTGCTGAATCTTCATTTTCCTAGCAATGGTTCAAACCCATTTGTTTCTAAACAATAAGCACACACCCAGACTCCAGAGCCAACAGGCACAAACAGGTACAAATCAGCACTGTTCTCTGCTGCTTATTTTGCCAATTTGCAAGGCTAGGCTTAGTTAGGTCACTCCTTGTCATCATGGGAGGAAAGGTTATCAAGCTTTTGTTCTTCCATTCCACCATGCAAACTCCTTCAAGTAAGGAGATCTGCGCTGGTTGCTCCAAGCTCTGACTGCATGGCTTAAGCAAACCATCTTATAAAGGTGCAGTTTCGCTTATCTCCAACAGATCTTTGTGGTTTGTTTCCCCCCCCCAAAAAAAATAGACTCAGTCCTCTTCGATTCCATCTCTTTGTTTTTCATTTTCCCCCTCTTCCGTCCACTTGCTTCCGCTGCTAATCACCATTAAGGAGAGACTCATGCCTTGTAAGACATCATTTTGATTGTACTTTCTCTCTATTCTTTGTTTTCCTCTCTGCCTCTGCAAACACACCCCAATTCAAGCAGCAAGGTCAGCCCTCCATCTTCACCTTCCCTCTTTCTCCCCTCTGCTGAATCCACAACGTTCCTCTCCTCCCCTCATTTTTCCAATATAATCCACTCCTCCAATAATCTCCACAGTCCAAGAGGGTAGCAACTGTCACTGCTGGAGACCGAGCCACCAAACGTATGAGCCGTTCCAATTGAAAATGCTTATTGGCTAACCAGTTCTTATATAGCTCTTTAACATGCAATAAATTTATTGTTCTTTTATATTTTTCTTTCACAAAGTTCCTTTCCACAGTAGTTGAAACCACGCTGGAATAGACCTCCTTTTCTCCTTCCTTTGTGCCTTTGTTTTTAATTCCAAGTCATTTCTTTTCATTTCACATACCTTCGTTATACGTAAATAGTTCATCCTTTGTTGCTGAAAAGCAATGTTTATAACTTCAAGTCCTTTCTGTCGGAGAGATTTAACGCTAATTTGCTCAGATAATTTGCTAATCTATTCTATGATTCTAGGTCTTGAGGCATCTCACAGCCAGGAATGCACTGTTTCAAGTGCTGAGATTCTCCCTTCCTCAGCACACACCCAAAATCACTGTTGTTTGCCTCTCCTACAGTTTTTATCCATATACTCTCAATCTGACTTCCATGCTCCAAGCCATGGGTCTCTTCACAAGTGTACACATCCTTTACAAAAAATGCTCCTCCTGCTGCCTTCCTGTTGGGTCTATCTCTTTTGAATAGGTTACACCACTCAGTTTCTGCATTCTAGTCATGTCTTATCCCACCAGCTTTCAATAATGCCTATTACGTCATATTTACCATCCTGTATTAAAAGCTCTAATTCATCGTGCTTAGAATAATAGAATCCTAGAGTTGGAAGAGACCACCAGGGCCATCCAGTCCAACCCCCTGCCAAGCAGGAAACACCATCAAAGCATTCCTGACAGGTGGCTGTCAAGCCTCTGCTTAAAGACCTCCAAAGAAGGAGACTCCACCACACTCCTTGGCAGCAAATCCCACTGTCGAACAGCTCTTACTGTCAGGAAGTTCTTCCTAATGTTTAGGTGGAATCTTCTTTCTTGTAGTTTGAATCCATTGCCCCGTGTCCGCTTCTCTGGAGCAGCAGAAAACAACCTTTCACCCTCCTCTATATGACATCCTTTGATATATTTGAACATGGCTATCATATCACCCCTTAACCTTCTCTTCTCCAGGCTAAACATACCCAGCTCCCTAAGCTGTTCCTCATAAGGCATCGTTTCCAGGCCTTGGACCATTTTGGTTGCCCTCCTCTGGACACGTTCCAGCTTGTCAGTATCCTTCTTGAACTGTGGTGCCCAGAACTGGACACAGTATTCCAGGTGAGGTCTGACCAGAGCGGAATACAGTGGTACTATTACTTCCCTTGATCCTATTGATGCAGCCCAGAATTGCATTGGCTTTTTTAGCTGCTGCATCACACTGTTGACTCATGTCAAGTTTATGGTCTACCAAGACTCCTAGATGCTTTTCACATGTACTGCTCTCAAGCCAGGTGTCACGCATCCTGTATTTGTGCCTTTCGGTTGTTGTTTTTTGTTTGGTTTTTTTTTGCCCAAGTGTATTACTTTACATTTATCCCTGTTAAAATTCATCTTGTTTGCTTTGGCCCAGTTCTCTAATCTGTTAAGGTCATTTTGAATTGTGATCCTGTCCTCAGGGGTATTAGCCACCCCTCCCAATTTGGTGTCATCTGCAAACTTGATCAGGATGCCCTCAAGCCCATCATCCAAGTCATTGATAAAGATGTTGAATAAGACTGGGCCCAAGACAGAACCCTGTGGCACCCCACTAGTCACTTCTCTCCAGGATGAAGAGGAGCCATTGATGAGCACCCTTTGGGTTCGGTCAGTCAGCCAGTTACAAATCCACTGAATGGTAGCATTCTCTAGCTCACATTTTACCAGCTTCTTTACAAGAACATCATGGGGCACCTTGTCAAAGGCCTTGCTGAAATCAAGATAGGCTACATCCACAGCGTTCCCTTCATCTACCAGGCTTGTAATTCTGTCAAAAAATGAGATCAGATTGGTCTGACATGACTTATTTTTCAGAAACCCATGCTGACTTTTAGTGATCACAGTGTTCCTTTCTAGATGCTCACAGACCGTTTGCTTAATGATCTGCTCTAGAATCTTTCCTGGTATTGATATGCTTGTTTCCCATACTCTGTGCATTAGCTTAGAGACAACTGAAATCATGAGTAATTCCCTCCAGATGCTTCCTTTCTGTAGTTCCTGCCCTTTAGTGGGTTTCTGTAGCACCATGCCAGTTTCCCGTGCATCAATGAAGCTATCATCACAGTATCAGATGTCATCTGTAATATTGTCTCCCTCCCCCTCAGCATTTTGTTTAAATCTTTGATTACATCAGCTAGGACTCTTAGTTATCTTTCTGAAGATGAATTTCCATGTCCTTTGTTTTTCAGATCAAGATTATGGTTTACATATTTTTATATTTCTCAATGTTTTAGTTTTTCACCTTCATTGGTGTATTGTTTCTATTGTAGATATTTGAACTTTGTTGCAAATTCACTCTTAACACACTGAAGCGAAGCACTCCCTATGTATGTTGCTGAGAGTAAAAGAACACCCTTAAGCATGTGTTAGGCTAAGGATGTGTTGACCCTTGTTCTAACATTATTAATAATCATACAGTGTGATCTAGTCACTTAGACACAATCTTGACACTTAAATTCCAATATTTGGTAATTAATACCACGAGGCACGTTTATTTTAATAGTCACACATTCTGTCAATAAATTTTCCTGCTCCATTTTCACTGTTGCTGTGGTTGTAGTTCTTCTAGTAATGTGACAGAAATTAGTGTCCATTCGTCTCATACGGAACTGTGCAATGGCAGAAAGGGACCTGATGGTAACTAATTGGAGGTGCCATGTTCCACACACAAAGATTAATGAACAATTTCTATTAAAAGAGGGGGGAAAGGTTAAACTACTTGATTGATTGCTTCAGCTTCCAAGTGGCCATATACATCATTCATAGTTCTCCCTGTAGCCCATCTGAGGTAATAAATTCATTATAGGGTCCATTCACAGTTCCTATACAGGCTGCATATGACCAATGGCAATATTGTCACAGCATCTAAAAAATCAAGACCATGAAGATCACAAAAGAATGCAGGATGTCAGAGGACAAGAGGCACAAATATGAAGTGGTGTCATAGGAGCACATGAGAAGGGAACATTTTTCACCCACTATATTGAACTTCTAATTCTGTATATTTCAATATTTTCATAATGGATGTAAAGTGAAATGTAGAAGCAAAATGTGAGGTCATATATATTACAAGGAGAGACGCGAACCTGCAAAGACCAGTACTAAAAAAATATCCATCAACCCACATAATATTTTAGCATACCTTACAAATGCAATAAAGACGGCAGATTTTTAATATGTAAAATAAATAATCTTTAATGTGTGCTATGAAATAGCTTCCAAACCCAGATGCACTTTGTGCAATAGTTCAGAGCCTCGTATTTTTTTAAAAAAAACTTTGTCCTTGTAGACCATTGCCCACGATAAGCCAGCACACAATACTGCCCAGATACAGAACAGTAACCACAATCCGTTTGTTCTCTGCAGATGAAAAACTGCACACAGTTATTGCCCCATGCATGAATGGTCTTTCCATATGGGGTAACAACTTACAACAAGCCCACATCAATGGCTTGAGTAAATAGTTATCCCAATACAATTTATGTTTAAAGGAATTGCCCAAACTTACTTATTCAAGTTTAGGTTGGTGCCAATTTAGGGTGAGGGTTCAATTAAAATTCATTCAGACCGGTTCAGCTATTTATAGTAATACACTGCAAATTGCAAAAAGAAAAAGAAAGCAAAGTAACCTTTGATAACTCTTTTCCTAGGATTCAAGTTCATGTAATCTCTGCATCACTTTTCACCCCTGCATTATCTTTACCTTTGCAATGAAAATCACATCCTTATCACATTTGAAAATCACATGCCTCACTTCCCCCTTATCCCGCCCCCTCCCCTTCATAGAAGAGCAAAGTCTGCAAAACAGCAGCAGCAGCAACAACAACAACAAAGGAGCAAGTTACAAGAGAGCAGAAAACTACTCCAGAGTCTTCCCTCCATTCCCTCTCTCAAGCAGCCCCTGTGCCTGTGGGTTTCAAGCTGAGTGGGCTTCCTTGCTAAGGGGAACGCCAGATTCAGGGTCAAGGGTGATGAGGTCAGAAGGCTGACTCCCATCTGCCTAAGCTTCAGTACAAGCAGAGGTGGAAAGGCTTGCATGTTTCCAGCAGTGATCAAGGCTGCATCCTTTGTTCCACAATCCAGAGTGGCAAAAAGACACACATTTTCTGCCGAAATCATTCTAGCAGTACTAATAAAAGATGACAGTGACACATGTGGAGATGATGACAACTCTCATGAAGTTGGTGGTTTTGTTCCAAACAAGTGAAGTTGGTTTGAAATAAAAGATCATCTTTTGGGGGAAGCTAATCTTGCTCGGATGAAGAGAAAATGGCAAAAAATAATAATAATAGTTGAAAGGGTATCAATACTGTAGTTTAAGTGACATAGGGAAGGGGAAACATCCCATATTCGTGGTGGAAGGGGCAAGAGACCAAAAGCATCAACCTCAACAGAGTCACCACCATCATCTCCACAAAATATTTCTGATGCTGACATTGTGAGAGGCAAGAATGGAAGAACATGGCAAACAAACAAACCCACAGCCAATACGTCACCACAAAGCATTACTGGCTTAAAATGCATCTAGGCTGTTCTTTTTCTCAATTTGATTTGGAAATGAAAGAGAAGTAGAACAACCCTTGATAGAAGCAGTGAAATAAATGTGGGGGTGAGTAGGATCCAACCATTCCTAAATAACTCATATATTTCTGGCCTGTTAATGTAGCTGGTTATTAATAACAGGACAGAGAAGCTGTCAGCCTTCACTGAGAATATCTTTTGTTAGAAGAAAGCAATTTTCCAGCCACACAGCTGCATGCTGAAAGCAATCCTGCCGTATCAGATAATCAGGCTTCCTATCTGGATCTTGCAGAGAATGAGATGTGAAGCTAACATGGGCTGGTTCTGTCAGATGTTTCTGGTATCAGCAGCGTTTTCATTAGCCAGTGTTGTGGTAAGTCCACATCCTTTGATAAAGATGAGAACACCCAGTGTTTACTGGGGGATGCAGAACAAGTGCTTATCAGAGAGCCACAATGTACTCTCATAAAACTAAACAGGGATTTGCACATTTCTGCTAGATTATTTTCATTTTGAATAGGACACTCTTGAAAACCTCAGTGTTTGGTGCAACAGGAAAAGGAAAAAAATGTAACACAATATTCAGGTTCATGAGTATATGGCTGTGTTTTCTTTAACATGTTCTCTTTCTGTACTGTTCATTGTATAATGGATGCTAGTTACCCTCTTTTTGCACACTCCCCAACTCACTTGCTATGTTGATGCTTTGCAACTGGACCCATCAGTTGGGACTCGCCTCTGGCTCATGAACAGTATAGTAAGCCTGGTCAAAACAGCAGAGCTGTGCAGGAAAATAAGTTTCAGTCATCCATAAGCAAGGTAAAGGTAAAGGGACCCCTGACTATTAGGTCCAGTCGTGACCGACTCTGGGGTTGCAGCTCTCACCTTGCATTACTGGCCAAGGGAGCCGGCATACAGCTTCTGGGTCATGTGGCCAGCATGACTAAGCCGCTTCTGGCAAACCTTCCCGCTGGAGTGGTACCTATTTATCTCCTTGCACTTGATGTGCTTTCTAATTGCTAGGGACTGAGCAACAGGAGCTCACCCCATCGCCAAGATTTGAACCGCTGACCTTCTGATCAGCAAGCCCTAGGCTCTGTGGTTTAACCCACAGCACCACCCATAAGTATCTGTCCCCAAACACCAAGGGACTCCCTACAACTTCCACTCAGGGCAACTTCCACTCAGGGCATTGTGATCTGGGGTGGGAAAAGGAACACCCACTGGGGCTTTTCCTGCATAACACATCCAGAGTTTGGGACTCACAAAGTTGTGAGCTGGTTGGGCCTCCTCAGCACAGGTATGGCCAGGTGAGGTGCGAACTGTCAGCACACGGCTGCCAATGCAGGATACGCTCAAGCTGGCTCTCACTTAGGTTCCTTCCTTCCTTCCTTCCTTCCTTCCTTCCTTCCTTCCTTCCTTCCTTCCTCCTCCTCCTCCTCCTCCTCCTCCTCCTCCTCCTCTTCTTCTTCTTCTTCTTCTTCTTCTTCTGCGATCACTCGTAGCCCAGTAAGATAGTCTTCCATGAACGTGGTGTTAACAGTGAGTCTGTAAGTGACTGTGGAGGCCAATTCTGGATCCACATGTCCTTCCACAGTGGGGGCATAGGCTTCCCGGCAGGTGTTGATGAAACTGAGAATCCCAGTTGTCAGTCTTTATCCTACATTTTTAAAGATTTGCCTTGAGAGTGTCTTTAGGCAGCAGGGAGACCACAAAGTGTGAGTGTTCCTGCAGTTGTAATTGTTGCAGCTCTCATTGTTTAAGCAGTAATAAAATTATGTCCCTAGTTAACTCAGCAACAATTGTCTTGCCTCTTTATTTCATGTATTGGAACAAAAACAAAGTTGATACCTGTATTGATTAGGTGTGTGCATGCACAAACTCAGTTTCTTTAAAAAAAAAAAGTGACTGATTGTGCTGCTAGTAATATTGCTATAATTGCTATAAAAGGTTTCAAAGATAACCAAAACACATGCTGTTAAAGTGTGAGGCTTTTTCTTAAATTTAATCCTGAATATATCCAATAGCAGGCTTTCTTAAACCTCACTGAGTCTAAAGCTTGACCCAAGGCATATCTCCCTGCTTAACCTACCTCACAGGCTTGTTGTAAGAATTACATCTTTTTTAAAAAATCCTGGTTGAGAATCTTGCTCTTCCTTTCTTGCTAATGGCATCACAAGTAAATGGAGATGATCTAAATGCACATTTTGTCAAAGTAGATGAAAGGAAGCATTACTCAGGAATTTCTAGTCAATATGGGCTATACATAAACATAAGTGCATAAGATGAACTTAATATAAGAGCTTCACTTTAAGAGAAAATAATGTCACTAAAAGAGTTTATAACTATTCGTTAAAAACCTAACAACATGGGGGAGGGGCGGGAAACGGGCAAAACTACTACATAAAAACGGATGAAGAATGCAATGGCAAATTAAGCCTGGTATTGGTGAATTTATCAGCACCCACAGACAAGCGGGGAAACACAGCATCAGCATAATTTCTATGCACATTTGTTCAGGGTTCTTATTCCTGTTCCTAAGATGCATTTTAATTGCACTGTCGTTTCTATGTTTAAGCTAAGTCATGCCTCCCTGGCCATTTATGACATACATTAGGCTTCCTGGGAAGGGAAAGAGACTAACATTGCCAGCAATAGGCAGTGCGTTAATTTAGTTTTATCCATTATTGACAACATAATAAGAGTTAAACTGCATGCAGTTAGTGCATTATGCCATGTTGCAAAATTCTGCCTTTAATTCTGTATTGTAAATGCTCACGGGAAAAGTTGTGGCTGGCCTGGTAGTTTACTGGCCAAGCTCCACTAGTTAAGCTAGTGAGGTTTGGCTGCTGTTGCCTTTATGATTCAGGAATATAGATTTAAGTATTTAACTCTGTGCACTTTCAGATCTGCCCTTTTCCATCAGTGCATCCAAATTGCTTTCATTCAGACTTTTTTCTTTAGTTCTCTCTTCCTTACTTCAACATGTTGCAGCATCATTGTATTGATACCCAATTGCTACTTCAGATCATGCTCTGGTTTCTCTTCTTCTGCAGCTGCTTAACTTTGTTAAATCCTTTCCTGTGTGGGGCTTGAATCCTCCACTTAGTTTCAGTGATCAAAATGAACACATTGCCAAAAATGTTTTTATTTCAGTCCATCCCAGTGGTAAGCAATGTGAGCTGCTTCAAAGAATGGCAAAAAGACATTTCAAAATTTATCTGGAGAGGGGGGAAACGAAGAAATAATAGGGGGGAGAAACTGATTTTAATAAATGAATACAGAATATTTGTCACTTAAGAGAAGTGTCAAAGTCGCAAACAGATAGAGGGAAGTCAACTAATATAGCAGGGATTCAAACTAGTTTACCAGAACAAAAAGAAAGTGACTGTAAGAAAGAAGGATTACAAATGTAATTTCTTTCTGAGAACCTGGTGTATAGAAAATTCAAATTTCTGTTTGTATCCTATGAATAATTTTGTGTACTTGACTAATTCTTTTTTGTTTTCATTTTTCATTATTTATTATTTTTCTTATTTCTCCTTTTTGTTTTTGTTTTTCTTTTCTTTTTATATATTTTTTGTATTTTTCCTTTTTATTTTTGAATATTTGGATGTAATGTTTAATTCATGCTTTCTCTGTAATTTTTAAAAATGAAATAAAGATAATTAAAAACAAAACAAAACCCCCCACCAAGAATTAAACATAAATTATTAATAAATGTTAAAGACAGAGAAGACAAAATAAAAAATAAAAAATCCTTCCAGTAGCACCTTAGAGACCAACTAAGTTTGTTCTTGGTATGAGCTTTCGTGTGCATGCACACTTCTTCAGATGCACACAAAAGATCATACCAAGAACAAACTTAGTTGGTCTTTAAGGTGCTACTGGAAGAAATTTTTTAATTTTTTAATTTGTTTTGAGTATGGCAGACCAACACGGCTATCTACCTGTAAAAGACAGAGAAGGTTTCTCTCTACTGGATTTAAGATTATATTACGAAGCATCTTGCATCTGCGGATCAGGGATTGGATAACAAATGCTGATTTATTAGATTTGGAAGGTCATGATAACAGATTTGGTTGACATGCATATCTATGGTATCATAAAGCAAAAGTTCACAAAAGTTTTTTTAAAAAAAGTTTGGGAGAAATACAAAGATTTATTAGAACAGAAAACACCACGGTGGCTTTCCCCATTAGAAGAATGTATCTTTAAAAAGAAAAGGGAAAAAAGAAAAGAAAATACGAGGATGAATTGGCTGACAGAAAAAGACAATCAATTAAAAATATTAAAATGAAGAAGTAAGAGAAAAGGTAATAGACTGGTTACAATATTTCCAATTAAATGAAACTTAAAGAATGATAAAAAGGAAGGATTTAGCTATGAAGTGTCAAAGTTTCAGAGAGAAATAGTAAAAGGTAGTACCAAATTGCTGTCAAAAATGTACAATCTGTTCTTGGAGTGGGACATCAAAGAGGAACAGGTCAAATGTGTTATGATTAAATGGGCAAAAGATGCGGGACATAATATATTAATGACGGAATGGGAAAGGCTTTTGAAGTTAGATTTGAAATTTACTGCATGTACAGGTACTTTACTGAAAGAGAACTACATGAAAATGATGCATCAGTGGTATTTTGTTGTTGTTGTTCAGTCATTCAGTCGTGTCCGACTCTTCGTGACCCCATGGACCAGTGGTATTTAACCCCGGTGAAATTAGCAAAAATGTACAGAACAAGTTCTAATAAGTGTTGGAAATGTAGAGAAACAGAGAGAACATTTCATATGTGGTGGCAATGTAGGTTAAAAACTTTGGGGAAATTACGACATCAAATTACGACAAAGCGTAACTTGACTATCAAGGAAGGATCTGGCGTAATAAAAATTAAAACAAACCACACCTGTCATGCCTAAAATAAAGGATAAAGGGGGGGAAGTGGCGTGCCTATTATACCTCACCAGCAAAAGGAATGAAGACTCCAACAGCATCCAATAGAAAGGCGGATTGCCTGTTGATGTCATCAGACCTGCGCCCCCAGTACCCTCACTTAAAATGGCCGCTGCACACTCACAGGCATTTTAAAATATCCCAAGTACCCTCACCTAAAATGGCCGCCGCAGCTTCACATGTTCCACACACATTTTATAACTGCCACCTGTAAGCACCCAAGGACTTTCTGACACAAACTGCTTAGTGGAAATGTGGAAAAAAGAAGTAGTAGGAGCCAGGGCAGTTGTGGAAGAGAGGGAGGAGGAAAAAATGCGGGAGCGAAATAAGCTCAAGGCTGCCTGAGAGGTCGCAGTGAGTAAGACTGGTTCTGAGGGGATTTTGTCGCTGGGATGCATAATTTTGGGACTGGGGTGGGGGAGAATGCTCTTTTTAATGGCGTAGAGCATGGGGCCAGTTAATTGTGAGGAGGGGTTTCTTTGTGGGGGGGGTGCTTTCTTACAGTAAAAAGACCACAGCAAGGCCCGCAGTAGGCCTCCATAAGGTGCCCAGTGCCCTCACTTAAATTGGCCGCTGCACACTCACAGGCATTTTAAAATTTCCCAAGTGCCCTCACCTAAAATGGCCGCCGCAGCTTCGCATGTTCCACACACACAGTCCCAAGTGATCAATACCACCAACCAATGTGTTCTGTTATGTAAAATGCATCTCTGGGTTATTTGTGGGGCATAGGAATTCGTTCATTCACATGGTGTGAGGGACAGTGGACCGGCCCACGGCTGAAAAAGGTTGCTGACCCCTGCTCTAAAGGGACAGCGAAGAACGAAAACAGGAGCTTCCAGAATACTGTCGGGGTCAGAATTTTTAAAAAGCAATAAACCCCACAGCAACGCATGGCCGGGCCAGCTAGTTGAAAAAGAAAATTAAGGAACCAGGGGGGGGATCCATTTTATGGATTTGATATTGCTTTTGTGTATATATTTGTTTGTGGTTGTTGTTGAGTTTGTTGTTTTTATTTTTATTATTTTTGTTGAAAATTTAATAAAAATATTATTTAAAATAAAGAATGGAATGATGATAATTTCAGAATGCAGATGGGCTCTGAACTTCAGGAATATTGTGAAAATCATGAAGATTCAACTTTGTCCTGACAGTTGAATGGGAAGATTGCAAGGCCTATATGAGGAGAAGGACCTTGGCGTACACTTATTATGAGAAGCAGCATAGGGCTTGACAAGAAAACAGTTCAGATAAAATGGTGGTCTTTATTGAATCAAATAGCAACATGTCGTTCCCCAGATTTTTATTGTGCTAAATAGTTTAATGTGCTAAATATGAATTGAAAAATTTAATTTCAACCAAAGCTGAATTTGCACCGACATGTTTGTCTCAGAGATATTGGGAGAGTGGTTCAATTTGAAAAGATAGATTACTTAGACTTTGTATTTGGTGTAAGGAAACACACTTAAGATGAATGTGTTGCGACAGACAATTCATGTGCTTCGCAGTATTTTTTTTAAACATAGTCTACAGGTGTATTTTCAAAACAACTGAAACAAACTGATCCAGCAGGATGAGAACCGTGAGCACTGAGCAAGCAGAGACTTTGCAGTGAGCCCCATTTCTAATATGTGTGTTTGTACACACACACACAATGGGATATAATGTCTCATCGGTTATATGATCCAGGTATACTGGGCTCCATAGGAAAGTGCTGGCTAGTTCAGATATCATGTAATGCTGATAATGCCTCTTTGAGTCATATGTTGTGGGCATGTCCTGCTTTGTTTGTTTGTTTTATGGCCAGAAACATTGTTCAGATTAATTTTGTTCTGGAATAATCCTTAATACGTGCAGATGTTCATGCTAACTTAAATTATATTTCTGTGGTGTTGGGACAGCAGAAGTGGAGACTGCATGTCCTTCAAAATGCCCACTGTATATGACTCTGTGGTCTGACCAGGGCTATTTTTCTAGAAAAAGAGGTTCTGGAACTCACCATGAGCACCTCCTTCGTTCTCTTAGAACAGTGTTTTTCAACCTTTTTTGGGCAAAGGCACACTTGTTTCATGAAAAAAATCACGAGGCACACCACCATTAGAAAATGTTCAAAAATTTAACTCTGTGCCTATATTGACTATATATAAAGTAATTCTCTTGAATTTTTCAATTTTTCCCACGGCACACCAGGCAACACTTCGCGGCACACTAGTGTGCCGCGGAACAGTGGTTGAAAAACACTGTCTTAGAATGCCAATGGTGCCCAGTGGAGTTCTGGCAAGTTCCGGATGGAAAAAAGCTCCAGGTCTGACAATCTCACTGCCCTTTCTTCATTTGAACATGTACCTTTTAATCATCCATCTCATTCATATACCCATTTGAACATACAGACTTTTGATGTTAATATGTATATTTAAGTTAGGATTGATGGATTATTTTTATTGTTAATGTGAGGTTCTGGTGTGTCTTTCTTTTTCTTTTTGTTACATTTGCAAAACTAAGAAGATGTTGAAGCACCTCTGTAATACGGGATGTGCAAAAGCACCTGAGAAATTTTTAGTCATAAAAGATATAGTTTAGCTTCCCTTGTGTTTCTCTTGTAGAAAGACATTAGTTCCTTGTGCCAGTTTTAGAACTTGCACCCTGCAGTCGCGCTGTTCTGCAACAGTTTTCAGAACTGGACCGTAGATGCCTTGCCTTAATTCTATGGGTGCCTCCACAGTCCCAGCAAATATTGTTTCTTTTCAAGTGGATCATTGTATGAATTGCTGTCACTGAATTCATGACTTGTGGACTATAAATAGTATAAAATAAAGGCTATATATTGTTTGTGTATTCCCTCTCTACTGTCAGAGCTAGATTAATTACCGTATCAGCATTTGGAGCAATTAAGATCAGGGCAAGGACATAGTGGAAGGTAACTTTGGTCAAAGAGAATTACGTAAGTTGATTGTATGAGGTTGGAGAGAAAATAAACAAGTGTTTCTATTTCATAATCTTGCATCACTTTATTTGCAGTAACACAATTATCTGTCATATCCTGAGATTTAGAAAAGTACCGGTAAGTTTTTTTTTTTTAACATTTTATAGGTGGAGGTATATTTTCTCTTCCATAAGTACATAGCTTCTAATTCTTAATTGTTCATTTCAGTTCTTTTTGTAGTTATATTGATATATAAAGTAAATTAAAAAGAGGCAAAAGAGCCAAGTGCTGTCCTCCAGAGGTCCTGCTTCCTCCCAGTATTCTCATCCCCCCACCTCCGCATAAAATATTGCAGTGGCATCTACCCTGAGGAATCACAGGAAGACTTGTTTTGGTAAAATAAAGATGAAGAGCTGGTACTCATATCTTGATAAAAGCGTTGCAGGTGCTGATACAAAACGGCAGCTATAGGCAGCCAAAGGAACAAGAGAGCTGACAGTAGTGATAGAATGAGTGATGCTGCTCACAGTGCCATTCACAGGTGAGTCCACACGGAGCTTGGGCCCCAGTTTTCCCCCTCCCTACTCCCAGGCCCTTGATCATTTTGGTTGCCCTCCTCTGTCTGAACGAATTCCTATGCCCCACAAATAACCCAGAGATGCATTTTAAATAAAAGGACACATTCTACTCATGTAAAAACACGCTGATTCCCGGACCGTCTGCAGGCAGATTTAGAAGGCGATTGGGCCGAATCCAGCCCCCAGGCCTTAGTTTGCCTACCCATGGGCTAGATGTTAACACCCTTGGTTTCTGTCATCCCTTTCTACAATAAGCATATTAATTCTGCCTCAAATTATGTACAATTTGTGCTACTTCTAAAAGAGAGAGAGCTAAAAATAAGCCAATCCTTGCTGACCTCCCAAGTAAAAATCCCACTCTCAATTAATAGTTAAAATCTGACTAAAAGCTATCATGGTACTCGCAAACTGTCAGACTGCTGCCTCTTTGTGAGTGATGAGTGTCTTCTGCTGAATGGATGAAAGTTATGATCACACATGATGCTGAGGCACACAAGAAGGCATGTTGAGAAGCAAGAGATTACCAGAGCATGTTCAATGAATTATTGCAAATATACCTAAAGGTGCAGCTCATGCTCAATGTATTATTGGAAATATCTAAAGGCATAAATCATGCTGAGGTTTTGAATGGCACAATAACATGATCCATGTTCCCTAAAGACATTTATTCTTAGATCACTCTCTTTTCTCCTTAGTTTTCCTCTAAATATCAATCTCTTTTTTTCTTTCTTTCTTTCCCTTCCAGCTGAACACATCAGTTTGTCATAAAAAAACGGAATAGTTAATGAACAGATTTTGGCTGTATACACATTACCGACTTAGAATGACCTAGCTGAATTTTTTTCTCAATTTAGATCAAAGCTGCTGGTGGTGGGGAACGCATTAACCTAAGAAACTAGAGGATACATCCATGGTCAATGTAGGTTGTGGCTAACATTGTGTGTACACCACTTCCCAAAAGAGCTCTGGGAGTGCACTGGAGGCAGAGCAAATGGGAGCGTGTGCACAGCCTTAAAATCAGAAAACCATTAACATTTAGTTTTCAATGGTATAGTAAAACTGCCATAGAACTGTATCACTTCAGGTGGCAGGTGAGGACTCACATGACAAATAGAAAGAGAAATAGAAATTTCTAAACCCAACTCTGTAAAAGACTACATGCATTCAACTTTTCACACAAAAAGCTCCAAGCAGGGCTGGCGCGTCCATTTACGCGAACTAGGCAATTGCCTAGGGCGCCAAAATGGAGGGGGCGCTGGCCAGCCTGCCCAGCCACCCCCCACCACCGCTCCGCAAGTGGCAGAGCGGCACCGCCAGCAGTAGCCCCACAACGTAGACCGTGGCCACCAGAGACCGGATCCAGCGCCGCCAGTTCCCGCAGGTGCACGGCATGGTGGTGGCAAGGCTGCGGAAGGTGTCTCTCAGCGCCGCCTCAAGGACCCGATGAGCCCGCCCCACACCACCGGCGCCGCGGAATGGAGAGCATCGCTGCTGCCCTCACGGACGGACGCCCCTCCCTCCACCCGCAGCAGCCACCCCTGGCGGGCGAAGCCAAGAGAGGAGGGGGAGGCAGGAGGAAGGACGCCGCTCCCCGCTCCAAGCAGGCCCGTCCACAGCCGCCCCGCCCCTCTTCCCCTACTCAAAGCCGCAGGGTGAGCGGAGCCACGCCCACAGCCGGTAGCCTCCGGGCGCCGCTGCATAAGGCAGAAACCAAGCGTTTCCGGCGCCTCAAAGTAACCAACTCGCCCCTTGCTGGAACCGACGCCAGATTGGGTAAACCGCGAGGTGGCAATCAAGCGCTTTTCTCTTCCCTTGTACAGTACTGTACATTGACGCAAGTGCCGATCGCCCAGGGAAGGTTAGGTGGATGCAAGGGCTTGCGTGCTGGCCGCTGGCGGCGGGGCTTCTTGGCGTTCGCATCTCTCTCTCACCCTTTCTTTCTTTCTTCCTTCCTTCCTTCTCTTTCTCTCTCTCTCACCTTTCCTTCCTTCAATTGGCCGGGGGGGGGGGCGCCAGAAGGTGATCTCGCCTAGGGTGCTAAAAACCCTAGCACCGGCCCTGGCTCCAAGCACCTCCCCTCCTCAGGTATATGGGGAAATCCCAATATAGAACTATACTACATCGCCAACCAAGTGTGCCACATAATCCCATACATCCCAGAAGACAAAACCACCCTTTATATCCATCTCAGCTAAAAGAAGCTTGAAACTTATCTATAGATGGTATCTAACACCATGGAAGGTGGCACTGATGCACACAGGGACCTCACCTAAGTGCTGGAGAGGCAGCACCACTACAGGCACAAACTTCCACATGTGGTGGAAATGCCATAAAATGCAACACTTTTGGACATCACTCCTACAAGAAATCCACAAAATAACAAAACAGGGATTAGAAGATACTCCAGAACTTGCCCAGAACTTTCCCAAGACAACAATGCACACCCACACTACAAAGAATTCATAAGCCACCTACTATCAGCAGCTAGGAGCCACATAACTAACTAGATACTGGAGTCAACCTGTCAGGAGTCAACATGGACCACTGGTACCAAACTGTATGGGAAACAGCCCTACTAGATAAGCTAACCAACAAATTGAAATTAGCATGGGGACAAACAAAAGAGGATGCCCTCAACATGGTTTGGCTTCCCCTTATTACATATAAAGCCCAGCAACACAAAAACATAGACCACCTCCCCAACAGCATACCAATCAATGTCTAATTTTCCATATTATTCTCTCAATTCTTGGATTACTAATATAAGATTTAGAACGTGGAATGGTCTGGTAGATTTCTGTGCGCCGTTTATGTGCTGCTTACTGTATATCGGTCTATAAAATAAGCCGTAGCAGGATTTCTACGCATTTGCGAAATGTAAGCCGTACCCCGAAAATAAGCCATAGTGATAGGCGCCGTTCTGGAGGGCGCCAAAAGCCCCCACAAAGCCCTCAGTGACCCCCCCCCCACGCACAGCAGACCAGTGTAGTGCAGGGGCCCCACCACCACCGCGGGCTCAGAGGAGACGCCACCATTGTCCCCATCCCAGCCCCGCTGCCTCAGCCCCTCTCACGCCCCCTCGCAGGGAGCCAGCGAGCAAGAGGCGTGCACAAACAGATGCCTCTCACCCGAGTCCTGCCCTGCCTGCTCCTGGCACACAGGGAACCAGCGAGCAAGAGGATGCCGCAGCCCCCCCCCCCCCGACGACAACTGAGGGAGCGAGAAACGCCATTGCGTGCACGGAGATAAATACTGGTAAACGACAAGAAGGAACCCATGGTGGGAACTTGGCAGCACTTTCAAAGCTTCTCTCCTTCCCTCCCTCCTCCTGTTTCTTAGCTTTGCCCCAAGGACCGCCAGAGCAAATAAACCAAATCACAGTTTTTTGCGGGGGGGGGGACCCCAATCTCGCTGCGCCACCACGCCGGGGAGGAGGAAAGAGACTGCCCCACCACAGAGGAGAGGTACCGGTAGGTGGACAGACGGAAGTCTAATAAAAATAAAACATCCCCTGAAAATAAGCCATATTGTGTTTTTTTGAGGGGGGGAATATAAGACAGTGTCTTATTTTAGGGGAAACATGGTATTAGCCTCAGAGGTGCTCTATATTCTTCACATGGATCCCACAGCCCTGAGCTGCAGTCCAAATGTGACCAATTTGATGGGAATTGGTTAGAGGATATGTTGATTATATTTAATCCTCCACAGGCCCCACATATGTAGGGTAAGGAAAGGAAAATGGCTGGTACCTGTTTTTCAAATTCCAGGGCTAGCACATAAAGAGCCCCAGTAGCAGAATTTAAATCTCATTGTTAGGCAGATTAATGAAGCCTAGTAATAGGCTTTCAAAACTTCTTTTATCTCATTCCATCTGCTTAATGCAGCTGTCCCTCTCCCATCCTGCAGTGAAACAGACCACACTCTGAAATAAGTTTAAAAACAAGTTATTTACTTAATAGGGGTCAGAGTCATGCATTGTACTTCATGCAACAGCAATAAAATAATGCGGGTGATCTATGTACTGTACTTGGCAAAAGCAGCCTCAGACACGCATCTGACACTGGGAGCTAGGCCTGCTTGCTTGCAGTTTGGAGAGGGAGGGAGAGAATGAACGGAAAAGAAGCTTTGCTTCCTCCCTCTCAGGAGAAGAGGGCATGTGACATCACTGTACTTACTCTAGAAATTTGGAGCTCTGTTTTTCTTAACCCCTTCATATACTAACTAGCATTGTTATATTTGACTGCAAATCTCTCACACAATTTACATAATTAACAGTACCCCTGAGAACCTAACCCTCAAATACATTGCAATCACCCTGCTGTTTGTGCTTTCCTCCCCTCTGGTCTATGGTACAGAGTAGGAGAGGGGGTGGGAACCGGCTAAAATGCAGTCAGTCCAAAATTTCTACTCTGCTCCAAAGCAACTACAGGGTTTACATTCCTGGAGGTTTTGCAGGAAATCAAAACCACCCAAAATCTTGCAAGATCTCATATGGTGTCACCTTGCTCACAGAGGCCTCACATGAACACCCCAGAGCTCTGTGAGCAAGGTGGGGGGCTTACAAAGCTCTTCTGCAAAGGGAAAACCTTGTGAGAGCCTTCAGAGTCTGGTAAGCAAGGTCCCCTACCCTGATTGATTGATTGATTGATTGTCAATTTGTGTAAAGCTTCAATCATGCAAAGTAAAGTCAGCGTAAGTTGCAATCGACCTGTAGTTTGGATCTGCACTGTACTAGAGGAGAGATGGGTGCCATAAATGGAAACAGGCCAAAGAGTGGAAGCCATGGGTTTAACCTTGTGGTCACAATCCCCTGTAGGGATGACCTACATGTGCTTATCTGCACCCCACCCTGGCCCTCCCCTGCCTCTCCACAAAATCTGCTGCAGGCAGAAGCCATGATCTAGGCTTTGAGGCAGCATTCTTTTCTGTTATACCCAGGGTAAAAGACTATACATGAAGTGAGTGCGTTTCCACAATGAATACTACTACTACTACTACTACTTTTTAAAAAAATAAAATCTCTTCTTAATGCACCCTAAAGTTCTGGCTAAGGGTAGCTTTAAAGAGAAGTAATTATATTTTACTTATTCTTATCTACACAGCAGTTTGATTGCTAACTGGCTGTGTAGTCAACAGCAAGGTAGATAGCCATCTCATTTGTGGAAATGCTAGTTCAGGATAACTTGAATGGTTGCAAACATAACAACATGTAGGGTTGTAGCATAATTAAGCAAAATTAATTTGGCTAGCAAATGCAGGCAGTTCTTCTCTCAGGCTATTTACCAATTGATTTTAACTAGATTTGTTTCAGAAGGAAAATGTGAACAACTGCTCTGCTATTAATACATTCTTCTCAACACTGAATAATAGGATTTTAGTCTTAAAAAACCCCAGATGATCATGAACTATGTATGGGATAACAAAAAAAATCTTATATTAAATTAAAAGAAAGCCTTTTCAGATAGATACAATTTGGAACCTTGGAACTGATACCACAGGAAACATTAATAGTTCTGCCATGGGCACTTGAGGATTTCCACACATCAACTGTTAATCTGGGGATGCAAGACAGGAGAAGCATCATCAAGTTCCACTCCTCTTTCCCTATTTCTGTAACACAGAGAAATGGGAATATTTGTTCCTCCAACAAATTTTGTGCTTGTCTCATATCAAAACTTTCAGACTATCCTGAAAAATTAATCAGAAGAAAATCTTAAGCGTATTTTACTTGGAGAAATCCTCCTGAGATGTTTTGCCGACTTCTTCATTTGCATTATTGTCTTTTTTGTTTACCATGGGATATACCGTATGTATTTTTTCGTGTATAACACGCCCCCATGTATAAGACGCCCCCTATTTTTGGGTACTCAAAATTTAGAAAATGTTGGAGACATTGCCAAGACTTGTTAAGCTTTGGGGGGGGGGGGGAATAGCCATTAATCGCTCGCTCATCCGCAAACCAGTCGCACAATCGCACACATCAACCAAGTCACCTATCACCTTCCCGATCGCCACCAGCAGCAGCCCATCGCCACCAGCCCTTTCCACAGCAAAGAAACAGCAGACAAATCACCACTGGGAATCTCCTCCTGGCAGCTACAACCAACCGCCCATCCCCCCCTCAGCACTACCCATGTAGAAGAGGAGCCCCAATTTGACACATGATGGGGGGGGGTAAAAAAAACCCTCTTCTTATACATGAAAAAAGAGGGCAAGTTCTTTGTCAGGGGGCTTCTCGACTGTTGCAATGAGTGGATCATGCCAATCTGAACAGGGATCATAGAACTGTAGTGTTTGAAGGGACCACTAGCGGGGTCACCTAGTCCAACCCCCAGCAATGCAGAACAGGGGCAGCCACCCAGAAGTCCCTGCTCCATGTTACACGCCTCTTAAAAAGGAGGGGGGGGAGTTGCGCCCAGAGATAAAGGAAACCAGGAGAGACCCTGGCCTCCTATGATGCAGATCTGGTTCTGCCTACTCACCTGGGAACACTGGCCCAGAATCCAAGGGCTGCTGCTGCTGCCTCGCCTGCCGCTGGACCAGCTCTGGTAGAAAAACTGGATGTGTTTTTCTGTTCTTCTGTGCCTCTGCCAGCTTCACCAGCATGGGCAGGTGCTGGGCCTCCTCAGCCGGGTGGATTTTATTTTTATTTTTTTCAAAAAGAAAGCCATCCTGCAAGAAAGGAAATGGCCTGAAGTCAGACACTTAAACCCAGGCCATTTCAGGAGGCGTTCGGACCCGGTATAACCTGTGTCCTTTGTCTCCAAGTCTGTGAGGACGTGCGGATGCAACACAGGGAGGGGCCTGCAAAGAAGCCCCCGGTGGAGGGCAGGGTCAGCTGGAAGGTGCTGCTTGAAAGCCCTCCAAAGCCTCGGACCCATGGGGCTGCCTCTCCTGCTGGGCCCCACGGAGGGCCCCAGGGAGATCCGGCTGGCCCCCACCAGAGCCAGGGCCAGCTAGACGGAGCTGCTCCGCTAGGCCTTGGCGCAGGACGCTGGGGGGCTTTCTTTCCTTTGGAGAAAAGAAGCCCCAAGGAGCCCCCCCCCCGGTAGGATCAGGGGAAGCAGCTGGGCCTGGCAAGGAGGAACACTCTCAACTCCAACCTGATAATTCCACCTGTCTGAATTACTTTTAAGTGTATTTTCATTAATTGATGTTGTTTTTATGATGTTAGCCACTCTGAGCCCGGCCTCAGCCAGGGAGGGCAGGATACAAATAAAAAAAAATATTATTATTATTATTAGGGAACACAAATGCCAAATTAAAACTAAATATCATCACACTAACTCAGGGGGGGGGGAGAACACACTCACTCTCTTGGAAGGTCCCTCTGTACCAGCGTTGCTAAGGGCCCCCAGGCCCCTGGAGACAGGAGGTCACAGCATTATGACATCAGGGGTCACCTGGCCTGGGACAACAGGTCAGGGGTGTGCAGGTGTGGCCTCCCAGTTTCACTGCGGACTCCACTGGGTTTTGATGAATTTTTCGGCCAAGCAGGTCGAGGTAATATTATTATAATATTTATTAAAGTAAATAAATTTATCAGATTTCTATGGCACCCTTCATCCGAGGATCATTTGCTTGTTTCACCTCCATACTCTAAGTTATGGTTGGCCTTTCTCTCTTGCCAGCATTGTATATTGGAAACAAAAATGCCCGGCTTGAAATATTCCTAGAATTATTATATATTTATTTCCCTGACGGGGACTCAAGGCGGCTTACGGATGACCCATGACGGCGGACTCCGACCGTGCAGTTAATTAAGGATAATATGAGAGTACCGGTAAGCATTGCTGTCAGAGCCACATAAACTGATGGAAGACCTATAACATAACATTCTGGTTTCCTTCTTGAAAGCCAGTGCTGAGAATAGCTGAGTGTTCTGTTGTGTATTAAATAAGATATTCTGTCAGCCGGGTAAAGTAATGTTATTGGTCAATTTGAAGAGTACAATCACAATCCACAGCCTGATTGGGTCTCGCCGGAAAGTTTGAATATTATTGGTTCCCGCTAAAATGTATCTTTTCCCTCTGTCCCAATGTGTCTATAAATAGAGCTTTTCCTACCCCCTATTCCCCAGTCTTGTCTTATCCCTTATAATAAAGAGCTGTTCACTAAGAAGTGTTGCTGGACTTATTGCTACCAGAACCCACAACACAACATACTGGCGACGAAGGTGGGATTGAATTAGGCCGTCTGAGGGTTGTCAACCCTAGCGACCTGATTCTGGTGACAAGACTCCCTGTGACTGACAGGACAGATCAGTCCACTAAAATGGCAGCGTCACGGGTCATGGAACCATTTCATCCCGGAGCAACTGAGGCGTGGGATGCTTACCTCGAGCGTTTTGAATTCAGCGTGGCTGCAAAAGGGGTCACTGACGAGGATAAGAAGAAGGCGTTGTTCCTGAGTTGCTGCGGGGCAGAGACCTTTGAGTTGGCTCGGGCACTTCTGGCCCCCACAACACTGCGGGAGGCGTCGTTCGCGAGCATTACGGAACACCTCTCGAAACACCTTAATCCTACAGCATCTAAGATGACATGGCGCATCGAATTCCATAAGAGACACCAACGACCTGGAGAGACGGTAGCAGTTTTTCTCACCGAATTAAGGAAGCTGGCGAGACACTGCAAGTTCGCCAACTTGGAAGAGGCCCTGCTGGATCAGTTTGTGTGCGGTCTTCGCAGCAGTAAGGGCCGCAGGCGGATTGCAGCAAAACAAGACATGGATCTCACGACAGCGCTCCGAGAGGCCATTGCGACAGAAAGCGCTGAGAGAGAGGAGCAAAACCCGGGCCAGCGAGCCGAAAAGAGAGCTGGAGAGTCAACCCACACCGTGGACGACCAGGATGTCAGCCCCAACCAAAGCCCGGTGCGGAGAATATAGATGGTGCGACAGGAGAGCACAGCAAATAAAGATCGTTGGGGGGGGTATGCCCTGGCTGCGGCGGATCACATGAGAGAAGAAAGTGCCGGTTCCGAGAAGCAACGTGTCATGCTTGTGGGAAAACGGGGCACATAGCCAGGGTCTGCAAGTCGAGTGGCACGTCGGGGTCCGCGAAACCAAGAGGGCAGAGGACATCCACAGCGACGCACCAACTCGACGATTGCAACTACCTCACGCAAATCGAGGGCAAAACTGTGCCCTTTCCAGCCCAAGGGAAACCAGCTGTGCGGGTCCTAATCGAAGGGAAGCCGTGTAACATGGAGGTGGATTCCGGATCCGGATTCTCCATAGTCTCGGAGGACACGGCCAGATCGTTATTCCCTAGAGGTAAGCTTCCGAGATTGGAGCCCTTCCCGGCTACTCTACAATCCTATTCCGCCAGCCGCATAGACATTATGGGTATGTGCGCAGTTAACGTACAGTTCCGTGAGAGGGAGGCCGTATTAAAGCTTGTGATCGCAAAAGGGAAGCGCACTAGCCTGCTGGGTACGGACTGGTTCCCGGCCTTAGGGTTGGGAATCTCAGGGCTCAACACGGTCCAGATAGCTTCCAAGACATTTGACACCCTGTACACGGAATTTGGGGAGCTATTTAATGGAGAGTTAGGATGTTATAAAGGGCCTCCAATTGACTTAGAACTGGACCCGGGGGTTGCGCCAATCCGCCTCAAACCCAGGCGGGTTCCATTTGCTCTACAGCCTATAAATAGAGACTGAATTGGAGAAGCTAATACAGCAAGGGGTGCTTTCACCAGTGGACTCTGCTAAATGGGAAACACCCATTGTCACACCCCTGAAGGCTAATGGGGAAATACGAATTTGTGCGGATTACAAATGTACGATTAATAAGGCCATCAGGGGCAACTCTTATCCAATTCCAGTAGTGTCCCAACTATTAGCGAAGCTGGCTGGGGGCAAGGTGTTTGCAAAGATTGACTTGGCACAGGCATACCAGCAGCTTCCAGTGACTCCAGCGTCCGCAGAAATCCAGACAATTGTGACGCACAAGGGCGCCTTTAAGGTGAATAGGCTACAGTTTGGAGTCTGCGTGGCACCTGGCATATTTCAAAGTCTTATGGAGCGCCTGTTACGGGGCCTGCCAGGCGTCCTTCCGTATTTTGATGATGTGTTAATCGCGGGCAAGGATGCTCAAGAGCTACTGGGACGCATCCAGACAGTCCTATGCAAATTCAGGGATGCGGGGTTAAAACTAAAAAAAGAGAAATGTAGTTTTGGGGTAGCAGCTGTGAACTTCTTAGGGTACAGAATTGATGCTGCTGGCATCCACCCCATGGAAGACAAGGTCAAGGCTATCGCCGCAGCACCGACACCTAGTAACAAGGCTGAGCTGCAGTCCTTCTTGGGCCTCGTCAATTTCTATCACGCCTTTGTGCCACACAAGGCATCGATAGCCGAACCATTGCATCGGCTACTACAAAAGAAGTGTGCATGGCGTTGGGGGCAACCGCAACAGAGAGCTTTTGAAACGCTGCGGGGCGTGCTGTCAAAGGAAAGTACACTTGCCCACTACGATGCTGCTAAACCATTGGTGCTGGCGTGTGATGCCTCACAATATGGCGTGGGGGCTGTCTTGAGTCACAGGGAGGCGGACGGGTCGGAGCGTCCAATCTCATTCTATTCCAGAACCTTGAGCCCCACAGAGCGGAACTACGCCCAGATTGATAAGGAGGCACTGGCTATAGTCACAGGAATCAAGAAGTTCCATGACTACGTGTATGGCCGCCCTTTCACAATTCAAACGGACCACAAGCCCTTGCTGGGTCTGTTCAGCCCGCATAAACAAACGCCTCAAATTTTGTCTCCACGCATGCTCCGATGGTCCATCTTTTTGAATGGATTTCAATACGAACTATGTCATGTGAAGGGTAAGCTGTTGTGCCATGCGGATGCGCTGAGTCGTCTACCACTACCTGGAGCAGCTGATGACGACCCAGCTCCGGCCGAGCACGTCATGATGATGGAGACACTTCCCGGACCACCCATGACCGCCGTCGAAATCGCTGCGAGAACAAAAAGGGACCCCGTCCTCGCCCGTGTCCTTGTGTGGGTGGGGAGGGGATGGCCAAGTGGGACTCAGGAAGAGAAATTTAGACCTTTCATGGCAAGACAAAATGAGCTGTCCCTCCATAAGGGTTGCATATTGTGGGGCGATAGGGTGGTTATTCCAAGGTCTCTACAGAATGAGGTGTTAGACACATTACACATGGGTCATCCGGGCATGGTTCGGATGAAATCTTTAGCCAGGTGCCATGTGTGGTGGCCAGGCATGGACAAGGACATTGAACAATGGGTGCGCACCTGTCGAGCGTGCCAGGAGGTGCACCCAGAAATGCCCAGGGCACCAGTGCATTGGTGGGAGCGGGCTAAGAACCCGTGGAGCCGGCTCCATGTAGATTTTGCAGGGAGGAGACTCTTGAGAGTCCCATGGACTGCAAGAAGATCAAACCTATCCATTCTCAAAGAAATCAGCCCTGAGTACTCACTAGAAGGACAGATCCTGAAGTTGAGGCTCCAGTACTTTGGCCACCTCATGAGAAGAGAAGAATCCCTAGAAAAGACCATGATGTTGGGAAAGATGGAGGGCACAAGGAGAAGGGGACGACAGAGGATGAGATGGTTGGACAGTGTTCTCGAAGCTACTAACATGAGTTTGGCCAAACTGCGGGAGGCAGTGAAGGATAGGCGTGCCTGGCGTGTTCTGGTCCATGGGGTCACGAAGAGTCGGACACGACTGAATGACTGAACAACAACAACAATCAAGGAAAGGTGTTCTTAATCGTAGTAGACGCCTACTCGAAATGGCTGGAGGTCTCGATTGTTCCTAACATGTCCTCAGCTGCTGTAATCAGGGCCCTTCGCATTTTGTTTGCAACGCATGGGTTACCCGAGACCATTGTATCAGACAACGGGGCGGCTTTTGTGTCCCAAGAGTTCAGGGCATTCCTGGCCGATAACTTCATTAGAGGGGTAACTTCAGCTCCCTTTCATCCATCCTCGAACGGACAAGCCGAACGGATGGTGCGCACAGCCAAGGGTGCAATAGCACGCCTCTTGGAAGGGGATTGGTCTGCTCGCATTGCGAGGATGTTGTTCCTGCAGCACACAACGCCGTGTGCATCTACAGGCAAGTCCCCAGCTGAGTTATTAATGGGGAGGAGGTTAGCCACAATCCTAGACTACGTCCACCCTGACAAGGTGCCGGGCCGCGATGCAAGAGAGCCACCGGCTACCGAGGTTGATAGAACCCGATACCTGACAACAGAGGATTTGGTTTGGGTCCGGAACTATGCAAGGGGACCAGCATGGGTGCCGGGGTGGTCACCCGACCCAGTGGGCCAGTGTCGTATTTTGTGACGTTAGAGGATGGCAGAGTAATGCGCCGCCACATTGACCAACTAAGGCGCCGGGTGCCAAGCAGGGTAAGCCCGAGTGGGGAGGAGCCGCGCACAACTCTGCCGGCCTTCAGTGAATCGCAGCAGTCTGGCCAGGATGGCTCCGGGCCACAGGTGGTGGAAGGCTCAGAGAGTCTGGAAGCTGTGGGCTCAGAGAGTCAGGAAGCTGAGATCACCACTGGTGAACCTAACCCGGTGACAACTAGTCAACCTAGGGAGTCAGCTAGTGACACAGTTCCAGCTGAGGTACCCGATGTTATTGGGGAGAGAAGTCTGACCACGGATAGTCCAAGGAGTGACACACCGGGGGTTAGGCGATCTGGTAGGATTCGAAGACCTCCGCAACACTTGAAAGATTATGTGTATAGTATCAACTGGGTGCGGGGGAGTGTTGTGTATTAAATAAGATATTCTGTCAGCCGGGTAAAGTAATGTTATTGGTCAATTTGAAGAGTACAATCACAATCCACAGCCTGATTGGGTCCCGCCGGAAAGTTTGAATATTATTGGTTCCCGCTAAAATGTATCTTTTCCCTCTGTCCCAATGTGTCTATAAATAGAGCTTTTCCTACCCCCTATTCCCCAGTCTTGTCTTATCCCTTATAATAAAGAGCTGTTCACTAAGAAGTGTTGCTGGACTTATTGCTACCAGAACCCACGACACAACAGTTCCATATATAAAATTTAGATTGTATTACTTTTAATATAAATATGTCAATTAATAAAAGGTTGCTTGAAACCATTTCATATGCATATTGTTCATCTCCCAATCTCCCATTCCTCTTCAGCACTGGCCTTTTGAAGTTTGATAGATAATACTTTTTATTTTGGTAAGCAAACATGATTTTAAAGTATTGCTAAATTTTATTTTATTTATTTTACAAAATTTCTATACTGCTTGATTGTTAGAAAACTTCTAAGCAGTGTTCAAAATAATACTAACGCTGGTTCATTTTGTTTAACATGTTTAATGAGGATAACATTTGGTTAATGGGTGAACCAGTAGATGCCTTGGCAGTCTGTGGTATATTAGAGATACCTAACATCTACTGACCTTGGTAAGAAAATTCATAATTTTATTGAATTATTTTTATTTTGATCATTTATGATTCATGTCTTTCAAAAATGCTTGAAGCTATGTGCAAGGGTAATCAAAATAGAAATGAAAACCAATGACTGTAAAACCAGTCAACACTAAAATCAATGATATCAAAACATATAAAAGTTATAGCAACACGTCAGCACAAAATTCAATAGCAGGAGCACTTGCACTTTGTAACTTTCTTAATCCCAACGCCCAATAATAGTCCCATCACAGGTCAAGGAGATAAACAACTACCTGACATTCAGAAAATACCTAAAGGCAGCCCTTTTCAGGGAAGTTTTTAATGTGTGATATCTTTGTATCTGATTTTTGTTGGAAGCCGCCCAGAGTGGCGGGGTACAAATAATAATAATAATAATAATAATAATAATAATTATTATTATTATTATTATTATTATTATTATTATTATTATTATTTTCAGGGTTAAAGGTTGGGAGGGATAGACGCTTTAAATATCCTCCTCAAAGGTAGTGCCGTTTACAGGAGAGGAAGAGGGTCTAGAAGCTCTCCGCTTCCCTTGGATGATTGTGCCCTTTGTTATGCCTGAGGTCTAGATTAACTTCCACCCAGAAGACCTTCATCATGCCAGCTGCCTTCCTTTGATGTGCTCCTGAAGCATTTCAACCCCATCACTGGTTATATCTTTGGCAGTCTGCATCTTTCCCTGAAAATCAGCCTAAGTATATGCAACATACCCTATTTACTTTCTGCCCTGGTTTTCTTCCCTTCTGTCAAATTTAAGCAGCAGCGGCTCTTGCACGACGGCGGGAGCTATGTATCATGCATGGTGGGTTGGTGGGTCACAAGTTGTGCAGATGCACGTGCTATTTGTAGGAAGGCCAGCGAGGGAACCGTTGTAGGATTTTGTAGGAGGCTGAAGAGACGTGGAGTCAAAGAAGTAGGAGCAGAAGGAGAAAATGTATTGATTACATATTGTATTCATTTGTAACAGATATAGTTCTGTATTGTGCCTAAGGCAACAAACAGTAATACAGATTCACTACTACTACTACTACTACTACAACAACAACAACAACAACAACACAATTGAAATGATTAAAAACAGCAAAATAAGTTCAGAAAGAAAGCCAGTAACAAGTGGGGCTGATAGAATATTAAACTATAGAGAGAGAACTGAAAACAAGTAAGGACCACATCAAGCTAACACAAATTCCAGTCAAAGTGGGCTTGGCTTCTGAGGGACCCAAAGAAAAGTGTCCTCTGGAGGTCCTGCCCCCATGCCACCCTGATGCCTCCCAGGCTCACCAGATAGGGGTGGGCACCCTTTGAGGGGGGGGGCAACTGCTGCTTCTGCCCACTTATTGGTCGCCCATGTCTCTGGGGCCTTCTCCTGTGCCTTGGGGATGGACTGCAGCTTTAGGGGTCAGTGATGTTGTGTTTGCTGCTGACAGATTGATTCAATTTTATTTGAAATGTCATGGTTTTGGATGTTTAATGTTTATTACATTTTTATGGTTTTAAACCACCCTGGGACCTTATAAAGAAAGCAGTGTTTTAACAAATAAATAAATAAATACAGCCCTGGGGGGAAACGGGGCATCCTGTTTTTCGTTTCTTTTTTTTTGCGAGAAGGCAGTGGCCAAAGTGGCTGCCATGATCTTGCATGATTTTGGGCTGCACTTTTTTGGGCACAGTGTCCAAACCACACGTTTCAGGGCACTGTGCAAGAGTGCTGCCCTGAAAAAGCACTTTTGGGGGGAGTAGCGATCTGGCATGGCACCCCAAAACACACATTTGGGAGGTTCATGATCCTGTGCAGGTCATGTGACTCATTGCAGCTTCCCTTTTGTTTTGAGTGAGGGATACTTATTATCCAAGGCTTCTTTAAAGATGACTAAAATGTAGATTCAAAACTCAGGCATTTTATTTTCAGTGTTAAAAAACCCATTTTTGTTGCAAAATATTATATGATAAGGGAACAATGATTAGTCTTTTTAGTTCAAAATGTGCTATATATTAAATTAAAAGCTTGTTAAGCCATATTTTCTGTCTGTTCACAGAAGATGTCTAGACAACCGCACACACATTATTTTTTAAAACCACATCAATATCAATTATTACTTATTTTGTTCAGTGCTAGCCTTCTCATATGTACTGTGTACAAAACTCATTAAGATTTATGTATTGTATATTTAAAAAGTGAAGATGCCTACTGTTCTATTTGTGTCCCTTCGTGGCAAGAATTGAAGCCTTTTAGCTTGCAAGCCACACAGAACACAGCAGGACTTACTCCTGAATAAATGTGCAAAGGATTGTTCTGTTCAGACTCATTGGAACTTCTCTTTTGTTTCGAATGAAGGATAATTAATATCCAAGGCTTCTTTAAAGATGGCTAAAGTTTCTGAGCACTGTGTTATCAGTGAATGAACATGCTTAGCTATCAGGGAATGCTAGAAATAATTATTGCGGCCATTGTTCATGTCATACAGCTGGTGGAGTTAGAAGAACTTTGAAATTGTCATTCTTTTTAAATACTTTTATAGGAAGTCTGGAAGGAAAGCTTTGTTGGTCTGTGGCAGCAAAAGCAGCAAAGAATCCTATAATGTTATTTTATAATAAATAAGATTTATTAATAAAACTGTTAAATATGGGAGGCTGCAATATTATATTTGCTTCCTTGGGAGTAAGGCCACGGAATTCAATGGTACTACTGAGTTTATATTAATGGGCATCCACTGTAAATGTTAATTATTCAAAAGCGCAGGAAGTTCGCTCAGCCTTCCTTATACCCGCCTCCTTGTACCAGTTTAAGTGTCACTTGACAGACCTTATATACAGTATTATGAATATTCAGTTGGCTTGCCAGAGGGAACAATGCCCTTTCTCCTCTCCTCACAGGCTCTGCTGGGAGGTTCTTCTGAGGGGAGAAGAGGGAATGTCCTGTTGCACAAGGGGAAGGCTTTTGCAGGGCTTCCACTGACAAGGCGCAGGACGCGAATAATTTAGTATTATTATTGATAATTTACCTGTGCTTCACCCAAAGGTTCCAGGGCTGGTTACAACAATTTAAAGTACAACATTAAAAATGTGCTATTACAAATATATACATGTATATGCCGAAAGGTCGCTCAGTTGCGGATATGCCTGGAAGCGAAAGGAAAGTCCAATGCTGTAAAGATGGTTGGACAGTGTTCTCGAAGCTACTAACATGAGTTTGGCCAAACTGCGAGAGGCAGTGAAGGATAGGCGTGCCTGGCGTGCTCTGGTCCAAGGGGTCACGAAGAGTCGGACACGACTGAGCGACTGAACAACAACAACAACAAAAAATAATAAAGTATATAACAATCGGCAGTTATATCATTGCAATAAAATTTTGCCTCCTAAAAAATAGGGTTGCTCCATATAGTCCCCTTGATACGTTGGGCTGCTCAGGTGTTCAGAGATTATAGGTGCTACTGAGGAATGGTGGTGCATACTCTGAACTCTTGTGGGCAGCTGCCTTTCTGGTCCCCTTAAATGACACCCCTACGTCCCAACAGATTCGTGAGCCGAATGAGCGTGGTGTCGTGTGGATAAAGGTATCTGCTTATATGTGCCTGCCTCTTGTCCCTACAGACGTCCAGCAAGTAAAATTGGGAGGGAGGGAAATATGGATCTCTGGATGGGGATCATTTTTCATGGAGTTATTCCATCCATGTTTTATGGTAATATCCATTTCCTAACTGTTCTACTTTTGTAGAAGAAGATTGAATGAATATATGAATTGTCAGAATGACAGTCTATCTAAATTCAGGGTCTCTCACTGCAGGATGTGCAACGATTTTAACCTTCAGGGCTTTTTCCCTTTTATGCCTTTGTATTTATAAAGTGATACTTGCATAGAATAAATTAAGGACAATCTTTACAAGTTATGAAAGATTATTCATTTTGGGCTCCTTTCCAGTAAGTCCCAATAGTATTATAGTAACTCTTTAAAAAAAAAAAATTGTGCCAGAATGCAGATTTGTTGTTGGGTGAATTATTCGAGTTGCATACATTCTTATTAGCCATCTGTTTCAACTTGGGTGATGTTGTCAAATCCATGTGTTAAAATGGTTTGATTCAAATGAGTGTGTGCGCATGTGGGGGGGTCACCTTTCTTTAACAAACTGCTTTTAGTTTGAGTCATTATCTTCAGAAATATTTACTCAGGGACCTGTTTAAGTTTCTAGCATTATTTGTATCCAGTTTTGTTGTAGAGAAATTCACAGGAGACCATGTCTGATCTGGGATTATGCTGCATGTTTTCAGAACTTGGCACGATATTTTTGAAATTTTAGAGACCCGAGACAACTTTGAAGTTGGATAAACCATAATCCTCGACTAAAATCAATGTAAGACTCAAGGTTTAGACACAAATCATATACAATACATTTCACACATAAAATAAACCAAAAGGGAAGACCGCAATACAGAAACTAATCCCAGATCTCTAGAGTTTGCAAATATTGGTTTATTCTCTGATGCATATGTTATAGCTTTTCAGTGACCACTTTTCACAATAACTTTGAAACCAGCTTTGTGCTCCCTTTATACACAGGGGCTTTCCAGCCCCCCTTATAGTGGAAGTCCCCAGAAGGTCAAAAGTCCAGTCTCCCTATTCCTATGATCGCTGGATAGCTTTATTGTCAATATTTCCTTGCACAATGTACCACACTCCTTGAACTCTACAGGGTTTGTAGAGTAGAAATTGACAGTGCAGTAGACAGGCAAAAGAATCCAAAATGAGGAAATCATTCTCAATTACCTTTTACCCCCTCATTTTTATATTAATAAACAAAATGGTAAATTGTTTCCTATTATTTTTCAAAGACTATCTGTCCCATCTGTGAGAGATGAAGATGATGATGATGATGATGATGATTTATACCCCACTCATCTGGCTGGGTTAACCCAGCCACTCTGGGCGGCTTCCAACAAAATATATAAAAAATACATTGAAACATCAGTCATTGAAAAACCTCTCTAAACAGGGCTGCCTTCAGATGTCTTCTAAAAGTCAGATAGTTGTTTACTTCCTTGACATCTGGTGGGAGGGCGTTCCACAGGGCAGGCGTCACTACCGAGAAGGCCCTCGGCGCTGGACCTCAGTGTCCAAGCAGAATGATGGGGGTGGAGACGCTCCTTCAGTTATACTGGACCAAGGCCGTTTAGGGCTTTAAAGGTCAGCACCAACACTTTGAATTGTGCTCAAAAATGTACTGGGAATCAATGTAGGTCTTTCAGGATTCGGCAGCCGCTCCCAGTCACCAGTCTAGCTGCCACATTCAGGATTCGTTGTAGTTTTCGGGTCACCTTCAAAGGTAGCCCCGTGTAGAGCGCATTGCAGTAGTCCAAGCAGGAGATAACCAGAGCATGCACCACTCTGGTGAGACAGTCTGTGGGCAGGTAGGGTCTCAGCCTGCGTACCAGATGGAGCTGATAAACAGCTGCCCTGGACACAGAATTGACCTGCGCCTACATGGACAGCTGTGAGTCCAAAATTACTCCCAGGCTGCACACCTGGTCCTTCAGGGGCACAGTTGCCCCATGGAGGACCAGGGCATCCTCCACACCAGCCCGCCCCCTGTCCCCCCAAAACAGTACTTCTGTCTTGTCAGGATTCAGCCTCAATCTGTCATCCATCCTCCAACCGCCTCCAGACACTCACACAGGACCTTCACCGCCTTCACTGGTTCCGATTTTTTTTTTAATATAAAAAAAAGGTAGAGCTGGGTATCATCCGCATACTGATGAACACCCAGCTCAAACCCTCTAATGATCTCTCCCAGCAGTTTCATGTAGATGTTTAAAAGCACGGGGGAGAGGACAGAACCCTCAGGCACCCCACAAGTGAGAGCCCAGGGGTCTGAACACTCATCCCCCAACACCACTTTCTGGACACAGCCCAGGAGGAAGGAGTGGAACCACTGTATAACAGTGCCCCCAGTTCCCAGCCCCTCTAGATGGTACAGAAGGAAGTTATGGTCGATGGTGTCAAAAGCCGCTGAGAGATCCAGCAGAACTAGGAAACGGCTCTCTCCTTTGTCCCTAGCCCACTGGAGATCATTGGCCAGTGCAACCAAGGCACTTTCAGTCCCATGATGAGACCTGAATCCTGACTGGAAGGGATCCAAATGGTCCACTTCTTCCAGGTGTGCCTGGAGTTGTTCAGCAACCACCTGCTCAATCACATTGCCCAGAAATGGAAGATTTGAGACTGGGCGATAGTTGGCCATATTGGCCGGATCTAATGATTTTTTTAAAAAGAATGATTTTTTTTTTAAAAAAAAGAAGTGGTTTAATAACTGCCTCTTTCAGCAGGGCTGGGAAGACTCCCTCGGAGAGGGAAGCATTCACCACCCCACAGAGCCCATCACCCAGCCCTTCCCGGCTCACATTTATTATCAAGGAGACAGGTGGTCAGTTTCACTCGTTCAAGCAGCTTGTCCACATCCTCAGAGGTAACAGATTGGAATTGATCCCATGCAACTTGACCAGACAGGACTCTAGCAGTCTCTCGCCCCGGCCCTGCTCCCATGGTGGAGTCTACCTCTTTCCGAATCTGAGCGACTTTATCTGCAAAAAACTGTGCAAAATAGTTGCAGGAGATCTTGGAGTCTTTGCCAGGCCTCAATGGCAGAGGTGGTTCCGTTAAATTGCAAACCACCTGAAAGAGTCTCCTGCTGCTATTTTCTGCAGATGCAATAGAGATGGTGAAGAAGGTCTTTTCGCTGTCACTGTTGCCACTTGGTAGGCTCAATGTTGAGCTCTAACGCATGTCTGGTCCGATTAAAAATGAGTTTCATTCCCTCAGCTCTGGAGGAAACTATAGGGCTGTCCGGGCTCCATGCACCCCCTACGCCCCGCCCTTCCTACGCCACTGGTGACTCTCACCTGTATGAGACTATCTTTAAGGTCTGTCACATGACAGTCCTTGAACATTTATTCCCTCCTTTTATCTTTCTGCACCCTTTCTATGAGATGAATAACTAAGTATTTCTCAAATTAAGTATCCACTTTTTAAAAAATATGCAAGCTCTTTCAAAAAATGACCATTTTCCAGTCTAATGCTCCCCATGTTACTTTTTCTTCCTCACTGTGTTGCCTTGAACATGAATACAGATGAGGTGGGCGACATCTTTTCAAAACGTCTTGTGAAAATAGAGGCTTCAGCTCAAGCGGTTTGTTTCAGTCTGAACCACTAGACAATTTAGCCCTCTGACCTGGAGAGCAATCACTGAATAGAAATGCATCATGCGGGTCAATTTCTTTTCTGCTTTGGTTTATGGCATCGACATGTGTATGGGTATTATTTGCTAGAATAGAAATAAGAAAAGAAAAACGAGTGAAATTGAGGAAGGCCATGGACAGATATGCTTCCAGTCAACAAAGAACTCCTGTTCCACAATGGCTTAAATCAGACACGCACATGGAATTGCCAATGTACCATTGCCTAAAATAAAATACTAGCTGAAGTTTGAGGTTTCTCATTAAGTGAGACTTGAGGGAGGTTTTTTAAAATGCTTTTTAACCCACACTTGCAATAAAGAGGCGAGTCCCTTGGCATTAGGCGAGGCTTGCTTATTTCTAATTCACACATCCCACCGGGGGTGGGGGGGTGGATCCTACTATACAAAATAGGCAAGTACTTATTCCAAATCAGAAAGAACATAGAGTTACATATCTTTTCTCGGCAGTTTCTACTTCCTTCTTTCTTCTTTGTCTTCTTTCACATGCTTAACAGCCTTTATGAACGTTAACAATCCTCCCCACAGGTGTTTCAAACCCACCAGGCTCTTTTCCACATGCAACCTCTGGGAAATGCCCTTCGCCCAGAAGCGGTTTAGTCATGCTGCCCACATGACCCAGAAAGCTGTCTGCCGGCTCCCTCGGCCTGAAGTGAGATGAGCGCTGCACCCCATAGTTGCCTTTGACTGGACTTAACCACCCAGCAGTCCCTTACCTTTACCTTTTGATTCTACAGTTTGTGTGATTTTAATTTTCTGCATTCTTTGAAAGGCTGCACATTTGGGGCCAAAAAGAATTCTAATAGGATGGATGTTAAAGCATTTATTATCTATTCTGCAGATCACATACGAATGAAAGGACACAGAAAAATGAAGCATGAATTATCAGATTGCTAATGCTGCAGATATAGAAAACTGCTCCCCACAGAGGTAAAAACTCAATTCAATATTTATGAAGTTCGCATTTTCAAAAACCTCCAAATTAATTAGGGAGGTTTCTATAAATAGTCAAGATTTAATAACTATTCATTATTTACCTTCTTCAGAGAGAAATAATAATACATGGAAATATCATTTACACTCTGAAATGGAGAACAAAAATATTTGCACTCCCTTTTCATCAGTTTCATGTGCAAATGCAAAGCTGTTAATTATTTAAATTAGGTACAGGCAACTGGCAGCCTGGAAGCTCAACGTGGCTGTCAGAGCTGCCCTGGATCCCAAAGTGACCCTGCTCCATCCTTAAATGATGCAAGCCAAGATACAAACAGAAAGCTGGACCAAAGCAAACAAGATGAATTTTAGCAGGGAGAAATGTAAAGTACTACACCTGGGCAAAAAAAAATAAAAAAATGAAAGCCACAAATACAGGATGGGTGACACCTGGCTTGAGAGCAGTACATGTGAAAAGGATCTAGGAGTCTTGGTAGACCATAAACTTGACATGAGTCAACAGTGGGATGCAGCAGCTAAAAAAGCCAATGCAATTCTGGGCTGCATCAATAGGAGTATAGCATCTAGATCAAGGGAAGTAATAGTACCACTGTATTCCGCTCTGGTCAGACCTCACCTGGAATACTGTGTCCAGTTCTGGGCACCACAGTTCAAGAAGGATACTGACAAGCTGGAACGTGTCCAGAGGAGGGCAACCAAAATGGTCAAAGGCCTGGAAACAATGCCTTATGAGGAACGGCTTAGGGAGCTGGGTATGTTTAGCCTGGAGAAGAGAAGGTTAAGGGGTGATATGATAGCCATGTTGAAATATATAAAAGAATGTCATATAGAGGAGAGAGAAAGGTTGTTTTCTGCTGCTCCAGAAGCGGACACGGAGCAATGGATTCAAACTACAAGAAAGAAGATTCCACCTAAACATTAGGAAGAACTTCCTGACAGTGAGAGCTGTTCGGCAGTGGAATTTGCTACCAAGGAGTGTGGTGGACTCTCCTTCTTTGGAAGTCTTTAAGCAGAGGCTTGACAGCCATCTGTCAGGAATGCTTTGATGGTGTTTCCTGCTTGGAGGGGGCAGAGACGTAGCAAGCCCAAGTGGTACCTGGTGCAGATTTTTTTTGTCCACCCGCCCCCACAACCGCCCACACCCCTTCAAGTCACAGTGAGCGTTTTGCGTTCCCCCATAATGCTTTGCTGCAAACCATTGTGGGGGTGCAAAACGCTCACTGTGACTTGAAGGGGTGTGGGCGGATGGTACCCCAGGTCCAGGTGGACTGAGTAAAGCAAGCACAGCTAACGCTTTTGCAGTGCTGTGGTGAGTCCTAAGCCCAAAGCCACTGGTTTGCTCTGGCTTGTGCTTGAGGCTCTAGGTGGAGGTGCCAAATGTCACCCCTTGAAGATGGCACCTTTGTGCCCCCTGAGAGGGCAGTGCCCTGGTGGAATGTGCCAAGCTGCTGGGTGGAGCCCTGGCTGGACAAAGCTGTGCTTCTGTGGCTCTTCACAGCAGGAAGGAAAAAGCAAAGTGTGTGCTGTGTAAGCCAGCTGCTGCACTGAGCAACTTATAAGTTGTGGGGTGGGCATGCTGAGTCACCCCCTCCCCTGGAACCTGGGGCACACCATCCCCCTGCCCCCCTAGCGACGCCCCTGGCAGGGGGTTGGCCTGGATGGCCCCTGTGGTCTCTTCCAACTCTATGATTCTATGATTCTAGCTGTTTCCTGCTTCTATTCCTATGCAGTCTGTTGTCAGGTACTCAACAGGGGGCTTTTCTCCACTTCTTCTTATCCTGCTGTTTTGCCCAGGGAAAAACCACTCTTGGACAGAGCAAATGGCAGTTGGGGTTTTCTCTGGGTTGAAGTTTGCCCTGATGTAGAGCTAAAGAGCAGGTTTTCCCTGGGAAAGGAGTGAGACAAGGGGAAGACTGCTTGGGCCTCTGCTTTCTAGAAATGGGGCAAGGAGAAGTGTGGACGAGCCCTAGGATGAGGAAGGTTCTGGATCAAACAGGTATGAATCACCAGGGCTCCACGGTCTCCTTTACTGCAAATGCCCCAGTTCAGTTCAGTTACTCTCTACACAGGAAGAGACTTAGACCAATACCTCATCTACTGCATATTTTGGAAAGTGTCTCTCTGCCTGTTCTCTATAGATATGGAAACCCCTTGGAATGTGTTTCTTCGGCAGCCGCCTTTTGTTGGTTGAAAGATTGGTTTATGTTAGAAAATACAGATGTATTAGATTTGGAAGGACATGATAATGTATTTGGATGGCATGCATAACCTTGGTATGATAAGATTAAGGTCCATAAAGGTTTTAAAACGCATATAATTAGGAAATCTCTGTTTAAAGTATGGATGAAGTATAAAGATTTGTTAGAAAAGAAAACACCCAGATGGTTGTCACTGTTAGAAGCAAAAGCCCATAAAAGAGCAAATATGGATAGGCATTGGCCAAAATACAGTGACATTTTGATACAAGAAGGAGAAAGTTTAAAATTGAAATCATATGAACAATTGAAAGGAAATGTAACAGACTGGTTACAATATTATCAGATTAATGAAGTATTTAAGTCAGATAGAAAAATTGGTTTTCAGTTAGAAAAATCTAAGTTGGAGACGGAATTGTTAGAACCAAGGACTAAAAATTTATCCAGAATGTATAATTTATTGCTCGAGTAACATACTAAAGATGAAATGGTGAAATCAACAATGATAGATTGGGCAAATGATGTGGGGCACAACATCATGTTGGAGGATTGGGAAAAATTGTGGAAAACTGGTATAAAATTTTCAGCATGCAACTTGCTTAGAGAGAATATTATGTAGATGATGTATAGGTGGTATTTGACACCTGTTAAATTGGCAAAAAATTATCATGGACAAAGTAATAAGTGCTGGAAATGTAAACAAACAGAAGGAACTTTCTTCCATATGTGGTGGTTGTGCCCGAAGGTAAAAGACTTCTGGGAAAAGGTTTATAATGAAATTAAAAAGGTGTTGAAAAACACTTTTAAAAAGAAACCAGAAGCCTTTTTACTGGGCATCCTAGGCCAAGAAATTCCAAAGTGTGATAGAACTTTATTTATGTATGCCACAACAGCAGCAAGAATTTTAATAGCTAAAAACTGGAAGACAGAGGAATTACCAATGATTGAAGAATGGCAGATGAAAATGATGGAGTATATGGAGCTCGCTGAGATGACCGGGAAACTTCGTGACCAGAGGGACGACGCGGTGGAAGAAGAGTGGAAGAAATTTAAATTGTATTTTAAAAAATCATTGTATGATTGAAAATTAGATATAATTTGGAAGAAATGTTAAACTGTAGATTTAGAGTTTGGTTATGTGTTTAGGAATTGTGAGAGAATGAGTTAAGATATTAGATAAGATTAATGATTAGGTATTTGTATAGTAAAATAAGATTTTGCAAGATGTATAGAAATTACTAAAGATGATTGACAAGGAACGCAGGAAGGGGAGATGAGAGGAAGTCAAAATACAATGTAAAGGATAGAAGTTAGTGATAGTAATAAGGTTTTTTGTTTTTATTGTAGGTTTGCTTTTAGTATGGTTGTATTGTTTTGTATGTGTTTGTTTTTCTTCATAGTTGTTTTTATAAAAATTATATATATATATATATATATATATATATATATATATATATATATATATATATATGGAATGTGTTTCTTCACAAATAATTTGGAAACATTTACCATGTATAACCTTTTCTTGCTCCTGTATGGAAAAGCACATGAACCAGACCTTTGGGTAGTTTGTAAGTAAACTAGTTTTAACTTACCAAACTTGTGACTTCTTTCTATGGTAAGGAAAGTAGGGAACTTTGGAAGAAACTTAGAAGGGGGTATTTTAAATGTCTAGCAGCCTATCTTTCCATGCTTGGCTTCGCTGCATATTTTGTGATTTTAATTGTCTGCTGAGGCTCACTCACCAAAGAGTATTTGCCTCAAACCTGGATTTAGGCATTCAAGAAATTTGCCTTTTATTATACCATATCTATTTTTCCTTGTAACCAAATTAACAAACACTTCCTTCTCTTTTTGTACCAGTGCTCATAATCCAGAAGGGACATATATACCGGTATATCCCAGATACTATGGATGAAAACATTGTATGTTTTGTATGGATTTATAGTACCAAGTAATGAGAGGCTTTAAAATCAATAGGATCTGCTTTATTGCTATGTGCAGTCATAGCTGTGAAGTGCAAAGAGGACAGGTTAATTAATCCATGTTTGTCTCCACTGCATTTATCTGAGGATTCTGAACATTAGGCTGCAAGTCCTAGTTGCTTATAAATGTCTGAGATGAACAATAAACAGATATCAATATCTCAAAATTGAGCAGCAACAGAGGTCACTCTCTGATCTCTGGAAATCTTTCTTAAATAAAAATTACGAAATTCTGAAGATGCCATTTGCACTGAATAAACAGAATTTGAGGAAGCAAACTCACAACTTTTGTTCTTTTAATCTGCACAATCTAGTGCCTGTGATGGCAAATCAAGGTATTCCTTGATTGTTGTTGTTCAAGGCAATACAAAGTTTCTAGGTCCCCATAAAAAGCAAAGAACTCATTAGGTTGGTGCCATCCATTACAGAGCAATTGTATGCATTTCTTGCTAATGAGATCAACGAGAGTGACTCTCAGGATAGTGTGCATGGGTTGGCAGTCTCAAACACAACAATTTGGTTTTATGTGGCCCGCGTTAGTTTACAACCACCTTAACTGAAGGCTTATATAGCATCCCAGGCCCCATTCAAAGCCATGTTCAGATGCTTAGAGATGCTCCCAATGAACCCATCTCTGCTGAGGAGTGCAGGCAGTCCCTTTTGTTCTTGAGTAGTAAGGTGAGATTGGGGTTGCAGGTATGCTTGGCTGAGCATGAACCGTCTAGCAATGAGGCTGCCGAGGCCTGGGGATGGTTCACATTATTTTGTGGCACCTTTGTTGACATTTAATGTTACTGCATACTATTATATTCAAATGGATTATTGAATATTTTTTTCTTTGATATAGGTTGTTTATTTTAAAGTTATTGTGACTTTTTGTATTGGATCACATTGGTATTACGTGCGTGATCTTTGTTGCCTATTTTGTTGTTTATTTAGCTTATAAAATGCCTTGGGTAAATATAGAAAGATGGTATACAAATTAAAAGTGAAATGAAATGAAATAATAAAGGTATTGTCCTAATATGTATTTGAAAATACAAAAAGACTCAACACTTGCACACATTTATTTGAGTTTTCACTGTACTTACAAGTGGAAGGAGAAAAGATGCACTTTGAAGATTGAGGATTACATCTCCCCAACTGCTACACGCCACAGTTCATACTGTTATTGGTTTTTTAAGCTATGTAAGCCTCTTCTGGTCCCATCACCTCCTGGCAAATAGAAGGGGAAGAAATGGAGGCAGTGAGAGATTTTACTTTCTTGGGCTCCATGATCACTGCAGTTGGTGACAGCAGTCACGAAATTAGAAGACGCATGCTTCTTGGGAGAAAAGCAATGACAAACCTAGACAGCATCTTAAAATCTATCCATTCCGAGGGAAATCAGCCCCGAGTGCTCACTGGAAGGACAGATCCTGAAGCTGAGGCTCCAGTTCTTTGGCCACCTCATGAGAAGAGAAGACTCCCTAGAAAAGACCCTGATGTTGGGAAAGATGGAGGGCACAAGGAGAAGGGGACGACAGAGGATGAGATGGTTGGACAGTGTTCTCGAAGCGACCAACATAAGTCTGACCAAACTGCGGGTGGCAATGGAAGACAGGAGTGCCTGGCGTGCTCTGGTCCATGGGGTCACAAAGAGTTGGACATAACTAAACGACTAAACAACAAGAAAGCCTCTTCTATATTTTATCATATTAAGCAGCAAAATTTTATAAGCAAACAAGCACACTATACAGTAGTGGAATTAAATCAACAATATGGAAACAACAAGAGATGAAACTGCAGTTTAAGTATAAATCCTTAAAATTAAATGGTACCAAAATAAGAGAAAAAAATAAAGTTTTTAACTGGCAATTAAGTTTTAAGAATGTAAGCATCTGATAAATATTCTACAAAGAAGGTGCCGCTACTGAGAAGTCTCTGTCCTGGTAGCCACTTCTAGAGATTGGGGAGGGGGGGTCTCAAAGCAGAGCCTTAGCTGGATATCTTAATAAACTGAAAAGTGCAGAAGACAGGAGGTGAGGCTTCAGATATCCTGGTTCCAGAGGGTTGAAGGTTCATAGGTGAAAACTTGCAGTTTTTACTTTACTTGGAAATCGACTGCTGCCTGTAGAGGACCAGTTCAGATCCCCACTGAGATGTGTGTGCAGCTCTGTGGGTTCCTTTAATCTGGCAGCCTTTTGTGAACTAGCCAAATTTCTACTTTCCCATAAAGGTCACTGGGCCACATTGGGGCAGTTTCAGCCTAACCTACACCTCAACATGTTCTGGTGAAGATAAAATAAGGGCAGGGGAGGACCATGCATACTGCTCTGAGAACCATGGAGGCAAGTCAAGATGTAAATTTAATAAATCGATTCCTGCATTGCAAGGGGTTGGACTAGATAACCCTTGGGGCCCCTTCCAACTCCACAATTCTATGATTCTATGAACAAATCGTTGGGGTCTGATAATGTTTTCTCAGGTTAGTTTTTAAGCTTTCCTAATCCTCCGTTCTCAATATCTTGGTTTTCTTAATGGCATCAGAACATTCAAAGAGCATTAAATGAAGGTCTGTCTCTTGGGCTCTATTCTGTTCATGCTGGTGTGGGTTTTTTTATCAGTGCTTTAGAGTGCAAGACACAGTGCAGAGGTTTCTAATTATAAAATACTAATTAACAGTCACATGGACTTAGCACATGCATTTGTTTTGTTTAGGCGTTAAACATACGAACCATTCCCTATCTAATCTTAATCCCAAATGCCCTATTTTGAGGAAAGGATCCTCCTCCATTAAGGTAATTATAAAGAATTTAAAGTAAATAATAAATTATAAAGGGAAGTGCCACTAGTGGTTGAGATGACCTCGTTCATCAATTTGATGCAGAAGGAAAGAAAGAAAGGTATTCCTGGTTTATGAGCATATGTGCAACTATACACACAAATTTGTTTTGCAAGTTTACTTATATTGAAACATCAACATAGTATTTAATGTATAGAAAACCCTTAGCTTCCCAACGCATCCCATTCCTAGATACCCACGTGTGGAGGACTGCCGAGAGCTTTGCTTGCCTCTCCCTTTGGCATGCAGAGCCCAGCCAGCCTCCACACAAGGTGGAGCGTGTCCCTTCCTAGTGATGTCACGATGTGAGCATCGCAGAACAAACTCAGGTGATATTTCCCCAGTCAAACATCATCATTGTTTTTATTACATCTTTCTTTATATGCTGCCTTTTTCCCTGACAAGGACTCCAGATGCCTTATGGATAAAGGACTGAAATAAATATGAAATGCACTTACTTGTGCTGGGACCCCTTTTCCTTCCCTGAGCTGCGCCAAAAGTGACCTGCTTTCTACCACCCTGGAGCTTGCTGGGGCCACCCCTGGGACCTGCCTCTGGGACAGGCAGTGCAGGCAGAGGCCTCCACCACAGATGAAGCACTTGTTTGTTTGTTTTTATAAATGATTATTATTATTTTTTACACTATACTACTACAATATAAAATTCAAACATTTTCATACATTTTCCACTTTGGCTTGAAAAAGCCATGACTTCCCTCAATCCCTCCACATGGCTTTCGGAATTATATCTTGATATTATACTTCTTTAATCAACCATTGCTTACATTATCATAAAATTCCTTCTTACTTTTACTACCCTACTTACAATAATATATCTACACAATAACTACAAAACTTCTTGAAGTCCTATTAGTGTATTCAATTGTAAATTGTCTTTTAGATAGTTCGTAAACTTTAACCTGTCTTTGATGAATTTCTGGTCCCGCTGTTCCCGGATTCTTCCCGTCATTTTATCCAGTTCTGCATATTCAGTCAATTTCACTGTCCATTCTTCTTTCGTCAGTAATTCTTCTTGTTTCCATTTCTGTGCTAGAAGAATTCTAGCTGCAGTCACTGCGTATTGGAAAAGTCTAACGTATTTCTTTTCAATGTCTGTACCTACAATTCCTAATAAGAAAGCTTCAGGCCTCTTAACAAAATTATATTTCAACATTTTTCTTAACTCATGATATATCATATCCCAATACATTCTCACCTTTTTACATTCCCACCACATATGATAAAAGGTACCGACACTTTCTTTACATTTCCAACACTTATTATCCGACTTATACATCTTTGCTTGTTTAACTTGGGTAATGTGCCATCTGTACATCATTTTTAACAAAAAAAAATATTGACGTGCATGCCGTAAATTTCATTCCTTCCTTCCAAAGTTTTTCCCAGTCTTCTAGCATGATATTATGTCCAATGTCTTTTGCCCAATGAATCATCACCGACTCACAGATGAAGCACTTGTGTTGGACAGGATATGGGTTCTGGGCACAGAAGCCATGTGAGCAGAATTTGCAGCAGAGCAAGTGGGGTGGGGGGACAACCGTGTCCTGCAGAAGGAGCCTCCTCCAGGGCCAGGCTGGCTGGAAGGTGGCCACTCTATGGGAGAGGGTCATGAACTGAAGTCCTGTCGCAGGTCAATGCAGTATCAAAGGCTACTCTTATGCATAAGGCTTCGAGCCAGCAAATTCTGCGTAGCAAATAATAGCCAAATATTTCAAAAGAAGGCTGCTTCTGTAAGATGACACCCACATCAGTCAAAGAGGCAGGGAGCAAGCTGGTCCAAGTCCTGCCCACCTTTCTTCACCTGGGCCTATCCTGATCCCTAACCTCCTCTTTTCCATTTTCCTCCTTAACTGGTTCCCAAAAAAGTAGTGAAAATAAGGACATATTTTCTCCTTTGTGGCAGGAAGAAAGTGGAAGTGCAGTGGGGCAGAAGCCAGACCAAAAGGAATGTAAGACCATAATGGGCTCTTGAGCTCTTGAGCGGTGGATTCAGGAACACGAAGAGGCAAAACACCATGCAGGGTTCAGCAGGATTTATTTTGAGTTACATATGTAAAGCAAAAGGCACAATCCAAAAGTTGGACTGAGCACTGAGAGACTGGCGCGTACTCATTATAAAGGCAATACAGAAACCGAAAATAGAAACCGAAAATTGGCTCAAGGTTCACATGTTCCCTAGGAGGGTAACCTCCCTAGCCTCCCCAGTCTGGGAATGTGTACCTGGCGAGCTTTGAATATACTTGGCAGGCTTCCCAGAAATATAGCAACATCACCTAGCTTGTGAGCACACAGATCCGCTATTGTATGCTGAAGGTTGAACCTATTCATAAGGCATGTGTGTGTGCCTAATCAGCAAGAAAGCATAACTTCAGTTAACCGGCAATAATACTTATTGCATTAGATAGGAAATACAAAAGCATAAATCAATAATACCCATGCAGGGGGATGAGTCTACTAACTAGGAAATACCTTACATCTTAATGGACTGAACATAATATTAATACAGTTGGCAGGAGCCAACTCCAGCTGCATTCCTCCTGTCTGCTCAGAAAGCGCATGCATCCCGTCCAAGGCTGAGAGCCCCCCCTTGCTCACACAACTCAGAGCTGCCCCTCTCCCAAAGACCCATAGGAACAATACACAAATATAAATCAATACATACCAATACATGTAAGGGTAAGGATACACAACTCCAACAAGCCTGATGCCTCCAGTATGATCAATCAACAAGACCAGCTCTTAAGCCCATTAAAGGCTAACCACAATTAACGGCACATTCCTTAAAAGGGGCTTTCCGTCCCCCTCTCTCGTGATGGTGTTTCTATGGTAACAGCCAAGGTGCTATTTCTGTATTAACAGGCCATTGTTTAATTCCAGACCGTACACCGTTATCAAAACTTTGAAGCTGCTGGCTAGTTTTGGCTGATTTCCCAGAAATAGTTGAAGAAGCAACATTAGGCACATTCCTTTTCCAAGGTCTCTGCCTCTAAGAGACTGTCTCTCTTAATATTCAGCAATACAGATTTTAAACAGGTTAGAAAAAGCAATTAAGGCATTTATAATCAATATGGGATATTTAGCTATTTGAACTGTCCCCTTCAGGAATAGCATTCACCTTAACTTCTGAAAGAGGCAGCGGAAGAAACTATTGGTGAGACCAGATTAGAGGTGCAGCGTAGGACCACAGGAGCGGGCTACCAAACCTGGTTACAGGCTGCAAACAGAGGTGGCTACTGCCACCTCTGCAACACTTGTCCCTGTAGCAAACTGCAAAGAGAGGGAGGGGAGAAAGAAACCGGACACCTGGAACTGGAAGCACACTTATTTGACTAACCAGCATGACTGGAAGGTGCATGTTCAGGGCTGTCTTTACTGGGGGGTGCAAGGGGTGCGGTGCACCCAAACACCAAATTCTGGGGGGCGCCAGAGTGCCGCCGCTGAAGCCACCTGAGCTCTTAACCAGAGGTCAGCAAGGTTTACCTTGCCTGGGTCAGTTCACTCCAGTAGAGATCCTTCCGTGGGCCGGGTTGCGCCCGCCCGCGATTTCCGGTGTCTGCATTTGCACAGATGCGATTTTCGGTGCCGTGGAAGCGAGTCCCCGCGTTGCGCTGCGTCAGTTTAGCACAGCACATGGGGACTCACCGAGTGGGCAGCTTGGTTTGGGGGCAGCTCGTGGGCTGGTTAAACGACTCCCATGGGCCGCTTGTGGCCCATGGGCCTTAGGTTGCTCACAACCACCAGTCCCACAACCAAAAGAGTAGGGAGAGGAGAAGATTGTGCTGCCAACGCTCTGCTCAACACCAACACTGCTCCCCATCTTCTCCCTGGGTGAATCTTTTAGGTGAAAAACAAATGCCCACCACAAATCTCTGTTATTTTCTCCTCCGTAGGAAACAGACTAAAAAACAGCATCCTGGAAGTTCCCACAGCTTGAAGAAATCAGGAGTTTGTGATAGTGGGAGGAAAACCCATGAAATGTACAGGCACTTTTAAAACTAGGTTTCTTTAATATTCTAGTACTGAGAAATCATAGTGTTAAAAAGGTTCCTTCCTTGCTTTCCATTTTTCACCTTTTGTGTGTTAAATAACAGTCTGCAATCTGCTATATGGAAATTAATAGGATTAGATGACTATTGAAGCCTCTTTTGCTGGGTTAAATGAGCTGAGCCCGGATAAAAGCCCCTTTGCTGTTCAATGCAGGCAGCACCACCCTAGAAGCTCTGGCTATCTTTTGCTGGCTGTACTGTTACATGTCCTCATTGTGTTCCATAATGTCATTGTCTGAGATTCTGCTTTACCTGCACTCAGGAAATCCTTATTTCAGCAGCAGGTTAGCATTATACAAAGAGAGAGCTCATGTTAACCAATTTACTGTCTGAGATTTTACGGAACATAGTTGTTTTATTCTATGCACTGTAACCAATTGGAAGTCTCTGATTTCTCACCTATTCTTTGCCTTAGTCTGTCTTCTTGATCTGAACAGCATCCTCTCATGTCTTCATTTTGTGAGTCTGCCTTTCATACCGGATAATGTTTAGTGTAGGTTACCACTGTCAACCCACAGTGTTTCTTAATTTGTCTTCTGTGTGAACGGCTCATTAATATATTTCTACATTATCATTAATCTGATTCTAAAATAAAATGAATAGTGGATTTCCATGAGTGCTAAGCATATGATTTCTCAGTTGCAGTGGAGATCCTCTTAAGAGGGGGACACACCACCAGCCCCTTCAAGGCAAGTGGTAACTCCCCTTTTCCAGTGAAGCCCCCATCCCTCCCTGGACCTACCCACCCAGTCAATTCTGTATGGCCAGGGCTAAGGAGCGAAGATGGGCAAGGATCCAGGAGGCAAGTGGTCGGCCACACTTCTCCAAGCAGCTTGTCTACATCCTCAGGCAACAATAATCTAAACTGATCTGGTATAGATGGGGCAGATCTAAGGAGGAGAAGGAGCTCTAGACACCACCACTGGACTTGCTCTAACTGTGACATCCAAGTCACAGGCTGAATGATTTTATCCCTTGCAAAGTTGTTACAGCAGGCCTCTCTCTGATGGTGTCAGAGCAATGCTCTCCTGACTGGCTGGCAAAAGCCCATTCACCACTCAGAAAAGCTCTGTGGGATGGCTACTTGTGGGTGCAATGGGGACAGGGGAGTGAGCTTTCTCGTTGCTGCCACCGCCACCTGGTAACCATGCTGGTGCACCCTCACCTGTTTCAGTCATGCCCAGTCTGTTTCATCCCACACAGGTCTCTAGAATACCAAGGGGATCCATGACAAAGGTGGGGGCACCCAGGAATGACTGCGTCAATGTGCATCTCCCCATTCCACAGTGAGGCAAGAGCCTTCACTGGACCACCAGTCCAGTCAGCTGGAAAATCCTCCAGACTGATTCCCTCCGTCTCCAAGAAAGGGCCAACTCAGAGGGTGCCCCACTCTTGCAGAGTAGAGTAGCATTCGCCCAAACCTCATCCAGAAGGGCCCTTCCATGACCACAGGCTCACAGGGAGCCCACAAAGTATGACCAATCCACTCAGAGGAAAAGGCTAGGTTGATTTTAGCAATTACTTTACCTTGTTGATGCATCAGGTAAATTTGCATTCCCTGCTGACAAGAGTTTCACTCCAGTTTCTAAGCAATTTACAAGGGGGGGGGGATCTGCCTACATGTGCCAGCTGAAATACAAAGATCTGTTTTAAGTATGTCCAATGATATTTTCAAAATTGTTTGTCATAATGACTAGATACCAGCTGCACCCATCTCACCCTCTTACATATTTTACAAGGTGCTGCAATAGCTCAGTCGGTAGAACATGGCACTCATATTCACAGGGTCAGGGGTTTGAGCCCCATGTTGGGAACAAATATTACTACATTGCAGGGGGTTGGTCTAGATGACCCTCATGGTCGCTTCCAACTCTACAATTCTATATTTCTTTCTATTGTCTAGGCCAAATCTGGGGTAGCAAAGTAAACTTTCTCTCGTACACATCTGCTTCCTGGCTTTACAGAAGGGTACATGAAGCAGGAAGACTGATGTTTGTCCCAAACAACACATACCAGGAAACTGTGACTCTCTAGCTTGGCTCAACTCTTTTTTAGAAACTGGAAGGTGCAGATAATGTCAGCAGCTACCACTGCAAAAGAACTACTAGATGCATGCCTTACTTTGAGTGTCATACTGTCAGAAGGAAGCCATGAGACTCTTTCAAGCGCTGAGGTTGGTTTAATTGCTTTGTTTCCTAAGCAGCCCTAGCTAATCTTACAAACCTTGGAGATTTGTTTAAAGTGGATTTTACAGACTTCCTGGCTGGCTTATGAAGCCTGAGGCAAGTGAGGGTCATAACTCACTGTGGGCTTAATTATCATTGTTATATTGGTGACACTTGGATTTATTGTAACACTGACAATTCTCTTTTATTTACACAAGTTTCACAAGGTTGTCTGGTAGTCCAAAAATGGATGGTTTTTCATTATCTTTCTTTGAACGGTAATAAAAAAGAATGATTGGATGTTGTCCCTCTATCTACCTTTAAGAAGATTTGTTGCTGTACCTTTTTACTAGTTCCTTTCATATAATATCACAGATGTGTAAAGTCAAGTTTATTGAAGAATCTATTTTGCCCCCTTTTCTCCAACATATTTTAAGCAGTTTGGAGATATGCCTTTTAAATGAAGACTGAAAGAAGCCACTTGAATGTCTCCCTTTGTCTGGAACAAAAGCACCGTTTTGCACAGATACAGGAGGCTTGGCCAACAAGATTCTGCATTTTCCCATGTTTCTGCGCTAGGCTTACCACACAGGCAAATGTGTGTGTGGGTGTTTGTGTGTTTGCATATAACTTTGTTCCATGTCCCCCCAATCTCTGAGTTGTGCAAGATTCCAGGGTTCTTGTTTCCTTTGGAAATGAGGCCCAGCAGAGACTGTGGTGTCTTTATGATATACGGCTTATTTAAAAATATACAGTATGCAAACTGATGGATTACACTCCAGGAGTGTGCAGCCCTGGATCCAAAAAGATCCACAGACTAGCAAAGCAAACAAGATGAATTTTAACAGGGAGAAATGTAAAGTACTACACTTGGGCAAAAAAAATGAAAGGCACAAATACAGGATGGGTGACACCTGGCTTGAGAGCAGTACATGTGAAAAGGATCTAGGAGTCTTGGTAGAACATAAACTTGACATGAGTCAACAGTGTGATGCAGCAGCTAAAAAAGCCAATGCAATTCTGGGCTGCATCAATAGGAGTATAGCATCTAGATCAAGGGAAGTAATGTTGTTGTTGTTGTTCAGTCGTTCAGTCGTGTCCGACTCTTCGTGACCCCATGGACCAGAGCACGCCAGGCACCCCTATCCTTCGCTGCCTCTCGCAGTTTGGCCAAACTCATGCCAGTCGCTTCGAGAACACTGTCCAACCATCTCATCCTCTGTCGTCCCCTTCTACTTGTGCCCTCCATCTTTCCCAACATCAGGGTCTTTTCTAGGGAGTCTTCTCTTCTCATGAGGTGGCCAAAGTACTGGAGCCTCAACTTCAGGATCTGTTCTTCTAGTGAGCACTCAGGGCTGATTTCTTTAAGAATGGATAGGTTTGATCTTCTTGCAGTCCATGGGACTCTCAAGAGTCTCCTCCAGCACCATAATTCAAAAGCATCAATTCTTCGATGATCAGCCTTCTTTATGGTCCAGCTCTCACTTCCGTACATTACTACTGGGAAAACCATAGCTTTAACTATACGGACCTTTGTTGGCAAGGTGATGTCTTTGCTTTTTAAGATGCTGTCTAGGTTTGTCATTGCTTTTTTCCCAAGAAGCAGGCGTCTTCTAATTTCATGTAAGTAATAGTACCACTGTATTCCGCTCTGGTCAGACCTCACCTGGAATACTGTGTCCAGTTCTGGGCACCACAGTTCAAGAAGGATACTGACAAGCTGGAACGTGTCCAGAGGAGGGCAACCAAAATGGTCAAAGGCCTGGAAACGATGCCTTATGAGGAACAGCTTAGGGAGCTGGGTATGTTTAGCCTGGAGAAGAGAAGGTTAAGGGGTGATATGATAGCCATGTTCAAATATATCAAAGGATGTCATATAGAGGGGGGAGAAAGGTTGTTTTCTGCTGCTCCAGAAAAGCGGACACGGGGCAATGGATTCAAACGACAAGAAAGAGGATTCCACCTAAACATTAGGAAGAACTTCCTGACATTAAGAGCTGTTGGACAGTGGGAATTGCTGCCAAGGAGTGTGGTGGAGTCTCCTTCTTTGGAGGTCTTGAAGCGGAGGCTTGACAGCCATCTGTCAGGAATGCTTTGATGGTGTTTCCTGCTTGGCAGGGGGTTGGACTGGATGGCCCTTGGGGTCTCTTCCAACTCTATGATTCTATGATTCTAAGAAATCAAAATTTTATTTTATTTTATTTTGCCCTTCTAGTCAGTTTACAGTTTTCTGTCTAGCTCACAGGCCACACAACTCCACTTTGTCTCTTTGTTTAAGCCCTCCTCCCTGGACCAGGAAGAGGCAGGTTTACATGATGCAAACTAGAGCTCTGATTTCATAAGTTTTGTTTGTAAAAGCAGATATCAGGCTCTGCAAAGACATCAGGTTTGTGTGACAATGAGTAAAAGACAGTTTGAAATGTGAACTAGTGGAAATGAGTGCTCTTAAAGTCAAATTGCTTAACATTAGAGGGCTGTGTAACCCATTTTAAAAGCCATGTCTTGAATGTTTGCAAAATAGATAAGCCGGAATATTTATTTTTAAAGGAAATCAACTATGACAACACAACTACCAATGGACACATGTTTTGAGCACACAGATTTGGCAGAGGGTAACTTTAAATTTGGGAATGGGGGAGGCTATTTTTTAATGGAAAAGGTGGACTGGAGGCTTCACCAAGAGAATAATTCTTATATAGATATTGCTTTGAGAAACTAGACATTTTTTTAAAAAATGAATTTTGATCCTAGGAGGTGATTTCAACATTTGTATGGACAGCAAACAGGATAGAAAAGGGAGGTCTAAGAAGCATCACACTGGTTCAGATTTAAGGATTTAATAGAGGAAGCAGATTTGATGGACATATGGAGAGGGGAAAACAAACAGGAGAGGTTTACATAATATTCAGAGAAGATGACCCCTATGCTGGGCCTGATTCCATTTTTTATTTCTTGCTTAAGGAAGCAATGATTGAGCTTATTACTGTCCCAGCTCAGCAGTGTCCATCGTGCGTGAACTGAGTGAAAGGCAAAAAACAACTTTTGCATGGAAATTGAACCAACTTCTTTAGGAGAGAAAAAGTTTCTGACATAAGTTGGATGAAGCACAAACAGTATTTTGACACGAGTATAACATATGATGTGCGAGATGCTGTAGTATGAAAGCGGCAATTGAAAATAATGGCTTGTAGGAAGTTGCTTCTATTAAAAGACAAATAAATACAAAGGGGAATAAGAGGGCAATCCTTTGGTAAGATCTGCCAGGATGAGCAGTTTAGGATGCAGCAGATCTCCGACTCTGTCGACATTAAGTCCCCAAAGCTGGCTTGGCGAAGGATATGCTGCCATGGCCCATGTCAGCCCCATGACTAAATACCACATTTATATAAATTCCAAGGAGCTCAAGGTGGTGTCCAGGCTTCTCCCCCTCCCCATTTCATCCTGTGAGGTAGGATAGGCTAAGAGTGTCTGGCTCAAGGTTATCCAGTGAGCTTTATGGCTGAGTGGGGATCCAAACCCTGGTCTTTAAAATGTTGATTTCAGGTGGAAGCACAATTTAATTTTTCATAATAAATCTAGAGCAGAAGCATTTGGAAACAAAAGTTTAGAGGTGATGTTTAGACGAGCACCATGACACCAGGATGACTCAGCATATTAGATGCATGCCACACGGCCACAGCTCTTGTGCCATCCAATATAGACTGGAAACCTTAGTTCAAAATTCCCAAGCTTAAAAAGCCTCTCAGACTATGCTGGCATTTGGAAAGTGAACCGTGTGTGTGGTGACGGAGGGGTAGAGCAGCGTGAGAGTGCCAGATGTGCCAGATGTTACTCCTGCTGCCCTGTGTGGTCCTGACACATTTGCTCTTGGTCACACCAAGATACCAGACTTAAAAATAATAATCTGCAGTTGTCTACCCTACTTGTAGCAAACGTGTAAGGTTTAAAGAACTCCCAATAGGATCTATTTTAGGCATTCAACAAGAGGAAATCATGACAAGAGCATAATACTCATTTCAGTAATTTTAGGGTTAAGATTTTAAAAATTATGCTGCTGTTCTTTCAGTAGAAAGGTGGCTAATTCTTGTCACACAATAGCATGGAGAAGAACTAAGGACTGGGGGGAAAAACAAGTGGGGCAACTCAAAGAGAGAAAAGGGTCTGATTGCTCTGTCCTGAAAATCAAAATTCATTAGAATTCTGTCACATTCACAGCTCCATCTGAACCCACTTAATGAGGGAAATAATTATATCACTTAGAATGCACTACCTTAAAAGATAAAACAAACTATATGAAAATAGGAAACCTGTTCATTGGGTTTCAGCAGCACATTGATATAATATCCTAGTCACTATCAGTTTCTTTCATATGTAATGTAATAACATGTGTTTTGAATTTGTGAAGATACTGTGTTTTCCCATAGCAATTGAGCATTGTAAAGAACAGCAGCCATACAGACAGACATACAGAAATTGTGCTTTTTTATTTTTTACCGGTTTGCAGAAAATGGTGAGGCTCCTTTGTGACTCAAGCGACGACTGAGGAGGAATATCTGCTTTCCCTTGGTTGGCTTTCATGCCTTTGGTGTGTCAGGCGCTGTCTGCACTTTACATTTTGAAGCAGTCCCTTGCCACTTTAAACTGTCATGGGCTCCCCAAAGAGTGCTTGGAACTGCAGTAGCTGAAGGGCGCTGGGAGGGCAACAGGCGTCTCCTAGCAACTCTCATCCAACGACAGTTATCGGGATTCTTCGAGGGAAGCTATGGGTGATTAAAATGGTAGGGTGCTTATTTAAGAGAACAAACACAAGAAGCTGGTGCAAAACAAGCCGGTCTAAATTAAGCCAGCATGAAGTTGCACCAGGTCCAAAGCAGGGCGACTGCTGCAGAGCCAGCCGAAGACTGGCAGAAGGGGGGGAAAAGCCTTTAAAATAGAGTTTGGGTTACCACACACTTTTTTTGTCAATTTAAGCGACACTAGTCATGTGCCAACCTGGATGGGCAGAGGATGCAACCTAAGTCCCCCCTCTCTGGTCCCCCTCCCACCCTCTTTTCTGGGCTTATGCCAGTTTAAGACCTGCCGGGTTCAGATCAGACAACTGAATCGATAAGGGGGAAATATGCCAGTGTATCTGTGGTTAAGTCAAGGATGAGGGAGTTAAGCCAGTGTATACCTGGTTATATTGTCTCCCTGCTTATTTAACTTATATGCAGAATTCATCATGTGAAAGGCTGGGCTGGATGAATCCCAAACCGGAATTAAGATTGCCAGAAAAAATATCAACAACCTCAGATATGCTCATGATACAACCTTGATGGCAGAAAGTGAGGAGGAATTAAAGAACCTCTAAATGAGGGTGAAAGAGGAGAGCGCAAAATATGGTCTCAAGCCCAACATAAAAATAAACTAAGATTATGGCCACTGGTCCCATCACCTCCTGGCAAATAGAAGGGGAAGAAATGGAGGCAGTGAGGGATTTCACTTTCTTGGGCTCCATGATCACTGCAGATGGTGACAGCAGTCACGAAATTAGAAGACGCCTGCTTCTTGGGAGGAAAGCAATGACAAACCTAGACAGCATCTTAAAAAGCAGATACATCACCTTGCCAGCAAAGGTCTGTATAGTTAAAGCTATGGTTTTCCCAGTAGTGATGTATGGAAGTGAGAGCTGGACCATAAAGAAGACTGATTGCCGAATAATTGATGCTTTTGAATTATGGTGCTGGAGGAGACTCTTGAGAGTCCCATGGACTGCAAAAAGATCAAACTTATCCATTCTTAAGGAAATCAGCCCTGAGTGCTCACTGGAAGGACAGATCCTGAAGCTGAGGCTCCAGTACTTTGGCCACCTCATGAGAAAAGAAGACTCCCTAGAAAAGACTCTGATGTTGGGAAAGATGGAGGGCACAAGGAGAAGGGGACGACAGAGGATGAGATGGTTGGACAGTGTTCTTGAAGCGACTAACATGAGTTTGGCCAAACTGTGGGAGGCAGTGGAGGATAGGGGTGCCTGGCGTGCTCTGGTCCATGGGGTCACAACAAGTCGGACACGACTGAACGACTGAGCAACAACCATACCTGGTTATATCCAGAACCTCCTAGCGGGATCCTAACCAGAGTGATCCCATTTGTGATGCCCTCTTCAGCAATGGGAGGAAATGGGGCCAGGGGTCACGAGCATAGCTGAGTTAGTTTAAAATGAGTTTTAGTCCACCCAGCTCTCAGCTTCAGCATGTTGAGTTCCCAGGTGTGTTTCCCACACCATCTTAAATGCCACCCCAAAGCTAGATTAGAAGTGTGGTGGCCTGACTGCTTACTGGGGTGGCATCTTGCCATCCTGTTATGCTGCTCAAAGAAGGTCACCCTACGGAGCTTGAGAGCAGTTTGCCTGAAAGGAGGCCTTGTCTCCTATGTTGATCCCAGTCGATCCCTGCATTCTGCCAGAGAATGCATCCTGCAGATCCCATCCTACCAGGAGCTCCTTTCTGCTCAACTTCAACACTGGGCCGTCAGTTTGGTGGTGCATATCCTTTTGAAATGCCTCCTACCACATACCAAATAGGCACCTCCTCCATTGCCTTTTCAGCAGCTGAAGTCTTCTAAAATCTCTATCCTAGCTGGTATCTGTTTTGGTTAAAATTAATGGTATCTGTTATCATAGAACATTCCCAGGGCAGCTTGCTATACCTTCAGGTCCTAAGTAGGATCCAGAACATTTGCTCCTGATTGCTAGAATTTCATATTAAAAAATGAGGTGAAAATAATTAGGAACCCTCATGCTGTCCTCTGAGAAAAAGAGAATACTATCACATAGAGAAAATGTACCTGGACAGTGAATAGGAAATGTTTATTTTTAGAGAGGTAAAACACTTTGCTTGTTCTCTCCCCACCCCCACCCCCACCCCAAAGTACTAGGTTTTAGTCAAAATAAAATTGTAAATATACCATAAGTTGTTTCGTGCCCTGAAGGTGCTCATAAACTGCTTATGAAGAGGAATATGACAACTTACTTTTAGATTTCAAAAGGGAGTTTCATTTTGTTATTGTGATTTCTTTCAGCGCTGTACACTGGTTTTGTCAGTAAACAGCATGCTGTATTTATGGAATCTTTGAAAAATCAATGGCGTCTTGTATCTGGAAATCATCCAGCTGTTTTTCAAATACCTTCTGCACTAGTGATTGAGACAAAAAAATCATGCTGGCTTTACACAGAGGCCTAGCGACACATAATTGTCAAGGACATGTAAACTGTAATAGTAGCAAACTAGTGTTAGATCTACATCAACTTCCTCTTGAAACAAATATTTAAGCATAGATGCAATAGGATTCTTCTTTTTATCATGATCACAAAAGGAACATTTCTTGAAGAAATGTTGACTTTTTCCATTCCATCCATTCAATTTACAGCTAAATGTCTCTTTAAAAAGGGGGGGGGAGTTTTTTGCAGTTTTGAAAGCAATTACATTTGCTCTTTTGGTTTGTCTGGGTAACAGTTTTTTTTCCCCCCTTTTGACAAACTATGTCACAAAAGCAATGCAGAAGCTCCTGGAGATGGTTGACAAAAACCCCTTAGAACACTGGGCCCTTGTTTGAAAGCTTGTTTTGTAGAAAAAGAACATATTGAGTAAGTATGTTATGATGGATGTATAACCCTAGCACATCCGACCCCGTAGAATCCTCATGGAACCTAAACATATACATCAAGCAAGAGCTTGGCTTTTCCTGGACAAACCTGCATTCTCTTGCCCCATTTCAAAGGGATTCATGAGAAATTCTCACTAGCTACATATACACACCAATGTGAGACATCTGCAAAGCGTACATCTCTCTTTCTCTCCCACCTGACACAATCCCAGGAACTTCTTGATTTGCCCCACTTAAGGGCTCCCAATTCATTTGTGTGTTTGCTTTTTAAAAACAAAATCAACAAGGAAGCTCTATGTCTGAGACACGGCCACCCCCAATTAAAATAGGGGTACTCATTAAGCTTATAACAACTAGGAGCAGGGCTGACCCTGCAACTGCCTCAGGCAGCAAATTCTGAAGGGCGGAAAGTGACTGGAAATGTGTGCCTTGCGGTCTGCCCTGCAGCCCGTAAGCTAGCTCCTAGCCCAAGGGTACAGTGGAGGACTCTGTTCCATCACTGGTGCTGATGTAAGAGTCAACTACCGGTCTAATCCAATTTTGAGCACAGAATGGGGAATGCACCATCTTGCCCTTCGCCTCAGGCAGCAAAATGGCTTGGGCTGCTCTGGTCTAGCAGGTCTCACCTGGCAGAAGGGTTCAGTCCTCTACTCTCTGGCCACCTAGATGGTTCCAATCTAGTTCAGTCTTGGTTTCTCTCTCTCTCTCTTTTTTAACCCCAGACAGCTTGGTTTCCCTTCCCTTCCCCTCCCTCCCCCTGTATTTTGTTATTTTGTATTTCATTCAGTTGGAGTTGCACAGCCTCATGTTCTCTCATCCAAGCCTTTGTCCCTATTCAGGGAACCCTAAAAAGGTTAGCCGTGGTTGACAGGGGCAGCTGGAGAGGTGCCCTAAGATGATGTTGGAATAAAACTCCCATTACCTACCCCTGACCACACATGCTGGGGCTCCTGGATGTTGGGACTGGAGGTGGAACTCAAATGGCTGAATGCTGTTCATAAACAAACATAATTAGGGGAGGCGGAAACTTCACTTTTTCCTCTTACATGAGTTCCTAGGACTCCTGAACATGTACTCAGCTCCACATGCTGGTCTGTCATTCTGACCTAGGGATGGGGCGTGTTCCCTCAACTGAGCATCCAGCCACTCTAGGACAGGGCTTTCAAAGTTTAAATGACCGCTCTAAATGGAACCTTCTGGCTGACAGCAAAGCTCCTGAGCTCTTAGCTGCAGCCCAGCTGGAAGGGCTTTGGAGGCATGGATGTGCAGGTTGGCCCCGGGCACAATGTGCATTAAGTATTTACCCTACTTCTGATCTTTGGGGTTGGGGTGGGGCAGCTAAATGACTTCCAAGGCACAGATCAGACCCTCAAACACCCACAGGCTGCCCATCCAAACACCAAAGGAGACTTTAAAGACATGGATAATACTGTTCCTAAACCAGCACTGAATATAAAAGAAAGTTGACATATGTGCATTTCTTGCTAAAAATTTCCATGCTGTTATATAGAAGAAACATGCAAAAAGTAAGAAAACCCCGGCATTCTCTTGTTTCAACAACAGCCCCAAATAGTTTATGGGCAAAAACATCTATTTCGGGGGCTTGATCTCCCTTTGAAATGCAATGGATTCTGCTGCTAAAACACAGAGGTGCACATAACCCACTGAACCCCATTTTGTGGTAGGGATCAGGGACTGCAATTATTCATCATGAATGGAAAATGATGATTTGTCAGTAAACATAAAGAGAACAAGAAAAATACACAAAAATCCATTTGGAAACTAAAATAAAATGAATTGATTAGTTGGTTGCATTGTTTTTCAGGTTCAGCTCACTCAAGTTCATTGATTCGCCTCCTTTTAGTAGTTCACTGAGTTATGAGAACAGTAAAAAAAAATAATACAGCAAACGTGTGTTCCTCTTTTGTTGAGTTTTGTTGCTGAATTTGACAAATCAATATGCTGCAGGACTGGAACCACCAGAATATATCCTTCCCATTGGATTTTAAATTTAACTTATGATTTCAAAACAGTTCAGGGTCATCTTTGCTTAGCTCTCATTCCTTGAAGGGTTAGACTCTCCCTTTGGCTTTAATTTATGGTTTTGAGTCAAGAAAAGTAGGCAGGAATACCCTCAGCTGCCATTATAGCCAGGGAACTGATCTTTTCAGTGTTCCCTTCTTTCAGTTTTACATTGCTGCATCTTTTTCCAGTGCCTGAACCCTCCAGGGAGGGTTTTGCACCACTAAACTACCAATCTGCTCCTTCCAGGGCAATGCAACCCCATCCAGGACACCATGTCTCTCCACCTTCCAGACTTGGGAACTTGGGACACAGAACACAACTGTCTTTTCAGGATTCATCTTCAATTTATTGGCCTTCAAGGAACAGTCTAACAGCTCTCCCAATTCACATAGAACAGAGATAGAGCTGGGAATCCTCTGCATATTGTTTATTTTATTTATTTCAACCATTTGTATACTACTTAATCATAATCATCTCTAAGCCATGTACAGAGAACCCATTAAAATAAGACTAAAAGTGAGTTACAATTATAAAAAGCCTGTATCAGATGTTCAACAGGGATGGGTGTCTTTCTGACCCCAACTGGAAAAGAGATCTGCAGAATTGTTCCCACCATACTGAACATGCATGCATAGCTTAGAATCCTAGAATCCTAGAGTTGGAAGAGACCCCAAGGGCCATCCAGTCCAACCCCCTGCCAAGCAGGAAACACCATCAAAGCATTCCTGACAGATGGCTGTCAAGCCTCCGCTTAAAGACCTCCAAAGAAGGAGACTCCACCAGTGTTTCTTGCTTGGCAGGGGGTTGGACTGGATGGCCCTTGTGGTCTCTTCCAATTCTAGGATTCTATGATTCTATGAGCCTTGACATGATCACCCACCTTCTCAAGTAAAAAATCCCTCAGAGTCTTCATAGATCCATTAGATTCCACTAGTCTCTATGGGAGGACCATCTGAATGGGTCTCCTACCCTGAAGGGCAGATAACTATGTTCTGCCTAAACCGCACCATGAAGTGATTTGTTCACAACAATGGACTGACAATGAGACACCACAAGGAACTAGGGCGTGTTGAATTTTTCATCTTTAAAAATCTTGATTTGAGGGGTGTTAAAAAGTTGTGGTATGATTAGGTAATTTGAACTATATTTTGGTTACTTGTAAATATTTAGGTCTTGCTTGGTAAATATCTATGTGAAAAGTTCCTACTTTTTAACATTTTTTAAAATTTTCTGTCATTTAAACGTATAGGTTATTCCCAAATTTTCATGAAAACAGATGTTGATAAGTGCCTAAAATTGATTACAAGATATTGTAGTTCTCTTATATACCGGTATGTATTGTAGTTATCTGTATTATTAATATTAATATTACACAACGGGATATGATTTCTTTTTTGCTTTCTACAACCAGTGAAAGCTGCTTCACTATGACTACAAAGAAGAGAACAAGACAGGGAACATTCACACATATGAGCAACATTATTGGAAGTGGAAGAGACATGTTGCCTTCTGAATTACCAACTTTGCGAGACGTGTTAAGATATGGACTGTTGCTGAGAGAACAAAGTAGGCTACATGCCAAGTCAGTCCCATTATCAACAGACATGGCATTTAACAACACCAGGCAGCAGCTGGCCAGCACCTCCAAGTTCTGAAATACACTGGGTGAAGGAGAGGGAGCAAGAACTTTGATAGAACCATCCCTCTGCCTCCACCAATTCCGCATCTCCCCTTACCTACGCTCATGGGCCTCATAAAACACAGAACACAGGAAGAGGCTAGTGCCAGGGGACATCCAACTAGGAGACACAATGCGAGAAATCAGATGTGACTCACACCCCATGAGTCAGCCACAGCGGATGGACTTCACAAATTGTGCTAGTAAATCTATATATGTATAAATGTTCCCATTGCGTGCGCGCGTGACACCACCTTGCTCCGTAACCACTGGACCAAATCTCATCAAATTAGAACTTGACCATCAAGGAAGGATCTGGCGTAATAAAAATTAAAACAAACCACACCTGTAATGCCTAAAGGATAAAGGGGGGGGAGTGGCGCGCCTATTATACCTCACCAGCAAAAGGAATGAAGACTCCAACAGCATCCAATAGAAAGGCGGATTACCTGCTGACGTCATCAGACCTGGCCAGAGCAACAATGCCTTTGCCCTTGCCTAAAATGGCCGCCACAGCTTCGCATGTGCCGAGAAAAACAAAAACAACACGGAGCAGGAGGCATGCCTGAGAGGTCACACTGAGTAAGACCAGCTCTGAGGGGATGGTGTCGCTGGGGTGCGTGATTTTGGGACTGGGTAATTTTGGGACTGGGGTAGGGGAGAATGCTCTTTAAGGCTCCAGTGCCCTAACCTAAAATGGCCGCCGCAGCTTCGCATGTAAAATGCATCTCTGGATTATTTGTGGGGCATAGGAATTAGTTCATTTCCCCACCCCACCCCAAAAAATATATAGTCCGGCCCACCACATGGTCTGAGGGAAAGTGGACCAGCCCAAGGCTGAAAAAGGTTGCTGACTCCTGCTGTAAAGGGGCAGGGAAGAATGAAAACAGAATACTCTCGGGGTCAGGAGAATTTTAAAAAGCAAAAAAAAAACAAAACAAAAAAAACCCCAAAACCCCACAGGAACGCATGGCCGGGCCAGCTAGTTAGTTATAATATCTTTCATAGTGTTGTGACCTTTCCGACCCTTTTCTATCCTTCCTTGCCTTATTTTAATTTGTGAATGGCTGAAGCAATACGGGGCGTTCTAGTGGCTTAACAGGAGAAGCATGCAAAGGCATTCCTGTCCATATGCTGCTGAACACTCTTTTCATGAGTGCAAGTGGCACATAAGAGTTAAAAAAGTGTCTTATTTAAAGTCATGAGCCTTATTTCCAGGAAAATAAAAATCTTAGTTTAGTCCTGTGTCTCCATGGGGGCTACAGAAATAAGAAATTCCAACCCACGAAATCATCCCCTAATGTCTCTTTCAAAAATAAGTTCATGGCAAAAGAAATCTGAATAATATATAAACTGCACAGCATCAAATATGTAAAATCATAAAGCTTCATTTAGTGCTCTCTCCAAGCTAATTTAGCACAGTTTAGCACAAAAACTGTGAACAGCCTCCAGCAATAATTTACTGAGACTAGGTATGAATATAGAATATATATATATATTTTCAAGAAGTCCCCAAAGGTGAAACAGCATGTGAGTTTGAGGGATTGCACCAAATTTTGTCTAACTGAAAATCAGGGTAGCAGCAAAGATTGGTGGTGGATCCCACCCCCTAAATTCTCTAGATGAGATCAAACATTCAGCATCCTGTTTCCAAACATAACCAGTCAGATGCTTCCAGAAGAGGAACATGGAGGCTGTTTCTCCCCCAGCAACATGTTCACCTTGACAAAATAAAACTCTTCTGATTCTCTGGACTGTGTTTGGATTAGAGGGTGTAACACAGGGTGTAAATGTCTTTTTTTTTAAATCCAAGTTTGCTGATGGGCCACAGCACTCCATCCTGGGAATGCCATGTCAATGTATATTTAAAGGGGGGCGGGCAGAGTAAGCAGCTGCCCAGAAAGCAAGGCAAAATAAGCCAGCCCAATGAATCATAGTAGGAAACCAGGAAATGGTTCCTCTTGTCGCCATTCTTTAAAAAGTTGATCTAAATGATGCTGTTCCTCTCATTGGTATAGCTCAGGGGTCTGCAACCTTTAAGACAAAAAGAGCCACTTGGACCCGTTTCCGAAGGGGGAAAAAAAAACTGGGAGCCGCAAAACCATTGCGACATTTAAAACAAATATAACACTGCATATATTGTTTCTTACCTTAATGTAGTACATAGAAAATAATAGCAAGGTTGGTATTATACACACAAGGCAAAAATGCAAACATTTCCAAGCTCTCTCTCTCTCTCTCTCTCTCTCTCTCACACACACACACACACACACACCCAGAGATGTCCAAAATTCAGGAGTGATATGCAGAGAGGAGAGACAGACATTGAGGGTGCAAGCAAGTGAAAAGTGCCCTTTCTTCTAGTGACCAAAGGGGTCCAAGAGGGAACCCTCGGAAGCAGGCAATTGGCAGTAATAACTGCAGTTCGTGGAGAGGAAGCTCCGCAAAGGTTTCAAGAGTGGCACACGCCAAGTCGTCCAACAAGAGCAATGCACCAACCCCTCCCCCACTTGCTTCCCCCCTCAACTCCCCCTCCAAAAGTATCATTGATTCCTTTTGACTCCTTCTCACACCAGCCTCTTTCTTGCTAAGGAAGCTCCCCAAACTAATAATAGTAATAGTAGTAGTAGTAGTAATAGTAATAATATTAATAATAAATTTATATGCCACCCATCTGACTGGGTTCTGCCAGCCACTCTGGGAGGCTTCCAACAAATCAAAACACATGAAAAATCTTCCCTGGCATTGTCCATTCCACAAAACCCACACCTCCCCATTCATAGAATCATAGAGTTGGAAGAGACCCCAAGGGCCATCCAGTCCAACCCCCTGCCAAGCAGGAAACACCATCAAAGCATTCCTGACAGATGGCTGTCAAGCCTCTGCTTGAAGACCTCCAAAGAAGAAGATCCCCTCCCTCTCTGGGAACGCAAAGGTGTCTGTATTCTCCTGCTCTGGGGCTACAAAAGCAGCACAGCAAACGCCCCCCCTGTCCCTTCCTGTCAAGCTGTTTCCACTGCACAACAGCAGCCTCCTGCAGGGGCTCTGGTCTAAGGCGGCTTGTTGTTGTTTTTGGCGCGCTTTTGAGGGAGCTCAGAGAAGGAGCGCCCCGCTTCTGTGGAGAACCGTGTGTGTATGTGTGACGATGACATGCGCCTATGGCGGGAGGGACGAGGCGGCGGCGGAGAGGCGACCCCAAGCTCCTCTTCTGTACATAACGCGGTGGGAGGGGGTGGGGAAGGCCGAGGGGCGTTTCGCCTGACAGCTCCGCGGCGCCTGCCCCCGCTTTCGGGCGGGAAGGGAGGCGGGTCTGGCGAGGAGCAAGTGAGGGACGGAGCGCAGGACTCGTGCTCTGAACTCAGGCGAGGGATGCCTGCAACAATGCCCGCACAACCTCAGACAACAGAAAGAACCCAGGTGCCTCTGGTTCCCGGAGTGCATCAGCCGCCCCGGCAGCGGCTTTCGCTTTTGCACGGGCGAAGTTCCCTGGGTGCCACGGATCAGCCTGTCCCACGCATGTGCCCGACGTGGGTTGGGGGTGGGTAGTTATGAAGCGGAAAAAGGGGCTTCAAGGCTCCCCAGCGGGGGTAGGTGGGGGGGTTGCATCTTGCTTGCTCAGGGAAGGGCTCTCCCCTTCATAGGCTGCCAGGCTGCCATGGCAAAATGGGGCGGGATGGAGAGCCAGGAGCTACCTCGGGTTGGCTGCCGGGACGGATGGCGTTCAAAAACTAGTGATTATGCAATTCGCTTCTGGCTCCTTCCCGCGGGAGTGAGGGGGAAGTGTTGTCGTTGGCGCCTCTGGCACGTGGCGCCTGTGATAGGCCAGCGGGAAGGCGCACGTGGAAGCAACGCGGGGCGGGCAGCCGGTTTCTGGTTCTTTTGCCCCCCTCTAGAGCAGCAGGTGGGTGCCTCTGGCTCCCGGAGTGCATCGGCAGCGGCCGCTCCGGCAGCAGCTTTCACTTTTGCCCCAGGCCCGCCCCTCGCGGGGAATCTCCCAAACTAGGAAGAGGCGCTGCTGCCTATTTTTAGAAAGAGGGCTTTGCCCTCGCCTGCCGCCCCTGGCCCAGCCCGCAGCTGCCTTTACCTCGTCGTGGTCGTTGCCTCGCGTGGAATCCTCCGCAGCAGCCAGCAGCTCCGCCTCCACGCCAGTTATCAGCAGCAGCCAAACAGGAGGGAAACTGCTGCTGTTTGCTGCTGCACCTGCGCTGGCAGAAACAAGGGAGGACGCATGAGAGAGCAGAGCAGCAGCAGCGCCTGCCTCAGTCTCCCGAGGGCGGGCCGCCGGCCAGCTGGAGGGCGGGCCGCCGGCCAGCTGAAGAAGTGGGCGGGCGCAGGCGGGCCAGGAGCGTGGCGCGCGACGTGGAGGGCGCAGCTCAGGCGGGCCAGGAGCGCGGCGCGGTGGGCGCAGCTCAGGCGGGCCAGGAGCGCGACTGCCTAGTTTGCCTAAATAGCAGCGCCGCCCCTGCCGCCCCGGAGCCGCGGCAAAGCTGTCAAAGAGCCGCATGCGGCTCCAGAGCCGCGGGTTGCTGACCCCCGGTATAGCTGCTCATGAGTGTTTTGTTGGCACTTTCTATATACAGTGGTACCTTGGTTCTCAAACTTAATCGGTTCCAGAAGTCTGTTCCAAAACCAAAGCGTTCCAAAACCAAGGTGCACTTTCCCATAGAAAGTAATGCAAAACGGATTAATCTTATATATTTACAATCCATTTCACGTGTGTAGTCTTTCATCTGAATTTTTGTTCCAGACCTGGTATGTTGAAAGAGTTCAGTTCTTTTTCTTGGTGTCCCATTCTTTGCAGTGTTTGTCTGAGTAGTACAAGGTCACACTTCATTCCTTTCCACTGTTATCAAACTAACATGCGAACTGCAGCCATAAATAACTCGCAGAGTGAACTTTCCAGACTTCCGCCATTAAATTCCCCTCTGCACTTCTTTCTTGGCACACAACACACAACAAGAGCTTTTCTCAAATTCAGCTTCTCTTAACAAAGTGTCCAGCTGCGGGTCATTTTTCCTTTTCCCATCTGCATTCCTCCAACAACACCCCCATCCAGAAGTGCTCATAAATAAAATCCATTCACACTTGGTCGAGGGGAGGGGGCATAGCAAAACCTTATTAAATTCCTTGTAGAGCATAAATCAGAAGCCCACACACCCCCTTTTTCAAAGTATCAAACAGAGTAACAGAGTAGCAACTACACAAGTCTCTTCATTATGTAGGGGATGACCGGGGGGGAGGGAGGGGGGAGAGACAATTAGAAAACCATAAGAAAGCACAAAGCACCTTGTCCTCCCCCTTTCCTTTCACCACTCTTGTAGGGATTCTCAAATTCAGAAAACCATTCAAATATCTTCAGAAAACCAGCCCCAGTTCTTTCGGCAGCTGATTGATTGGAGCTTCAAGAGTGCCTCTTGATTAAAGCCAATTGTCCAGATTGAGGAGGAACCTTCCACAAATCATGCCGGTATTGGAGGCTCGTCCATGGCAGGGGCAATCTCCCAGATCACTCCTACTCTGCCTTGCCAATTGGCACACATGGGATTGTGTGACACTGTGGGATGTAGTGAACTTCCCATACCCCACTGAAGAACATTGGAAGGCTTTATGCCCCATTCCCTCCCTTTCCCCTGCCTGAACTTTTTTGCAACTCCCGGAGGGCCATGAAGAATGACCGCCATTGATTCATAGGGCATGGCTGGAAACCACGATGTGTGTGTTCTTGGGGGGTTTCCTAATCTGATCTGATATTTGGTGAAATTTTATGAACTGTGATTGGTCTGCATGAACGTAATATGCTTGTAAAAATGTTTTGATTCTGATTAATAAGATTGATTAGTCTATAAAAAAACCATTATGTTTTCATTTGTCTCTGGTTTTGGAATTAATATTATACAATATAATTGCATTGAGCTTAGAATTTGGTTCTCTTCCATATGTGGAATGAAAACATCAACTCTATAAATGTTTATGTTTTAATTTGTTTACCAATAACTTTGGGTACTTATTGTAAATGTGTCATATTTCTGATTTCTATACTGTAAAATATTGTTTATTCTACTACAGAGCACTGGGCTGAGGAGACTTGGATTGAGCAGAGGTGACTAAGGTGGCCTTCCACTGGCAACTGAGTGTTGAAAGCATCTCTCCTTCAAATGGTTCTCCCCTTGTGCCTTAAAGGTGCCTGCTATGGGTAGCCAAGAGAACATTCTGCAATGGGTTGAGGCTGAGCTTACCTGGGAGCCATAGAATCCCAAGCAAAGCTTACTGACATTACACTATTGCATCTGGCTCAGTCGGTGAGCAGGCTGCCTTCCAAACCGCCTTCAGCTTGGGTTGGCTGAATGGGCGAACAGGGAAAATGAAGGTGTATTTTGGCGCTGAACAGCACAACAGACACTAAGACCACCGTTGCTGAATATAAACAGTTCAATCGTTATTGGAATTGGTCTGAATTATAACCTCAACAGGTACATTTCCCATGCCAAATTGCATACTGATGGGACCAATTGTCATGCTATTAACAAATATAATTTTGGGGCTGTATAATTCTAAAATCCTTTAAACACCGGGTGTGTTAACTATACATTCGGCTACATAAACAAAAAATTCAGCATAGCAAAAGGACGTTTTGCGCTTTCCCCTGCACAAAATATGTGGTTTGATCCCTGCCATTTTTAGTTCAAAGGTACTCCTGCATTGTAGAGGTTGAACTAGATGGTCCTCAGGATCCCTTCCAGCTCTGTGGTTTCATACAGCAAAACTGGGAAAGCCCTCTGCTGATGAGCCATGGAGTTGCTGAAGAGCTGGGTGTCTGTCAGAAAGAGGGAGAGAGCAGAGAGCAATGGTGAGAGACCCAGAGAGGTCCACCTAGTGCCAACTTCGTTATTCTTTTGACTATTTTTCTAGGCCTTTTGGATATAATTTTAATCCTGCAGATAATTTTTATCTGGATTTAAATATCTTACTGCCTTTTTCATACTTGGGGTTTTATTATGGTTTGGATCTATTCTGCTTGTAATTGAATTTTTTCTGCTTTTCTTTTTTATTAAAGGCATGCAAGCACTACAATGAATAAAAAATAAAATAAATCTGTGAGGTTTGCAGCCTTTTAGTCTTCCAAATTCCTTCTGACATTATTGCATACTGTGTCATCTGTAAAAGGACCAGAGAGGAAGGAAGGAAATGTTGGCATCAAACAACTCTTGAGGTCAGTCACAAAAACAGGGCTCATCGTTTCTGTTTATCCTCTCCACCTGAGACGTTTCCTCTTTCTACAAAGAGAGATCCAGCACAATATCAGTCCTGGAAGAACTGGCTTGGAAAGAACCTCAAAGCACCTCTTCCCCAGCTCTGAACCTAGATGCTATTAGATTAAAGCACCGCTCCTGAGATGAGGCAAACCAGTGCTTTGGGTGAGGAAGGGGAAGACAGTGGTCACGGTGGCATGATCTGAGTAGTGAAGCAGGAAGGTTTGTGCCACTTCTACACTAGTTTCTTTCAGCACTTCCCAAACACACTGAAGTTGCACACTTTGAAAGTGATGTCCCATCACTTGGCAATCAACACTTGCGGCGAATGTATAAACTCTATTTGCTGAAGACCAAACTAGACAAGATACCAGTTACAAAATTAGCAATGGCTTGAATGGCTTTTTTAAAAAAAAGAAAATTGCAGGCAGAGTGGCCACAATCCAGACTGAGTCCTTTGTGGAAGGAGCTTTAATTCCTGCCCCTACTATGGTTCCAGCGTAAATTGGAGGCCCATGTATGCTATTTGCGTTTGGAAAAGTGCCCATTTGCACCAACAGGTCCTTTAATTCCAATGTAAAGAGCTGCCACGTTGCCCCTTGATGCAGGACAAAGGTGTTAATGCCTCAGTCTATTATTTACTTTTCTAAAGCTACAAGCACAACTGCTAACTGTGTGCATGGTGTCTCATCTAGGTTTGCCCAGAGAAGCACTGGCCTTTGGCATTCATAGCCCTGAGGTGACAGTGGATAATGTGAAAGCTCTTTCTGGGGACATTAATGCACAACAGAACATTCACTTATGCATATCAGAACTTGGTATGTGCTCATTAAATGCACATCAGTAGTTCACATGCAGTCAAGAGCTGAGCAAGCAAGAGTACACTGGTCCTGAATTTGGTTTTAAATTAATGTCAGAATCAAGCATCTTGACATGCTGAGGAACACAGAGCTTCTTCCTTTGCACATTATCCTATTGTAACTGATTTTTTTTAACTTCCATCTGCCTTTCAAGAATAATAGAATCACAGAGTTGGAAGGGGACCCAAGGGTCATCTAGTCCAATCCCCTGCAATGCAGGTAGTGCCACTTAAATATGCCTTTTGTGTAAATCTAAACACCAAGGTTTGTTCAATGAATATTATATGCATTATGCAGTATCCATTCTGCAAGTCAGATTCTCCCACAAAATATTTCAATGGATCATCTAACTCAGGGGTCAGCAAAGTTTTTCAGCAGGGGGTCGGTCCACTGTATCTCAGACCTTGTGGGGGGCCAGACTATATTCTGAAGAAAAAAATGCATGAATTCCTATGCCCCACAAATAACCCAGAGATGCACTTTAAATAAAAGCACACATTCTACTCATGTAAAAACACGCTGATTCTTGGACCATCCGCAAGCCGGATTGAGAAGGCGATTGGGCCGCACCCGGCCCCTAGGTTGCCTACCCCTGATCTAACTCTTCCAGTGTTTGAATTAAAACAACCAAAGTGAAAATGACACCCCAAACTTGTAGGAGCTCTGTTCTTTTATAGGTGTCCTACCAAAGAATTGCAAAAAAACTTTTGGAGAACCTTTCACCCAAAGTCTGGGGAGGGATATCGCCTCCAAAAGGGGCATTGGCATGAAACTGATTAACTACCCATATTTTTTCCAATTTGCCTCAGGGCCTGCAAGTGATTGCAAGTTTCCATCCTTCTCAGGCTTCTTCTGAAACTATGTGAGCAAACACACTCTTTTGCTTTTGTGTTCAAGTGTTTAACAGCCTTCTAAAAAATAATCAGATCGTGTTAAATGATATGCACATCTCTAGATATGCACATTTCCCAATTTGCCTTCACTAATATGCTGTTTTTAGGTCAAGTCAGTGCATATTATGTACAGTTGTTCAACATGTCTACGATGATGAACACCATAATTATTTTATTTAGAATGTACACTTTCTATAAAGAAGCTGGATGAACATTATACACAGTTTGGGCTTACTGTGCACAGTAATGAATAGTTTTGATAGAAACACCACAGTCATTAACTTGAAAGGAAAAATGGGATTATTAAATTGTGCTTATAATATGTGATTATTACTTCCTTATGTGTGAGCATTGTGAAATAAGGGCTCACTTCATCTTTCTTCTCCCCCTCTTCTACCCCCAAATATAACTGCTTAACTGAAAAAGAAAACAATTTTCAGTGCCAGAGCATTGTTGTATATTTAACTAAAACATGCAGTAAAGTAACATTTTGCAGATGTCTTCTATAGATCAACTTTATAATAAGTAGGAAAAACATGACTATCTGTTTCATGACAGTTTCCTCCAATGCATTTGAAGGCCTCTTGGCTTAGCAAACCATAGAAACAAAGTCTGACACCCGGTGCTGTCCAGTGTAATGGACTTCAGTCTTCTTTTTCTTCTGCTGCCCCTGTGTGAGCCCAAAATTGTTCAGGAGAGTTACGGAGACTCTCTGAAGCAGACTTGTGATGGTGCAGGGGCCGGCAGGAGGCAGAGAATGGGAAGGCAAATGTATTCATAGCCTCAGTTACAGATATGTAGCCGTGTTGGTCTGCCATAATCAAAACAAAATATAAAATCAAAAAATCCTTCCAGTAGCACCTTTAGAGACCAACTAAGTTTGTTCTTGGTATGAGCTTTCGTGTGCATGTACACTTCTTCAGATACACTGAAATGTATTAGTGTATCTGAAGAAGGTTTCAGTGTATCTGAAGAAGTGTGCATGTGTTTCCAGACTTCCAGAATGGATTCCATTCAACTTCCGAGGTACCACTGTATTATTATTTTTGAAGGTGTGTGTTTGTGCATAACGGGGAATGTGTGTAAATTCCATCAGAACAGCTGCTTACACTTGGTTGTGCATTCCTGTTAACCTGATATGCAATAGCAAATGTAACACAGAGTTCCAAAATACAACACAGATGCACATTTCTGCACATCAGTGGTAGTTACTTTAACTGATTCCATGGCAAGAGACAAGACAGGTCCATTCTGCTTCAAGTCTTTAGGTGAACAGTTTCCAGAGCAAAGTGACAGTATCAAAAATCAAATAGTAACCAAAGCAGCTGAGAGCTAAGATGGTGAAATCCACTGTTGGTCCAATACATTTTGGACCCTGAGCGAACCACAAAATGGCATTCCACACACACACACACACACACACACACACACCCTGCCACCAGGGAAGAAGGGCTGAGTGAAGATCTACATCAGGGATAAGAGAGTAGAGATCTACCTTAGGAACAAGGGTGGGACGAGACCAGCAGTGCCTCCTATTTGCCAGGAGGCCACTGCAGAGGCTGCATCAAAGGTGGGGCTGCTGAGGAGGCCCAGATCCAGCCTCCAAGGAGCATGGCAGCCTGTTGCTACAGTAGCAGTGGGCAATGCATTCCTTGGAGGCTGGGTCTGCTGCCCCTGTAGATCCTGCCACCTGAGGCAGTTGCTCCAGCTTGACTGGCCCTGGTGAAAATGATACTCCACATTATTTAAGGAGTGGCAGAAAATAATTTCAAGATATAGCTGGCAGGGGAAAAAACCAAGAATTAAATTTAAATTAACTGATACTAGAGCAAGAGGGGGCTTGAATTTATACTATGAAGCATCCTGCCTCTGTTGGTTGAAGGAATGGATGTTGTTAGAAAATACAGATTTGTTGGATTTAGAAGGATTTGATAATAGGTTTCGTTGGCACACATATTTATGGTATGACAAAACAAAAGTGCATAAAGGATTTGGAAACCACATATTCCGAAGATCTCTATATGAAATATGGGATAGGTATAAAAACTATTAAAACATAAAACATCATTGTGGTTGTCACCTTTGGAAGCAATGAGTGTAAAATAGATAAATATGAGTAAAAATTGGGCCAAATATGAAAAGTTAGTAAGAGAAGAAGGAAATAATTGGAAAATTAAACTTTATGAAGATGTAAAAGAATATGTAAATGATTGATTGCACTATCGCCAAATTAATGAAATGTTTAAAGAAGATTTAAAGAAAAATGGATTTGGTTATACTAAGTAAAAATTTGAAAAGGAAATATTAAATAACACATTTAAAACATTGTAAAAAATGTATAAATTGCTTATGGAATGGCATTTGAAAGATGAAGAGGTTAAGTCGGTTATGATACATTGGGCCAAAGACTTTGGTTATAATACACAGCTAAAAGACTGGGAGAAAGTATGGAAAGAAGGAACAAAATTTACTGCAAGCAATGCTTTGAAAGAAAATGTAATGAAAACGATGTATAGATGGTATATTACATCAGTGAAATGAGCTAAAATGTATAAATTAATTAATAAATGTTGGAAATGTAAGGAAAAGGAAGGCACTTTTTATCATCTATGGTAGGAATGTAAGAAAGTGAAAGGCTTCTGGGAAATGATGTAGAATGATGAAAAAGTTTTTGAAATATACATTTATGTAAAGTTACAGGTGGGTAGCCGTGTTGGTCTGCCATAGTCAAAACAAAATCGAAAATTCTTTCTAGTAGCACCTTAGAGACCAACTGAGTTTGTTCCTGGTATGAGCTTTCGTGTGCATGCACACTTCTTCAGATACACTGAAACAGAAGTCACCAGATCCTTAAATATAGTGAGGGAGTGGGGAGGGGTATTGCTCAGAAGGGTGGTGGGAATGGGTGATCAGCTGATAGGTGTGGAAAACCTGTTGACTACTCTTAATGGCTGTAATTAGTCTTGCAGGGAAAGGTAAGAGGTGAGATGGCTAAAGATAGCTTTGTTATGTATAATGAGATAAGAATCCAATGTCTTTGTTCAGACCAGGTTTCTCCGTGGTTTTAAGTTTGGTGATTAGTTGTAATTCAGCCACTTCTCTTTCCAGTCTATTTCTGAAATTTCTTTGTATTAAGACAGCTACTTTGAGATCTTTTATAGAATGTCCTGGGAGATTGAAGTGTTCTCCTACTGGTTTCTCTGTCTTGTGATTCCTGATATCAGATTTATGTCCATTTATCCTTTGGCGTAGGGTTTGGCCTGTTTGTCCAATATAGAGAGCTGAAGAAGGGCACTGTTGGTATTTGATTGCATACACAATGTTGGAAGATGAGCAATTAAATAGTCCTGAGATGGTATGTTTGATGTTGTTGGGACCAGTAATGGTGTTGTCCGGGTTTATGTGGCAGCAAAGTTGGCATCTGGGTTTATTGCAGGCTCTGGTACCAGTGTCCATGTTGAGTCCTGTTGTAGTATTATTGTGGGTGAGGAGCTGTTTGAGATTGGGTGGCTGTCTGTAGGCGATGTAGGGTCTTCCTCCCAGAGCTTGAGAAAGAGAACTGTCATTGTCTAGGAGAGGTTGTAGATCTCTGATGATGCGTTGTACTGTTTTAATTTGGGAGTTGTATGTGATTACTAGTGGTGTTCTGTTATTTTCTTTTTTGGGTCTGTCTTGCAGCAAGTTCTCTCTGGGTATCAGTCTGGCTCTGTTGATCTGTTGTTTAACTTCATCAGGTGGATATTTTAGTTCTAAAAAGGTTTGCTGTAGATCTCTTAGGTGAGAGTCTCTGTCTGTAGAGTTGGAACAGATGCGGCTGTAACGTAGGGCCTGGCTATATACTATGGATTGTTTGGTGTGTTTGGGATGGTAGCTAGAAGCATGTAGATATGTTTGTCGGTCAGTTGGTTTACGGTATAAGGTGGTGTCTATGTGTCCATCCTGTATTTTTATAGTAGTGTCCAAAAAGTGTATTTCTTGCATAGATTGGTTCATTGTTAGGTTGATGGTGGGGTGAAAGTCATTGAATGTCTGGTGGAAGGTGTCCAGGGTCTGTTGGCCATGTGTCCAGATAATAAAAATATCGTCAATGTAACGCAGGTACAAGAGAGGTTTGAGTGGGTAGGAGTTTAGGAAACGTTGTTCTAAATCTGCCATGAAGATGTTGGCATACTGTGGGGCCATGCGGGTGCCCATTGCTGTGCCGCTGATCTGAAGGAACAGATCCTCACCAAATTTGAAGTTGTTGTCCTTACCCTAAAAGAGCCAAAATGTTGTATAAGATGAGATGAGATGATATGTTCTGTTTGGAAAATATATGTAAAAACTAATAAAAATGTATATTAAGAAAAGAAAATGATACTCCACAATTTGGAACCTGCAAAGAAAGTTTAGAGGGAGCCTTTTCTTATTTGTTCTTGTGTCTCCTTTCTTTCAGTCCCTGTGTTTCCACCCCACTCGGAGAGCTAGCTTGCATATGTGTGGTATTCAGGTGATTGCTAGAATATCAAGGGATCTCTTGCATATATGAGTCAGTCCCGGGTCTATGCACATATGCAGCCATGATTTGCTTTTTGGTTACTTAAAAAAAAAGGCTGCAGTCTCACAACCAATTTTAAAAGAGTTTGTTTTCCAACCTACAGAAGATGTTTCTTCTAGTGATCCTTCATCCATATGCTGTTAAATCCCTGCTTTTCTCATGTGTGCTTTTTAAATGCACATTGGAGGAAGATTAAGAGGGTTAATAAATGAAAACAAAAATAGCTTGTGGACAAAGGAGAAAAAGATAAGTCATTCATATATACATAAACAAGAGTTCTTTCAGATATTTGTACTTTACCTCTCCAAGGTGCCTTCAAACAGAACATAAAAAATCATGCAATTAAAAAGCCCTGATCAATAACTACCAAATAAGCAATAGCAGAAGCAGGTCCACAGCAGCCACGGGCCTTCCAAAAAGGTCAGTTTTGCAGCTTTTCTGAAAAGTCACAAGAGCAAATTAGCTTCAAGTCTCATCAGGGAGGGAATTCCACTTTGGGGGACAATTCTGGTAAAGAGCCTGCATGGTTGGCAAGGCGGTGCAGGCACAAAACTTTGCTGACCTGTCTTTGCAACACTGACGTCATCGCTGGCTCCTGAGAGGGGGAGGCGGGAGGTGGGGGGAGCTCAAGCAATCCAGTATTCCAGTTACCACAGACCTCCTCAGGCTTCTACACCCACACCCCCCACACCTCACAACCCATATTGCCACCACCAGGGCTCAGGTCAAATGATAATGGCATACGTAAGGCTCAGATACGACTGTTGGAGAGTATTGAATATGGAAGTGGAAACATTCTGGTTTGCAGTCCAGTCACTGGGCTACATTTACTCCACCTGAGAAATGCTTCAGCTTTGGTCAGAGCCTGGAAAGCCTGTCGCAGTGGGGCAGAGGCACAGCAGAGTCGAGGGAGGGAGTGGGGCAACAAGAATTAATCTGAGCATGTGTAGTTCATTACATATGGGTCAGATTACGGCCACTTGAGCTCAGCAGACAAAATTCCATTTTACCAGGCAAAGAAGTCAACATCTACGCGTGGAAGTGCAGCACCAAACCTAATTCAATGTGTATTATTATCTGCATATAGAACACCTTTAGTCAATAAACTATCCATAATAAAATAGAAGCTTCAAAACAACAGCACTCAAACTATTTAAGTTTCTTTTTTTATTCTCCACATATTCCCTGTTTTATAGATTGACTCAAGACTATATTTTTCTCCTGTTTTCCTTTATTTTCTTACTGTTTTTAAAATCCCTCTTGTGCTATTTCCATCAGACATCACATGCTGAATGCAAATTGGACTTGGCTGCTTTTGTTTGTTGTGACTTGTAATTAATTTTAGTTAAGTTTTAGCTTCTTAATGTATAAAAGTATACATATGATATGTATGCTTCCAGAAAAGCTCCTATTTAAAAGCTTGTTAATGAATATTATGTAAAGCCTCCTTTGAAAAGCATCTCTTCATATCACAAAGGGGAAGGGGAACACTGTAAGATGGGTTTTAGTTAATGATATTGGCTTCCCAGGTGATGGCCACTTACAGGCCAGATTAATACATCAAAAACACTAATAAATAATATGTTACACCACGATGAAAATAAGTTTTGAATCTGCGGTTCCTGTAACATGCCCTTTCATCTTGAAGAGAGTATGGTGCAGTTTGCTTCTCTAGATCGAAGTCCACTGGTCCATGATCAGATGCTCATTTTTATCTTGGCTATGAGGTCTCAGTATAGTCAGGGAGAACAAGCCTGGCTTCTAGCCTTCTTTCTTGGTCTGAGTGGCTGAGGAGGAAGTACAAAGGGCCCCCAGAAACATTTGTTGGTGGATGTATTAGAATCATAGAATCATAGAGTTGGAAGAGACCACAAGGGCCATCCAGTCCATACATGCCCTGAGGCTGCAGAGAGAATTCCACCGCAGATACCCACGTAAACCCAAACCCAGAGGGTGGGTGGAGGAATATCAGGATTGGGACGAAGACAAAGAGAGTGAGCCAGATTGGGGAATGGAAGCAGAGGAGAATCCACAGGCGAGCAATTACTGGGAAGACAGTGAAGGGGAATGGTGGGGAGGCTCCCATAGCACTCCTTACCAGGAGGAAGAAGAGCCTGGGGAGCCAGAGGAGACCTCCTAGAGGTGGGAATGATCTCAGCACTGTAGAACCCTCATATAAGAATCTGCCGCTGTCTGAAAAGCACATTCCAGAATGGTTTGAAGAGAAGGAGGAGGGAGAGAATGGAATGCAAGTTGCCAGGGAAATGAGCAGACAAGATCTAGGAGAGGGGTCAGGAAAGGGAAACCACAGAGAGTGACAGCTTGTCAGAAAGGGCACCTGAGCCAATCAGCTACAGACTTCGCCGGAGGGGAGGCTTACAAGACAGAGAGAGGGAGAAGCAGCGCAAGATGAAGACGTACTTCCGTTGCTTCTTCCGTAGTAAGAGAAAGGGAAACCAGAGTTCAGTTGAGTCATCTTAGGCTGTTATGGAGGCTGCTCAGGAGCGAGCTGCCAGACTTTCTGTTTGTTCTTTGCAATAAATCATCCTTTATAATTAGCCAGACTTGTGCATTTTAAGTGCCGCTGACATGAGCCCTTACCAGTGTTTGGTTGCATTCATTCGGCTCTTTCCTTCACTTGTTTTTCAAGCCATTTCCCAGCTTGTTTCCCAGCTTGTAAACTCTGGAGTATGCCAGGGGGCCAATCGGGCTACACAAAGTGGGAGAGTGTGTTCAGGGGCAATTGTGTCAGTAGCCTGAGCCATTCAGGTGTTTCAGAGGTTGGCCAGGGCTTCAACAGGAGTACAATCATATCAGCTGAAAAAAAACCCAGAGCCATTTGGAATCCCATTGGATCCATCAGGCTCCAAGGGTGGTATTAAATAGTGGGTGGATATAGCAGACAACACAGTGATTCTTCAAGCAGCTCTGTTTATTCTCAGGCTGGAACAGGACTTAAGTGAAGGCCTCAGCAGCCTGCTTATATAGAACTCAGCTACAAGCAACAGTAACAACTTTCTGTAGTTACCCAATCCCTGAACGTCACTTTCAATCCCTCATTTGCATGTGCGGACCTGAGTGAGAACCGCGACAGAATTAACTATATACACACACCCCTAGTGGCCTAGGGTGAGAACTTCAATACATAACAGGTGGACCTTCCTAATAGGTCCCCTGCTTCTGTGGAAGGGAAAAGGTGATCTGACCATGACAAGGGACTGATGTCAATGTCCCCCACCTTCAAACCCCCCTTTTGCTGCCCAGTCAAGAAGACAAGGTACCAAGGTACGACTGTATTCTTATGAGCTGGGGTGTGGACAAGGCCAGGCCCTAGCAAAAGGACTCTAGGGCTTGCCGGTTGTGGGCGCTTGTGATTCTCGCCACACCAGTTTGGTTCATGCCTAGACTTAGTCCCTTCAGCAGTATGGGCTCAGCTCCAGAGCAAGTATATAAAAATCAGGTCTGCTGTAAAGCCAAAATGTTGATCTCTAGCTCAACAGTGTTGTGCCTGATTTCAACCTAATGCAAATCATCAGACCCCAGGGCACACAAAAATGACACAGAGAAGGTTCTGGTTTTTTTAAACTTCTATCTAAAATGTGCATTCTATTAATACAGTGGTACCTCGATTTAAGTACAGCCCTGTTTATGATCTATTCGGTTTATGAAGTAGTGACCCGTTTACCTCGGTCTATGAACAGAAGCCGAACGGTGGACGGGCACTGGCGGCAGGAGGCCTCATTAGGGAAAGCGCGCCTTGGTTTAAGAACGGACTTCCGGAATGGATTAAGTTCGTAAACTGAGGTAACACTGTAATTTGATATGCAGTTCCTTGAAATCTGTTAATGAACACTCCAGAAATTAAATAGTATTGCTTTGCAATCCCACCATTCAGTGTCCTCCATTAATATTTGCACACACTCTCCAGTCCCCTTTGCCTCATCTAGCAACCTCACAGGATCTTTTCTTTGCCTGCAGGACACAAACATCTAAAGGAAAGACATCCATTGTTCTTCAGGTTAGCCTTTTCTTTGATAGGATTATCAAGTGTAAATACCCGACCCTCTCTGCTTGGAGACAGACACTTCACCTTTTAATTGTTGTTGGTTTGCCCAGTGCTTTTTTTGTAAAAAAATGTTTAGGGGTACTCTCATTTTCCTACTAATATAATGTTGCCCCTCAATGAGGCCAAACTTAGATTCACAAAATGTTTAGGGGTATGCGTACTCCTGAGTCGCCCCAGAAAAAAACCCTGCTTTTGCCTATGTTCTCCAGACCCACTGACTCAAGATCTAGGGTGAAATCCTACAATACTTCCCCATGAAAAAATACTGACTTCCTTATTCATTATTTCAAATTCATAATCCACCTTCCCCCCCTCAAGGAAGCACAGGATGTTTCACAATACAAAAAACACCTAAGAGCAATTTAAAACAACAATATAAGATATTGCAGACAGTAGTTAAAACAAGCAGTGCAGCAGCTTCATGAAACTATTGGCCAAAAGCCTGGGTTGCTTTTCTTAAGGTATTTACATTTTCCCTGAATGCAGGTAAAGATTTATTTATTCTGCTTTTCTCTTCTTTTGGCAATGCATGCTGCTGAATGTTGACAGCAGTGGAGACAATCTGCATTTTTTCAAAAAGGTCATCTGAAAGTTTGCTGTGTGATGCCAGTTCAGGGCCCACAGGCAATGATAGTGAGTGGAGCTGACTTAGAAGCTTGCTCAGAAATCAAGAACAGTGACAAGAATTTTGGGGCGAAAAGGTTGTCAGAAGATCAGCATCAAAGACAGCAGGTGACTTCGGAGAACTTGCCTGCAAGGCAGGAGATTGGTTTCTGTGTGAGCAGGTGAGTTTTGACGGAGCTCGTTCTTTTGCTTGCTTTAAGCAACGTTCATTACCACCCCTCCTAAGGAAGTGTCTCTGGTGCTCTCTCAGTGCCCTAAGTCAGCCAGCCACCACTCTGTGGAGGCGCAGAGTCAGAAAAGGTGGCTGGAAGGAAGTGGCATCTTCTGTTTGGCAGGGAGAAGCAGACATGTGTCTTCGGTGACTGGGCAAAGCTCGGACCTCACTGCTGTGTGTGGCTGGCAGCAGTAGGCATGGAGGAAGAACGGAATCATAGGATGGTAGAGTTGGAAGGGGCCCTGAGGGTCATCCAGTCCAACCCCCTGCAATGCAGGAATCTCAACTAAAGCATCCATGACAGGTGGCCATCCAAGCTCTGACACAAGTCTTCACGGCCTCCCACAAAGTTACATGAGAGTGACTATTTGTGGTGAAGTATTTCTGAATTTTGTGCCAGAGTTGTCAATAATTATTTGGTTTTTTAATAGTATGAAATGTCACCATCTCTCATAGTAACCCTGAGGTATGATCAAAAATTCTGATGGATCCCCATTTTGCTGCTTTAAGATGATATTTCTCCTCTACACCAAAGTGGGGGTGTGCTGAGTGTGAGCCTAGCTCTTTCTTTCCCTCTTTTTCCTCCCGGCTGCTGTTGCCGCTTCTGTTCTTGCATTACACACTTATCCTCTGAATCAAAAGTACTCCAGCAGAGAACAAGGAATGAAGATCCCAGAGAGTCACTGGATATCTGTTATATAGGAGTGAGAATATCTGGGACTTCACTGCTTGTAGTAAGTGAGAAGATCAGAGAGCTGGTGATGGTTGCAGAAGCAGCAGCAGCAGCACAGCCTTAACCAAATTATGTTCTGGTCTCCCTTGGCAGTGCATATAGTTGCTCTGTGTGGAAGAATCTCCAGGTTACATTATCTTGTTGCAATACTTGCAAATAATGCTCTTCTGAGCTGTGCTCTTAATCTTTTACTGTAAATACTTAGTGCCATCCATTTCCACTCATGAGAATCTCACTTGGTTTAGCTGTGTTCAGTGGTGCCCGTAAGTAGAACCATTCACATGCACCATCAAATCATAGGCTGACCTGCAAGTGAGTAGAGAGATAAGTTGGCACATGGCAGGGTGTGAGTGAGGAGCAGAGTTGACCATGGGATGGCAAATTTAGTGCAACTGGGCTCAGTCAGCTCAGTCATGTGACCTGGCAACATGGACTAAATGAAGCCAGCGACAAGGGCGGTATGACTGAAACATGGTGTCAAAGGCCTGTTTTTCCCTCTGCCAGGTTTTGGTCAGTAGCCTCACTGCCAAATGGAATTTGTTGTCTGGTGTAACTTTAGGCTGCCTTAGAAATATATTTTAAAAAATAACAAAATTGTCCAGTAGCACCATAGAGACCAACTAAGTTTGTTCTTGGTATGAGCTTTCGTGTGCGTGCACACTTCTTCAGGTTGCCGTAATTCACACAGGCTTGCTTTCTGCCAGCTTCTTGTGCACAGGACTGCTCCCTGAAAGACTGGAAGTTAACCACACATGTGTAATAAGAAGAGCTACGATACAAGGTTGTGTTCTTTATTGTTTCTTTCAGATAAATCGGCATATTTTTTCAAGTTTGAATGCTGTTAAAATGAAGGTAAAATCTGCCTCAGACATTTGGTGGTCTGGTATTCTCTGACAAGAATTCTCTGAGAAACATGAGTGTATTGAATGGTTCTCTTTATGGAAGGGCAACAAAAATGATCCCCAGAGTCCTTGCAAAAGGCAAGTATTCTTATCATCATGACTTAAATAACTGTATTAGCTTTGGGCAACCCAGGTGGCTCACTAGCCTAGTGAGTTACCATTCTGCTCCAAATCACAAAACAGTACTAAAGCTGTGATCTTATTTTACTGAATCACAATCATATTCTATTGAAATAAGTCATTGTTTTACTGAATTGCAAATACTATCAATTGAACACTCCCACAATCAATGCTTTTTGGACTGGGGTGCTGAGATACAACACACATAGTTGGGGAAATGTTCAGAATTTGGGTTTTCTTAGCACAGAAATTTATAACCTCACCCACTCACAATGTCAACTCTTCTGCAAGAAGGCCAAGTCTACATTCATCTCTGCCTTCTGCTATCTGCCTTCATCATTTACATCTATACAATATATATTTATGATGAAATATACTTTATTCTTTTGTGCCCATTCTCTTTCCAAATACTTTTCTTTGCAAGGCTCTATTAGCTCTTCCACAACTTGATGTGCTACTCACTGTCTGCTTAACAGATTTTTTATTATCTTCTTTGTTTTGCCAGCAACAACAACAAAAGCAACTGAAACAGACCATAAAAAGATGCCAAAGAGGGGGAGTTCCTTCTGTGCCCAAATGCAATTCTCCAGGTTACTGCAAATGTCATTTAACTTTCCCTGTTTAATGTGGCACAGGAGTTTGATAAGCCCAGAAGCCCTGGCAAGCCTTCCTGACAGCTTGTCAAGCCCCAGGCAATGGAGCACCGTCGCTCCAGCCCATCATTAATAATGAACTATTAGCCATTCATTTTTAATGAAGGATTCTTTTGATTCACTTGTTTTATTTTAAACAATTTGTGCTAAAAACAAAGAACCTCGAAGGAAAAGGGTCTGACACCGTACCTTTCAAAACTTGCCACCTGAAAAACAGAGAGAAATTCAAAATGGTGACTGAGAAACATACCGCTGCTGCTGTAATCGCCAAAGGAAATCAGAAAATGACTTGCGTGCCCACACATTTATTGTAGGCCCTACCAACTGATCATTTAAATTTGTCTCTTGCCTTCCCACATAAGCACTCAAGGCGGCTAACAACAGAAAAATACAATTACCGTATTAAAGAAGAGTCTTGTGACATCTTAAAGGCTAACACATTTATTGTGACATAAGTTTCCATGAACTTCATCAGAACCATTAAGCATTATGCTGAGTTGCAAGTACATATATCCATGGTTGTGTCTTTGTGTTTGTTTGTTTGTTTGTTTGTTTGCGTGAAATGTGCAGTCAGTGATACTTATCATACTAACTTCAATAAAACAAAAGCCAGACTATCAAATAAAGAATGAAATAAAAGCTGCACATCTTCTAACATTTCAAAGATTAAAATAGGGACCCTTAA